>NC_048542.1:9665892-9987632 GCF_902806685.2 Maniola hyperantus
GAGGTTTACCCATACAGTAATACTGAACAGGTAATCCTGTAAGGTATAGGCTACTTCGAAACCAAGAATACTGATTTTCAAAATTATATCATCCGTTGTTCCCATGCCATGAATTCTTCGTCCGTTATCATCACAGACGCATAGATTCGTAATAAGAAGAATTCAAGGGCAAAGTCACTGACATTTGCTAGTAATTAAAACAAACATAAGCAAGTAGGTGTAGTATAGGTGCCTAGTAGAGATAGTAACAAAGCATCTCATTTGGCGTTAAAGCTGGCACTTTACCTCGCTAATTAGCTACCGGCTCAGATAATACTTTTCCATAGACTTAAGAATCACCCCTACCCATTGACTTATATATTGCTTCGTATGGACAGGGTTATTGAACAAACAAAATGGCACCGATTCATTGGTGCTTATGCACCAATGCAACCTCATTGACGTCTGGATTTCAATCGGGTCGTTCATTACTATCTAAGAGGTGGCGCTGGTTTATTTGGTTTCTAAACCGTTAAAAACTTCTTGTCATTTATATCAATGCCTCTACCTAAGAATTTAGGAGTAAATAAATTTTATTTACAAAAAATAATATCCACATTACAAGACAACAGCATAATCACAAATTAACATAGGTTTCATGAAATTAGATAATCAGAGACATACTTACCTACCTACATAAAAGTAACGTTTTCGTTTTAAAAAAGTAGCTGTTGAGTTATACTTACCTGCTCTTTTCAGTAGAATCTGGTTTCCAAACCGACGGTTGAGGCTTGACTTATAAGATAAATAATATGGGCCTTTGAAAGTAGTTTCGATAGCTGCAAAGTGTCGCTACTAGATGGCATTAACAGTCGCTTCAGTAGTCAGTACTGAGTGAACATACATGTACCACAAATTTCGTCACTGGCAGCAAGCGAACCTTAGCTTAGCAGTCAGAGCATCGGGTGCGATCCCAGGAGTTGCGGGTTCCTATCCTACCGGTCCGCAATTTTTGATATATATTTAAAATTATTTAGAAACTAGCTGACCCGGCGAACTTCATACCGCCTAACAGTCGATTCTTTAAAAGAAAAGTGTTGTTTTTAGACTTTTTCAGGCAATTTTTTTAATTTTTCTCTCCATAAGAACCATCCTTGTACTTCAAGGAATATTATAAAAAAGAATTAGCGAAATCAGTTCAGCTGTTCTCGAGATTTGCGCTTAACAACACATTCAGCAATTCATTTTTATATATAGAGATTTCCTTGAATTGTAGGTAAAACACTAAGTATAAAAATTATAAAAATAAATATAGTGCATATATAAACTCTACCGCACTTCAATCCAATTATTGCAACTCCGTAACTCTTACTTTAATTCGGACACAATGGGGCTAATTCTCTGGTACACAATTTCTAAACTAAACTAAATTAACAGGTCTAAATGTAGTGCTGTCCTTTTCCGCAAGCAACATTATGAAAGGGATAGCAATAGATTTAGACGTGCCATTTTAGTTTAGTTTAGAGATTGTGTACAACTGAATAAGCCACAATGGGGCCGATTCTCTAGTACACAATCTCTAAACTAAACTAAATTAACAGGTCTAAATCTAGTGCTTTCCTTTTCCGCAAGCAACATTATGAAAGGGATAGCAATAGATTTAGACGTGCCATTTTAGTTTAGTTTAGAGATTGTGTACAAAGGAATTAGCCCCATTGTCACACAATACAAACCAATCATTTTTGCGATTTACGCTAATTTAATTAGTTGCAGTTCCGTGAATTTATGGCCTTTTAAATTTTATGATAATATCTGTGAACAACGCATCTTCTATGTTTTATCCTTCGCTGCTTGTATGCAACGTAAGATGTATCTATGTTAATAAGTATAGTTAATCTCTCTGGTATGATTCTATTGTTTTCTATTTCATACTCTCTCAAATAATTAATTTAAAAGGTTAATAATTTAAAAAAAACTCAGCTACTCTACTCGATTCTATGGCATGTGCTTTAATATTGTTTTACTCTTGGTTTCTAAAGACTGCGTTTGCATATTGTACCTACCTACTAAGGAATCTCAAAAGTGGGTGGTACACCTAGCATATTACGTTTTCCATAAGTACGACAGTCGATACCTGATTGTTATCTATCTTTTTTTAGTATTTGTAATAGGTACCTAGCTTTCAAACACATAATTATTATTATGAGATTGTAATATTATGGATGTGTCTTTTAATAATAATATTGATAACTTTTGAGACTTTGAAAACAGTACAAATAACACTTAATTAATATTTTTTTAGCAGAATTTTAATTAAAGTTGTTTGTAAGTCGGTTTCAAAATCTTTTCTCTCTCTTTACCCCTATATAGTTCGCCGTCGCTGACGATTCAATGGGGCCAATTCTCTTGTACACAATCTCTAAACTAAACTAAATTAACAGGTCTAAATCTAGTGCTATCCTTTTCCGCAAGCAACATTATGAAAGGGATAGCAATAGATTTAGACTTGTCATTTTAGTTTAGTTTAGAGATTGTGTACAAATGAATTAGCCACAATATCGTCCTAACTATGATTAAACGTCCTAACTATGATTAAACGTCCTAACTATGATTAAATTAACTTACACCTACAGTAGGTACTTACACATACACATTTCAAAATGAAAATTGGACTAACATCGTCATTTGGGCGACATTATTATTTTGTAGATCGGTGTGCAACTGCCTTTATTATGCAAAGTCTCTGACTTAACAATGTAGTGTAAGTTGCTAATGCATTTAAGATTCGTTTACTTTCCAAGTTCACTCCGCACGCTTTGGAATACACTAAGGAATTCCCTAGATCAGGAAGATACCAGTTCAAAGTAGTGAGGTGAGCAATCGATACGCAGAATCGATTGTTTGCACAAACAAAACAATTTTAGTCGATACAAAAAATGGTGAAATAATCACAATGCAATTATTAATTCTTAAAAATTAACTTTAAAAAAATTAAGCGACACAAATAACAATGAATGAAATAGAATAATACACAAATCATTTAATTTTTATTACAAAGATTTTTAACAAGAGAGAACCTATCAATATCAACGCCATCATAATAATTCAATTTCAGCCACGCATAATATGGATGGACTGAAATGGACCTATACAAGTACGCTGGAAGAGGTGTGCCATAGAAAAGACAGTTAAGGTATTTTTGGTACCGATTCGATGCGGCCACCGAGTATCGTATACCGTGCTGATCATCTAGATTCTAGATGAAGAAGAGTTTTAATGAGAAGTTGAGGAACTCCTCAACCGGCTCCTCATTCGGCCTTCATCATGAGACCACCTCCATGACACCATGTTATTGCAGTATCATCTGTGCATCTAATTTACCTATATTTGTTCCAAATTTCAGCTCCATCGGTTGGCGGGAACTGGTCTAAAATTCAGTTGGAAGATTTTACAACACAATAATAGGGCAAGTTAACTAAAAGCTTCTAAATAAAAGAACATACCTGATAGCCTAGTGGCTTTAGTTAGACATCCGCCTCATATTCGCCAAGTCGGGGGTTCAATCCGGGCTCGCACCTCTAACGTTTCGGAACTATGTGCGTTTTAAGCATTCAAATATCACTTGCTCTAATGGTGAAGGAAAACATCTTGAGAAAACCTGTAATCTGCATGCCTAAGAGTTCTCCATGACGTTCTCAAATTATAGAGGTTCCATGAGACATCCCTATATTCTAGGTTATCATTATGCAAACACACGCCTAGCAAGGTGACGTGACATAAAAAAATCTGTCTTTTAAGCACGCGAACCCAACATAAATGTCCCGAGATCCCCATTGCATGTACATTGTACACATGTGATCACATTTTAACTGAGTATAAACTACGTAAGTAGTAGGATTATTTTCTAAGTAGATACGTTTTAAAGATATTTACCAACATTTAAACGTTCATGGTTCAGAGTAACCACAATAACTAAACTTCTTTAAGTAGGTACCTTCAGAAAAGAAATATCTCTTACCGGATTTCTGAAGCAGAATCATAAATATTCTGTAGCAAAACTAGCAAAGTAATTTTAATTCTGAACTTCATAATTGATTGATTGCCTTGATTCTTAAACTTCCTAACCGACTTCAAAAAAAGAGATTATGTATTCGATCCGTATGTAGGTAGGTATGAAATTTTCACCGTTATCTCAAACACCAATGAACCGATTTTGATATTTTTTTTTCAGTATAGTAATTTGTACATTAGGTATAGTACGTGACAGATCGAGATAGCAATCGGGGAGGAAACGCCCCGCACACCCGCACACCCGCACACCCGCACAGCCTTGCGCTAACCCGGTGCGGGCAAGCGTGGGTGAGGTGCGTGGGTTGGGTGTGCGGGGCGCCTCACCACACCCCGATTACCATCTCTACCTGTGGCGGACTATAGGCACCTATTTTCAGGACTTTTTGTGCCAATCGTTACTGTAGGGCGATCATCTCTCAGTTGTGAATTGATTGTAGGTAAGTAGGTAATAATCACACCATGAATCGACAGCGACTGATTTGTTAATAGTTAAACGAGTCAAACAAAGTAGAAAGCTCCATATTCTCGTATGGGGCCCAAAACAAAACATGGAGCTTACGGACAAAGTCTAAGAACTCTGCTAGTTAAAATAAAGTTTCAAATTACCCACACACAATGGCTAGCAAGATAGCAGGTATTAGTGAAATAATCGCTTAGAGCGAGTTCAAAAACCTAACGCGAAACCTTCCTTTAAAAGTGCAAATTTATTCAAATTTCAGAAAAAAACAACCCGCACGCCCGCTTCCTTTCAGTGCGGTTAAACTATAGAGATGAATATACTCTAGGGGTATATGTGTAAAAGAGACACCTAGCGTTCACTTGCCCCTACTTGGAACTCGTTTAACAATAGGTGAAGTGTGCACGCGCATAGTAAAAAGAAAAGCTTTTTAATAGCAATGTTTGTATGGATTTTTATTTTCTTTTCAGTGACAGGTTAACGACTGACTACGGTCTCACCTGACGGCAAATTATGATGCTGTTTCACATGGCTGCAAAGCAAGATCCGCAAAAGCCGCCAGAGCCGCAAGAAGCGTTGCTCTCTGCCGTAGCGATGAACACTTTGGTTTTATAAGCAGGAAATTCTGGGTTTTCCTGGAGGAAGCAGCTTAAGAATGTTAAGGTCTCTGATCTGGTCTGGTCGCTAGTGAAAAAGATATGCCAACCGGCGAAATGCCGGTATGACATCACGTAGTGTTTTCGTTGGTTCTGGCTTTATTCTGCTCACCGATAATACCGCATCATTCAATTCTGAGTAAAGTCTAATTTTTCAACCGTTAGATCACCTAACTTGAAAATAAGTTTGGTAGATTTTTCATACCGTAACAAAGTCAAACTTATTCCTCACTTTAAGGATTTATCTGACAGTTGATAAATGGAATAATTTCACAGGATGTTTATTAGTAGGTACCTACAAGCTTACATCTAATTATGAGAAGGAAGTCCTTTTTTGACCCATGATGTAAGTATGAGGTATGTTGGTCCATGGGTATTTGAGCTACATAATTTTACCCTAGATAGCTCAAAGGTGAACACACCTTACTTTGATCCAGTCGACAAGTTAGTGACATCAGTGAGAATATCCTGTAAGGATATATCATTATAATTCATTTGCTCGTCTTAGAACCGGATATTTATGAGTATGCATCCGTCAGCGCATCCGATGTGAGAAACGCATTTGTAATACTGATGACAACTTTGCTTGCTAGACCTTTACTTGTTATAAAAAAAAACAAAAGTTGCTGAACCGTTTCGACCACCCACATTTCTCTGGTTTCGAGCATAATATTTTACTGCTCTAACTTTGATTAAAATCGGCCATCTCAACTTTAGATAGAGTAAGATCCGAATTTAATGCGAGAGCAGATAGCTCTCAATTAAAACATTAGACTTTCATTGTATAAGTATGCGTAGTTTACGACCCACAATACAAAATATTGTCGCAATGATACTCGCAACTCAAAAAACATGCCCAGAAAAAAAAACATAAGAAGATATACTTCTTATTTCTTTCTTTCTGGGCGGTATCTAGGTAGCAAACTTCTGTTTTGCTTTTCGGTATTTGCTTTGGTGGTAGAAGGGCAACTAGTCATGGCTGAACTCTGTACTATCATGGTATTCTGTGGCTGAACCACCCAACATGAACCAATTTGGAGAAATCTCCTTAGGTATGACACAGCGAAATTTGCGTACATAGAGCTCTTGTTTGCAAGATGGCAACGCTACAGAGACTAAATAGTGAGGGTGTCAAATTTTTACTAAGACTTAGGTAGACTAGGTAAATAGGTAAGGTTTAACAATCGAACCAGCGGACAACCGCTAAGGGAAAACAAATAAATCTGCAAAAAAAATGTTTCTCTAAATATCAAAACGTAACCCGGACTCGGGAATTATTTTTCGTTCCTTTTTCATTTATTGGATTTCTCAGAAGCGGCGAGGTCCAAACTTTGAAATTGGGAATTTATGTACCTACCCACTAATTGTTCTTTTTATTTAAATGCTCAGGTTCAGGGGAATGCTCGATTGTTAACTCTGTAAGTTATTGTCACGCTATTCAGGAATCCTTCGTGACAGTTGTGAGATGTTTGTTCGATCGTGATTACAGAACTGGTAGTATTTCACTTTAACGGTGTTTTAGTGCTAAGTAGACAGAACCCGTTTTTTGTGCTAACCTGAAAAAATGAAGAACAGAGACACTTGATTATAAAAACACTATCGAATTTTGGATAAGGTTCCAAGGCCTAATTATAGAAGATTATAGACTGGTTGATCCTACTTTTTAGGTTTTCAGAATGAGAAAGGAATGCAATGTAAAAAATTATAAAAAATGTGAATATAATTGACAAATGCCTTTTTTTTATGGGTGGTATATCGGTCTTATAAGAAATAAGAACTACATAAGAAAGCTCAGAGTCACTCAGAGGGCGATGGTAAGAGCTATATGCTTGGAGTTTCTCTTAAGTGACCAGGTCAAATCAGAAATTAGAAGATCCATAGGAGATCTAGAGCAACCAAGAAGCTGAAGTGGCAATGGGCAGAGCATAGGTATACTTCGAAAAATCGATAGATATTGGGAGTCCCAAGGTGCTAAAATGGCAACCTCACACCGGAAAGTGCAGCGTTGTTAGAGCTCCCGCTAAAGGAACAGACGGTATCAAACGAGTCGAAGCCACTGGATTCAGATTTCAGGCAGCTCAAGACCAGGGCAAGAGATTATATCCAGCAGTGGATGTCTATCGGTTGACAATGATATTGGTGGTGAATATTTGTTTGTTACTTAAGCCATACCATATATTAATATTACCAGCTTATGCTTGCGACTTCGTCCGCGTGGACTACACAATTATGAAACCCCTATTTTAGCCTCTTAGGGGTTGAATTTTCAAAAATCCTTTCTTAGCGGATGCCTATGTCATAATAGCTATCTGCCAAATTTCAGCTCGATCCGTCCAGTAGTTTGAGCTGTGTACCTTTTCCTTTTGTATATTTAGAAGATTCTGTGCCTAAACGTATAACGCCTAAAATTTTATTCTCTGCCTAAGCGTATAGGTAATGCCTAAAATTTTAACTCCTTACGGGCCATTTTAACTTTTTGTGTCAAACTTCATGTCAAACTCAAAAGTACGATATTTTCAAAGCGAACCGTACTTTTGATATGACAGTTGACCCATAGAGTTATATAGGTACCTTTTGTGTTACTTTTAAACTGTCAATTTTATTACTTTGCATAACAGAGCACAAATTATTTTAACTTTGATAAATAAAGTAGACCGGCTCCTTTTATGGGCTTGGTTATAAGAAAGATCGCAGACTCGCAGATGAACAAAACTCCTTAAGATTATACAAAAGCAAAAGGACTTATACGATACATTGCTTACACTATACTAAATCAATTTGATGGGCGTATCCCTCTACCATGATGTTATTTTACTTTCTTTTTTATTTATTCTTCGTTAAATTTTAATTGAATTATAATGACCTTTAAAATGTTTCAATTTGGTTTAGTTTATACTAAATGATGCCTACAATTTCATCCACCTGAATTTATATTTTAATAATCTCGTGGCCTGGGAAATCTTTGGTTATTGGGATAAAAGTATTCATTTCCGGGATGCAGCTTATTTCTGTACCAAAATTTGTCAAAATTTGTTTACCGGACGGACTTTAAAAAGTCAGCTGATTGGCAGACGTCAGACAGACGGACACACTTTCCCATTTATGAGGCGAATTATTTGGTAGATTTGGAACATTATTAATATACCACGAAAAGTTTCTACCAATACTTATATAATGTGGTCCAAAGAGAGATCACAAAAGCCTCAACTTATATTCTATTAACCGTATTTTTATGTGGTTTCTCTTTTTATCAATTCTAAGCACATTTTTTAGGGTTTTGTACCCAACGGGTAAAAACGAAGCCTCGAGAATGAAGAACAATTTTCATATTTGGTGTAGAACGTTGACCTAAAACCGAATATTGAATTATTAGGGCTCCGTACCTCAAAATGTCGGGAAAATGCTCGAGTACGGAACCCTCGGTGCGCGACACTGACTTTCACTTGGCCGGTTTTTTTATTGAACAATCTCGCTTCCGGCGCTGGCCTGCGATGCATAAACAAACTCCAGCCTTGCAACAGTACGGTTTAAATCTATTTTACTGTGACGATTCGATACTCGATATCTATCACCCTTCTCGAGATGATCAAATTCGCTCTAACCGTTCTAGCCCTACTGAACTCACGCTCTAAATCGTGGAGGTATTACATGTTAACGAGGTTGGCTTTGGCTACTTCACTGAAATTTGAGATACCGGCCCCCCAGTAGCATTAGTGCAACGAGCTGAAAATTAACTTGCATCAAGTTTTACAACATTTACCATTTTAGTCGTATTACAAAGCTACCGCACTACATTAATGGTTGTTTACTTATGGCTCTGAAACTTGCTAGAATTTTAATGTAAGTGATTAATTATCGCGAGTACTTCGATAGGAATTTGTGTTTTCAAAATTTCAAAATTATTGTAACAACAAAAATATTGTAATAAATACCAAATGTACCTAACTTCTACAAATATTATGTTTTTTTGGAGTCAACCACAGTAATTACAAACTCACACTTAAAAGTTTTAGTACGTATACTATAACTTTTCTAATTTACATTAATTGTGCGTAAAAAGAAGCAGTGATAGCCTAGTGGTTAGAATAGAACGTCCGCCTTCTAATCGGAGGTCGGGGGTTCGATCCCCGGCACGCACCTCTAACTTTTCGGAATTATGTGCGATTTAATTAATTAAATATCACTTGCTTTAACGGTGAAGGAAAACATCAGGGGTAAACCTGCATGCCTGAGAGTTCTCCATAATATTCTCAAAGGTGTGTGAAGTCTACCAATCCGCACATGGCTAGCGTGGTAGACTATGGCCAAAAACCCTTCTCACTCTGACAGGAGACCCGCGCTCTTTAGTGAGCCGGTGATGGGTTGATCATGATGATGATGGTGCATAAATTTTTCATTTAGGACCAGTTGCACGTCAAGTGATTAATTTGTAAATTTACCTTGAAGTTAAACCTTTTCTTCCAAAAAAAGCAGTAGGATGCACGGATTAGTATTTCTACAGCCATGGTGAAGCTGAAGAAAGATGGTCAAGGACCAACGTTCGGTAAATTAAGTTAAATATCCAAAGTGGTTTTTTAGTGGTCAAATTTAACTTTAACTGTAGGTACTTAACATTAATTTAACCGCCTAATGTGCAACACTGGTGCCCAGTATGGGCAGGAAAACATCGTGATTTGTGACCTCCATATACAATTTTGGCAGATTTACGTTATTCTGGCAGAGTCACGATTTTTAATATGTAACAGGACTCCGGGTGAATGCTCGAAGTGTACTCTAAAATGCTAAAGATTGACTGAATACTTGCAATATATTATTTTTACATAGGTAAATAGGCAGGTACAGTGTTTTATAAGCCATAGTACCAGAAAAACTATCCCCATCTGTATCTACCTTTCCATTTAGATAGGTACTTCAAAAACATTTTACTATCTTTATAGGTAGGTAGGTATATCAATCATCAGCTCCAGCCTCAAGCAATTGAAAGGCTTCGAGCACTCATGTGCTTCAGCTAAGGCTTACCGTCATACTGGCAATGTTGTATCGCATTTTGGTGCAATTCCGTAAGAAACGGCAGATCAGAAGCAGTTTTGTATATCTCTCAGCATATCCAACCATATTCAGGTACCTAATGGACATTGAATACGGATATTTATATTCTATGTCCATGTATCATATAAATGATTGTGTTTTTTACCTATTATGTATATTAAGTCTAAAATACTTTTTAATGTATAGTAAGTTTAAAATAACCCACATTTAGCTTAATGTTGTTAGTTTATATTAAGTAATTGTTAGTTAGCTGTTAAGTATTAAGTATAACAATAAATTAATGTTACGTGTAGGTACCTATCGACTGTCGACGGCACTGGTGTACGGAAAAACTTATTTAAAGTTTATGAATGCACCAAACTTGTTGTAACCTGCAAATATTCTTCTTTAATAAATAAATAAATAAATAAATAAATAAATGTGCGTTTTAAACAAACAAATGATATTTTTAAATATTCGGTGAAGGAATACATCAGGAGGCAACCTAACCTGCACATCTGAAACATCTCCTGAATATTCTCAAAGGTTTGTGAAAGCTGCCAACCCGAACTCAACCGGCGTGGTAGACTATGGCCAAACGTTTCTCATTCTGAGAGGAGACTCACGTTCTTAGTACCTAGTAAGCCGACGATGGGTAGATGATGATCTCATCCATATTCAGGCAAGCGCGTTTTGAATAAAAATCTAGCGTCGTGTACCTAAGGATCTATAGCACTAATGTGTTCTGTAACCACGTCGGTACCTACCTAACACTGATGGTTCCTAAGAAACAAGGTTCCAGCGGATACCTAGACTACCTAGCCTAAGCTCTAAAAGTTGGGGGAGCGAGATGGAAAGTCGACATAGCTTCGCCCAAAGGGGACCGGTTGTACCAACTTCACTCTAATGCATTTTATTACCCGAAGGTCAATCCTAACCGACTGGCTAGTCAGATGCTTCGCGATTCCAACATCGCACGGACGCGTATCGACGACGTCCGCAATCAAATAAACTTTAACGTCACCAAAATATTATTAAATCGAATTATAACAGGTGTTGCTGAACTTTCTAGTGTTTAATTCTTAATCTGTAATCTGTGGTCCGCAATCGAGTTTTTAAAGAAAGTTACTTTGACGTTTCACTGTGCTGTGCTAGAGTTTTGGTTTTGTTTGAGGTTTATGAACTGCATCCGGAATCTTTTAGGTTATTCGGTGAGTATTTTTTAATCTACAGTTATTAGTTTAATTAATGTTTTTAATAAAACTTAAGGCTAGCCTTATCTAATTACTATATAAATCATGACCGCGTGGAATGGTGCCAAGAATACTGGCTGCATTTCCGCGCTGGACAGCCAGGCTGATCCGCTGCGCAAAAAATGAGCCAGCCCTTCTGTCACCAGTTGAGGCTATTAATCGCGGTAATTTACTTAATATGTTTTTAATTAACTTATTTTTATTTACTAAAGCTTTGAATTTAGAATTTAACTTACAGAACTGAGTAGTTTTAAATAGATCACAGAATAAATAGGTAAGTTAAGCTTTCAGCTTATAGGTACTTAGGTAACTACATTTCATTTAGACTTTTTGAAAAGTGGACTGTAAGCTAAACAGCGTTTTAGGGTTGTCACATTAGATTTTATTTTAAGTGTACAAGCTGGTTTTAGATTATTTGGAGTATATTAATTTAAATCCTGTAAATGTTACTTTTTGTCTATTTTAGTAAGTAGGTACCTACCTATTAAATACTTAAAGATTTTGCCTTGTTTAAAAATATAGTGGGTAACTTAAGACATCATTAAATTAGTAAGTATGAATTTATGTTTTCCACATTTTTGTCCTAGCCCTAAAGTTCCATCTAATTTAAAAAACAAAGACAATCATCAAGCCGAATCTGAAACAGCGATAGTAATATTCCAACTTTCAACGGCCAAAGTCTAGTGTTATCCTTTTCCTCAGAGAGCCTTATGAAAGGAATAGCACTAGATTTAGATTTGTCAATATGTCTCTGAATCAGACATACCTACAACTCATCCAGACAAAAGTGAATGCAACTTTTTTCTTACATGTCCCTAAAGTCTAAATAGAAGTCAACCCCATCAAAACCAGTCACATGCGGTATGATCCTGTATAGACATTTGATCCCTATTTAGTGCTCAATAAAGGTGTTTCGTTACATAAGGGCAATCGGGGTATGAAGAGGGGGGATGCCTCGCACACCCGCACGTCACCCGCGCTCGCCCGCACCGTGTTAGCGCGGGGGCTGTGTTGTTGTGCGGGGCGTTCCCGCCCTCCCCGATTGCCATTTCAAACTGTCACGTAGGTACCTACTATACCTATTTGACCTTTAAAATTCCTTCCAGCACAATCGAACTGGCACACTCACAACCATAACATCATTAAAATCTGATGTTAATCGTTAATTTATGCACCCTCAACTAAATAGTTCGGCAAAAAAATGGCAATCTTCACTATAAAAGCTTGTTAAAAACATGGGCTAGGACTTCTTCAATTTTGAGAACTTGCTACGTTATAAGGTTCGTTACTCGATAGGTTTTGTCAGTTTTGCCTCAGTCACTGATCTGACTGATGTAAGTATTCCACCGTTTATTGCGATGAATGATGTTTGCATGACAAATCTGAATAGTTCTCTACTCCATCAATCATAATTGATGGAGTTAATTAACACGAACCTATCCTCTAATCGTCCCTTAAGGGTATCTTGGACTCTTTAATATATACCTCTACTTCACATGCTCATGGAACCTTTTCATAAATTCTCCGCACTCCTCTCTTCCCAGAATCGCCATCGACTAAGTGGGCAACTACCTATCTTTGAATATATTGTGGCTTTGCAACACTGTAAGCCAGTTTCCTCCCACATAATGTAATCGTAGGTAGGTAGGTACTTTAATTTCCAACGACCTGAGCATTGTTTTTTTTTCTTGCCAGCTCTTCTCAGTAAGTAGAATCATTTTTCTGAACGGATGGTAAAGCTTTGACTCGACCGAACTCACGCCTTGAAATAAACATACCTACCTACCTATTATTGTTATTTTTGCAAAATGGTACTTAACCAAGGCATCGTTTCCATGTACGTGTACCTATATGCACTAAAGAAGATAAAATAAAGCATAGGTAATAGTTTAATATATTTGGCGGATACCAATCACGCTAGTCTGAACAAGACTAGGGCAAATACAAAGAGCAACTAAACTGTTATAGTTTTGTCTACTGAACAAAACTTGTAGGCAGGTAGATAGATGAGATGACATATCTAACTTAATAAACTATAATTGTGAGGCATCTTTAGTTGACCTTACAAATAATAGGTTACTACAATTCCAAAATTCCAGAACTTTCATTTAGCGTAAAACTCACAAAGTCTACGTTCCCTCTCAAAGCTAAACTAGCGAAGAAAAATACCTCACATAATTGATCATCACGGTAAACTACTTTTGTGTATGTCTACATGCAAAAGTAGATGAATTTTTTACATAGATTACACTCAGATCAGTTAAAGCCGTCCTCAGAAGACAGTCATGAGCGTCTTATAGTAACAAAGTCTACATACAAAGTCGCACTGGACACGAAACGAATTACGCTTGAGCTTTAAAAATTGCATCCCTAATGCGTTTTTGCGGAAAAAATGAAAAAAATCTCAAAATAATCTGTAGATTCATTTTAAAATAGACGAGACAGGTTTTTTCTCAATATCTTGTTACAGCCAGTCTTGAAATTGTCTTTTTTTCACTTTGCTAAGAAGTTAACTCGATTTCGTTCGCGACATCGTCTGTATGAAGTGTTGGTAAAACATTAATAGGTAGGTAAGTACCTATATTGATTGTGTGTAATGTTTTGTAGAAAATTTTTTGATTTTAGATTTTTGTGAATCAACTTCTGGTTTTTTTTTTGATAAGAGAATATTAAAATTATAAAGGAAAGGTACCTACCTTCTTGACAAAATTTGCTAATTTTTTTGTTGAGATTTTGTAAAAAAACGACAGGAATATGCCTGAAAAATGTTGGTTTTATACTTTAGCATTTAAATATTATGATAGATTGGTGGAAAATAGTAATTTAAAAGCTCTCCCTGGTTCTGAATTGGGATAGAAACAGACGTTATTTTGCGGAAGCGCTTGATATACCAGGAACCACAAGCTTAGTTCGCTACAATCCGCCAAAGCAGACAAAGTATCTGTAAATCAATATAATCACTTAGCAATAATTATTGTGCATTGTGGTGTCTTCATAATCTCCTGACTGGTATCGGAGTAAAACGTACGTTAGTGAAGATTGGTGTGGTGTTGTGTGTTCCAATGTGTACCTATTGCTTCCTTTTCCCGCTTCTTTAATAGTAGGAGGGCGAGCAGCGCATGTCGCATGCTGCGTGCACGTTGTACCTACCAGCTGTACGTTATACTTGTCAGCTAAGAAACGGATTTGCCTTAAGGTGAGACTGAGTGAGTAGGTAAGTGATGCCTTTTGCAGCTGGAAAATTTCTGATCTCATGAGAAACCAGAAATTTTACGCGGACGAAGTCGCGGGCAACTGTTAATAGTTTAATATATTTGGTGGATACCAATCACGCTAGTCTGAACAAGACTAGGGCACACTGTCTGTTTTGAGGGACTGTTTCGGAAGTTACAGACATAAATTTTAACAATTTATTTATATTAATTTAAATATAGATACACGTACTCGTATGTTTGACGCTCGTTTCTTACCTCAAGGTTGCGTTGCAGTATTATTTTTTGTTCAATATCGAAAGTTGAGTGGTTTGTCTCAATGACCATTGTCAGGACAAGTTTTTGTCGCTAACCGTGGATGCTCGTAATTTCGTTTTAAAATTCAATTCACTAAAAAGGTAACACAGTTATTAAGATAACTGTATAGAAACATAATGGGAGGATACATAAACATATTTAGCTCTAGTAGGACCTACACAAAGACCAGACTAGCTGATGCCCACGACTATGTCCGCGTGGATTTAGGTATTCAAAATCCCGTGGAAACTCTTTGATTTTTCGGTATAAAAAGTAGCTTGTGTCACTCTCCAGATCTTTAATTACCCTTGCAAAAAATCACGTCGATCCGTTGCTCTGTAGCGACATGATTGAATGGCAAAGCAACAAACCAATAAACCAACAAACAAACGCACTTTCGTATTTATAATATGGGTAGTGACTAGTGATGCCGCCCTCGACTTCGTCAGCTTGATTTTTTTAATCTTGTGGGAGTCCTTTGATATTCCGGAATAAAAGTAGCCAGTGCTTAGCCTTAGATTTTCGTAAAAAATGTATAATATTACTTAGAAGGTATGGATTTGGAATAGGTTGATTGACCTACTACTTTAATTTATTATTTGAATTATGCTTTTGCGGAAATCGACTATTATCTTTGACATAAGTCACAAAATAATAAATCATAACATACGTATTGCTATTCTCGTATATCAGAACATTAATATTATTTATTATTTAGTATTCGACAACCCTTTTCAAAACTTACAATGTTGCTGTTATAAGTTATAATAAAGGTGCGCGCAAGCCAATGCGGGCAATATTTATATTATTATTATTCCCCTCGTCTTGCTTTTTAATTCATTTGTAAGATCTCATTTAGAACATGCTTCTACTGCGTGGAATCCACAGTACGCTGTTTATGTCAATATGCTAGAATCCATTCAACGTAAATTTTTAAAATGTTTAAGTAAGAGATTTAATTCCTTTAGTATCACTGAATTAATCTCTTTAGAGCTCAGGAGGGAACACAAGGATCAAATCTTCTTGTATAAAATTGTAAATGGTCTTATTGACTCCCCTTATTTACTAAGTAAAATAACGTACTCTGTACCGCGATTGTCCAGACGGAATGTAAAAACCTTTAGTCTTCCACATATTAACACGAACTATGGCCATAATAGATTTTTAGTGAGGACATGCGATATATACAATAAGAAATATGTACAATTAGATCATTTTCAACACAAATTTGGTAAATTTTTAGCTGAAATAAAAAAGTTTAAATAATTATATGTAGGTTTAGCACGATTAGAATTATATACTTTATTTGTAACCACTTCATAACAAACTAACTTATTATAATTTAATTTAATGTAATTACTAACCTAACTAACTCCCGCACAAAATTAAATAGATATAATGTAAATGAGTGAACACTTAATAGGCATATGTACAAACTAGAAATAAGTAGCTAAGTAAAAATGTAAAAGCTGTTTGTGTTCCATAATAAAAAAAAAAAAAAAAAAATTAATAATATAAATATTATTAATAATATAAATATTGCAATATTAAAATCATAACATGCATTTAAGTTTTATCCTGCCATTTAGTATGTATATATAATACATATATTGTAATTATAATAAATCTATATAAATAAAAACTCATTTTATTAAAAACTAGCTGATCCCCGCGGCTTCGCCCGCATAGATTTAGGTTTTTAAAGATCCCGTATAGCCTATGTCACTCAGGAATAATGTAGCTTTCTACTGGTGAAAGAATTTTTAAAATCGGTTCAGTAGTTCTAAAGATTACCCCCTACAAACAAACTTAACGACATTACCTCTTTATATAATATACAACGGGCCGTGCAGCAGAAATCGTAATATTTTAATTTCGCCATAACTTCAAAACCAAACGTCCAATTTTAATCATTCAAAGACCAAATATTATCTCCATAAACTGTTCTTAGTGATGAAATCATTTATTTTGATAAGGATTAATAGCATGAGTAAAATAAACGCGTTTAAATGTAGTCCAAAAAAAATTCAAGATTTTTAAATAAAAAAATGGTTGCTGTGCCTCACTCGACATAGATGGGTATAGTGTGTCGCGGACTTTTTTGTAGATATTTATAAGATCTACAATTAATTAGAACATTTTATGGTTCTATCTTTTATAGTTTAGGCAGCGTACGCAAAATAAGTAACTTTTCTGGTTGATTTTTTACACCTTGTGTCCGAAAAACCCAAATATCTTACGGAACCCTATTTTTTTCCAAAATAAAATATAGCCTATGTTACTCGTGGACAATGTAGCTTTCGAATGGTGAAAGAATTTTTAAAATCGGTCCAGTAGTTTTTGAGCCTATTCAGTACAAACAAACAAACAAACAAACAAACAAACAAACAAACAAACAAACAAACAAACAAAGTTTTCCTCTTTATAATATTATTAAGTGTAGATAAGTGTAGATAGTGTAGATATATCATCATGATCAACCCATCGCCGCGCCGGCTCACTGCAGAGCACAGGTCTCCTCTCAGAGTGAGAGCTGGCCATGTGCGGATTGGTAGACTTCACACACCTTTGAGAACATTATGGAGAACTCTCAGGTTTGCAGGTTTGTTGTTTCACGATGTTTTCCTTCACCGTTAATGCAAGTGATATTTAATTATTTAAAACGCACATAATTCCGAAAAGTTAGAGGTGCGTGCCTGGGATCGGACCTCCGACCTCCGACTAGAAGGCGGACGTCCTAACCACTAGGCTATCACAGCTATTAAAAACATGTACCTACTTAGTATTATTTACTAGCTACTATCCGCGACTTCGTCTGCATGGATTTAGGATTTTTTTTAAATCCCGTGGGAATTCTTTGATTTAAAGGAACAAAGTTAGCTGTATGTAGATTTCTTCAGAATTGCTTAAACGGATGGGCTGTGAAAAGTTAGCAGATAAACAGACATACTTTCATATTTTATAACATTAGTATTAGTATGGTGTGTGGATGTATTTTTGACTTTAAAATATACTGCAGTATAATCTTAATACAAAAGAATTTTATTTTTGAAGCTGTTTCATTTAGTTATCAGCTATACTCACAGGGCCAGACCGGGTAAAAATATGGATTTCAATATTTTTGGCCTGAAATATATAAGTAGCTACATACTATCATATAATGCACGATTTGACATTTATTTATTTTATGGAAATTTTACCTTTGACATTGTTAAAAAAATGTAATTGAAACAGCTCTTACTTCTTCCATTTCCCCGCACAAGTTTGCACTTAGCTTTATAGTTCAGTGTAGCTCTAATATCTCACTTGATTCCTAACAGCCTCCTATGCCGGTATACATTTTATCGCAGCCAGTAAATATTTAGATAAAAGCATTAGCCACTGTCCAATGTCCATGCATTCTAGTACTAAGTAAGCACTATCAAGTTGTAATATTTCCTACAACGAATACGAGTAGACTTGCAAAATTCCGAAATATTATCCATACTAATACCATAAATGCGAAAGTGTGTCTGCCTGTCTGCTAGCTTTTCACGGCCCAACAGCTTAACCGATGTTGATGAAAGGTACAGAGTTAGCTTACTTCCCTGGGAAGGACATAGGCTACTTTTTATCCCGGAAAATTAAAAAGTTCCCACGGTATTATTAAAAACCTAAATCCACGCGGACAAAGTCGCGGGCATCCGCTGGTTCTATATAAATATGTATCTGTACAAATCTAATTTAATTTATTTTGTGTCGTATTTTTTTTTGTCTTATCAGCCATTATTTTAGAACTTATCGTGTCGTCATTGATATCTTTACGCGAAAAGCCAATGATACCACATTTTATTTCAATCTTGTGAATAGTCTGGCTCATAGATAAAAATCTGTGGTCTGGCTATTAGGGAATAGGGAACCGATGAAAATGAAATTCGCAGGTGCGTATCTAAGTATATATATTTTATCTTGTCATAACTTGAAATAGTTTAATTTTATTTATATAACAGTCATAAACGGTTCGGGCTCTTGATGCAATAGGTAGCCAAGCAAAGAAGTTATTAGTGCTTGAAACTTGTACTGAGAAATAAAATGCATTTATTTAAATTTTAATACATGTTTTTATTCACAAAGTCTGGTAGTAAACTGTTAAAATTTGAAAAGCCATTTTGAATTGGACCCATCTTTAATCCATAATAATTTAATACCTACTTACAGAACTCACGATAGAAAATTCAATAGAATGACAAACATTCTGATAGTCACAGAGATGTTATAGTAGGAATTCAATAGCATTCAGTTTTGCTTTCGTAATATGAATATATTCGTATATAATATATATTTCGTAATATAACATAATGTTATATATTAGGTATTCATAATAATTCATAATTATATATTCATAAAATTCAAATAAAATATAACATAATGAGATATAGGCTATAGCCCGCTGATAGAAATACGGAGGGACAGCGGAGTCTTAATAGAGTCCTGTTGGCACGCTTCGAGTACGGATGCCTAAAAATATTTCCTGTCTGTTTGTAAGGCTGACACATTAACTTGGCTGCAACAAGAGCATATCACATTACTAAAACCGTTCGCTTGTGACCACTTTCATACATTCCAGCATTGCAGCATATTGCACATAGATTTATTGCAACCTGACAGTTAAACATTACTTGTCCATTACCCAGACCCTTAGGTATCCCACTTAAACGGATCATTTGGGCATTCATATTCCAATAAGCCTACATGGAAAATCTCAAGTTGTAGATCCAAGTTTCTTGGTATTGGGCTGTCGATCAGTCAGTCTCTCCTTTTATTTATTAATTATAGATAACAATCGTGAATTTTGGTCAGGTGATGAGGCGATTACCATACTTATCAACTTAGCGGGCAAAAAGTTACAACTGCGTAGAACATCCGCATTTTTTTTTGTTTAATAGGTAATTGCTGATTGCTCATTTTACAAATCGTGAGCTACTTGATGCACCTGAGGTCACAACTTCGATTTCCTACCAATAATTGTGGCGTCATTTATACGAATTAAACGCATCATCATTTTATATCTCCTTTTAAAGGTCAATTGCGTATAAGAATTAGTCAGATTCCTGGGATGGTATCAATCATTATTCTTCTCAGAATTAGTTGTAAAGCCCCTGGTCTGTCTGTATAGGTACTTAGGTAGGTACCTACTTTCATTTATGAAATAACCTTGTTAATTTTATAGCTTCATTCAAATAAAAGTATACAGGACTTAAAAATACAAAAAGCTAAGCTTGAATTTGAGCAAGTGCTTATACCTATGCATCGTCAAAATCTCATCTCTCAACGTCTTCCACTGTTCGAAATGCCCTCAGAAAGGTTGAACGTTCTTTAAAAACGTTAAATTTAAAAGCCCATATACCTACTAGGCAATTGACGATAAAAAATTGGGCAAAAACCTATTATTATAAAGAAAAATATAACAGTTTTTTGACAAATAAAAATTCTGTGTCTAGAAACTTTTAATCTCTTATCTTCCTCATTATCATTCTCATTTTATAGAACTCTGCGTGCGTTATAGAAAAAAATATTACAGTTCTTGCAAAGCTAGAGAAAAAAGGAAAAAAGTTAAATTATGTAAGTACCTATATAGTTTTTAATAAGCTATAAAAATCGTGTTCTAGCACAAATAAAACTTGTATGCATAGAAACCTTAAACCCTATTATCTCCCTGTTAGAATCCCGTCAAGGGGCCACAGGTCGTAAGCCGAGCTGCTTGTCTTTTGCTTGATTTATGTGTTCCCTTCACATTCATCACGCTACAGCTTATATCTACGCTGACAGCTTGTTTCCAGGAATGGAAAAAATGTATCACCTTTTTTATTTGCAACTTATTTGTTAAAATCTATCTTTACATACAATCAAGTTATCCTCTCTGTGCGTGTTAGTTTCGCGGACAGCTCTGTAAATTCTGTAAAAAGTAAATAGTAGGTATAAAACTAGTTCGCTTATAACTTTTAAAATTCTGAATGAAATTATATGCGTCATTTAGAACATTTCACGATGAAACTTTTAAACTGGGTGTCGGGCAGGGGGTTTGCTACGACACCTGACAAAGCATGACGTGATTTTCTTATACTCTTTCGAAAAAAAATATAGAAAAATTAGACTTTTTACACCTTTATTACCTGTTATCTCCCAAAGCCGCCATGATCCAACTTCATAGTCGCTGATCGTTTTTCCCTGTGTTGGGGACAATTCGCAGAGAAACTTTCAACTTTTATAAAATAACGAAGATCTGACACGCGCTGGCTTTTAGTCCATAGGTATTTTAACTTTCCAATCGTATAAACGTGGAACATAAAATATCTGCATTAGCTCATAATATTATTATTAAAAACAAATGCATCACGTAATATAAAATGTTTTATTTCTCGTTTGAAAGGTCAAGAGTCTAAATTGGTCATCATGCAAATATGGAGGACGGAATGTTTTTAGTCACGTTCGCATTTCTTGACAACGCTGATTATAAAAAGAAAATAATATTTTCAACCCGACTACGGGTCAGTACCTAAAGTTAAGGGTGTCTGTGTATGTCTGTTTATCGGTGTATCGAATCTCTCATAATTATTAAACTACTCATAAGATTTCGAAAAAATATCAGATGTCACTTTATTTCATTCATGGAGGAATCCGCTTAGCTTATTAGGTATTTCGTCCGTCCGCGTGTGTCATAGGCAGTCAGGCTCAAAAATACAGTTAAAAATTAAGATAAAATCGTATGGTCAAACCCTTCTCATTCTGAGAAGACACCCGTGCTCAGTAGTGAGCCGCCGATAGGTCGATCATAATGATGATCAAAAGTTTAACTAATTTTGGTAATTATGTTGTATATATGTATTTCATTCCTTTGTGGTGGTATATTTAAAAAAATTAATGTAGTCAGTTTTGGTTTTTGAACTCTATCATCTTATCATATTAATTGGTACCTATAGGACTTACGCATTACTTTTCAAATATGACCTGATAAGTAGCTTTTATCGATGTCATCAGAATTTCCATATTGATAAAAAATATACAATGTGTCTTAATATTTTAGGGTTGCTACTGTCCACTTTTCCGACGATTTCAGTCCTCTTTAGGCAGTGGCGTGCAGCTCATAGAAGCATAAACGCACTGCTTACCCTCATTATAATAAATCAATGCTTAATTTTCAGTATAACCTGCCGTAAAATAAGTTCATACCTAAATGCTTACCCTGGCTTGAACTCCTGTGCACGCCACTGTCTTTAGGTAACCTACTGCAACAAATCATTTTAGTTTTCAGTGTAAAATATTTTAATTTAAAATATTAGTATGTAGGTATAAAGAAAAATTCACAATCAGCTTAATAGACAAATATAAAATAGATACCTATTGATAATTTCTTATGTTTTCCTCCACAATAAAGAACTGAATAGAGAGAACCTAAAAAAGAGCCATTAAATGTGGTTCTATATTTTTCAATCCATGATGATTGACACCCCTACCTTATCGTACTAATATATCCTAGGAAATCGTGTCACCCGATAACCTAATAAATATTACGATATTGGCCGACATAAATACTCTTGTGAAAATACCAAATTCTAATAGGTACTTGACCGAGATATTATGAGATAGGAAACATGATGTGTATCGTGTTATTTGTGTACTGCTTGTAAGTAGGTAGTTAATAAAATTATTGAACCCCATATGTTGTTGGAGAGATCCTCATGGATACTACTACGCTCGGTAAGGTACGGAGATTATGTTGAACCGACTAAAATCTCAGTGTTTCACGCATCCAACTAAAGCGAACCAAGTTTCTAAATAAATAATTTTGACGACCTCCCTGGCGCAGTGGTGAGCGCTATGGTCTTAATAGTGGGAGGTCCCGGGTTCGATTCCTGGCAGGGGTTTGGAATTTTATAATTTCTAAATTTCTGGTCTGGTCTGGTGGGAGGCTTTGGCCGTGGCTAGTTACCACCCTACCGGCAAAGCCGTGCCTCCAAGCGATTTAGCGTTCCGGTACGATGCCGTGTAGAAACCAAAGGGGTATGGGTTTAATAAACCCATACCCATACACCATACCCATACCAAACCAGGTGAGATTGCAGTCAAGGGCTAACTTGTATCTGAATAAAAAAAAAAAGGTACCTAAATTACATAAATTGATAGATATTGCAGATTATCTCAATAAAGTTTTATAAAAAGATTTCGTATCGTAATCGCAATGTTTTTTTATAGATCTTAAAGTTGATTGTTGGGATGTGTCGCAAAAACAAAAATTCATTTCAAGTAATGAACTAAACCTAGACCTTCGTTATTTTATAACAGCTGAACGTTTCTCTGCGTATTGTCCCCAACACAGGGAAGAACGATTGCGCGACTATGAAGTTTGGATCATGGTGGCGGGAGATAACAGGTAACAGGTAAATCTTACTTCAATGTAGTCTATTTTTATTCGGAATAGTATTAGAAATCACGTCATGCATTGCCAGACACTTAGTATGGCTATCGTGACAACCCCCTGCCACACCCTAGATATAGATAGTTGTATCTACCTGCCTAATTTATTACCGTAATTTAAAATACCTATATTTAATTTATTTCTTACTAGAAAACCCTTTACAAATGCTTGACTAATGTTAGGTACGTCATTAGTCTTAACCAATTAATAGTCTAAGACTTTAGGAATTAAAAACAATTTGCATATCTAACTTCCAAGCGCATAGTTCTGGTGCGTTAGTAGTAATTACCCCGTCTTGCAATTGATGGTACAAGGTTCGATGCCCGGCCATTAGCATCAAGGAATCTAAAACTGTATTTCAAGATAAATTCCAATTTGCAGTTTGGTATAAGTTTCAAGTAAACGAACTTCTTACTCGAGTTGTAATTTAAATACATAAATATAAAGTTTAATTGAATAAAAAATATTTTTATTTTATAAAAATATTTTTATTCAATTAAACTTTTACAAGTACTTTTGAATCGTCAAATGCATCTACCACTGGTTCGGAATGCCTTTCCTACCGAGAAGAACCAGCAAGAAACTCGGCGGTTGCTCTTTTAAAGATAATGTGTATCGTAGTCAAAGACGTAAAATGTCTTTGATCGTCGTAATAATAATAGTATCTAGTACAACTCAAAAACTTACTCCCAAGGCTCAAAATCCACCTAAAGAAACATTCTGTCGTGATTACCTAGTAGGTAAAAAAAGGCCAATTGCGAGTCAGTCTCGCGCACCGAGGGTTCCGTACTACAGTCGTATTTTTTCGACATTTTGCACGATAATTCTAAAACTATGATGCATATAAATAAATAAAAATCTGTTTTAGAATGCACAGGTAATATGCCCTTTCATATGATGCCCCATTTGATATTGTAGTTATCTTACTTCGAAAATTAAAAATACTAATTATTAGTTCATGACCACATTTTTTTTTATGTGATGTAACCCTAAGTTCACGGTTTTCCGATTTTTCCCTTTATGTCTGCTATAAGACCTACTGGCCTGCCAAATTTCATGATTCTAAGTCCCTTTCCCCTTGTCCCTTTAGGTTTCTTGACAGACCGACAGACAGACAGACAGACAACAAAGTGATCCTATAAGGGTTCCGTTTTCCTTTTGAGGTACGGAACTCTAAAAAGGACTGCCTACCTACTTATTTTTTACATAACACCTAACACGGTTAAATAAAAGCACAAATACAACAATGCGAATGTGGGTGTGAGCCAAGGATACGCACGGACAAATTGATTGATGTATCGAAATATGATGGATGAGTTAAAATGATCTCATTTGGCCTCATCCATTGTTACTTTAATGATAAAACAAATTTTTTCTCGAGTATATTGAAAAATGAGTTAGGTCTCGGCTGTAATTTAATGGCAGAGTTGAAGCTAATCTTTCTTTTTAGGCCTACGTATCTACTTTATGAAAACCAAGCCAAGGAGCGATTAAAATAGTTCTTCAGGAAATCTGCAGGCTAGGCACAATCAGTGTGACAATAGTTTGTTTCACGCTCTCAAGTTCTTCATTTACCTGTCCTTGCATATTATCGTCAATCTGTAATCCTTACATTATATACTATGAGTACCTAGATACTTACTATAAAAATCAATATTTTGCTAACCGTCTGTTCATTACATTATGCGCTCGCGAATCCTTTATCCGATTAAGTGGAAAATTTGTACAGTTGTTGTTGGCACTTACGTGAAGACTTCTGACATAGTACAATCAACGTAGGTACAATACCTGGCGCGCGACGCGAGTAGCATTGCTATATATACCGAGATAGCCTAGTACAAAACCTTTTGTCGTAATGAGCCGAATATGGTTACACATTTTTTCAATTAGATCAAACACGTTCTCCAAAAAAAGTTTGTTTTCTCGTTAGTGTTACGATCAAATATTTGAACTCGCCATTCCGTGATCTAATCAGCTTGACATAACATTTTAAGTGTAATTAACACACAAATACGAAGATAAGTTTTTCGACTTTTTATTTACACTCTCGAGTCATTCCACGTAGGTATGTTGTAAACTTGGAAATGTAATTTTTATCACAAAGGAGATTAAAGCAAACCTGAGGCGTTTCTGTTGACTTTTTCTTCAAACTAGAATTTCTCCGGTATTTACCAACTTACTTACTGTTATTTTGTAATTAAACCTAAGGGGGTCAAATAGGGGGTGAAAGTTAATGATTTTAAGCTTATTCAACATATTTTAATTATGATAACGGGTACGTACCACGATTGTTGATGTTTTTATTTGTCGATATTTCAACCCAATTGCACGGGTCGTGGTCACGACGGGACTGCGGTGCTACGAGAGAAGTTCGAGCTGTCAAGGGCAGTAGCGAACTACCCTCTTACTTGTTCTTTTCACTGTACCTGTATCACCCGTTATCATAATTAAAATATGGGGTGAAAGTTTTTAAAGTCCGACATTTTTCGAAAATTGGTATTTGGGCTTTCGGTTTCACGAACATATTGTTCGGTTTCAATAACGTGTTTCAGGATTTTAGTAATTCCACTCCAAAAAAAAAATCCAATTGAGCGAAGCTAGTTTTTTATGATTTCAGTAGGTTAGCTGCTATAACTTAAAAGTTATTAAGTTTTACCCGTAGGTACTGTAGGTATATGCATGAATTTATTTTGAGATGGGTAAATCTTCGCCCAATTTTAATTTATTATGGTCACAAAGTGAATTGTTAAACATTTCAAAGTTTCACTTTCTGTTTACCCTTTCACCGTTAAGGAATTATAGAAATCCGTTAAAGACAAAGAATTGAACTCTCACCTCTTAAAAAGAAGAAAAGAAACATCCGTTTTTCGTCGTTGCTCTATTGAAATGTTTACTTTCTAAAGGTAACGCTATTGGAACATGTCACTTAAAATGGTTACCAATTTCTGGTGAAAAATGACTTGGTTTAAAAAAACCGGCCAAGTGCGAGTCAGGCTCGCACACCGAGGGACCGTATTACAGTTGTATTTTTTCGAATAAATAATTTATTTATTTAGGAGGAAAATGTACATTTTACAATAAGTTTAGGTGTAATCATAAACTATACATGATACATAAAAATAAATAAAAATCTGTTTTAGACAGTACCTACAGGTAATGCCCTTCATATCATACCCCACTTGGTATAGCTGTTATCCTACTTACTTTGAAAATTCAAAATATTAGTCAGTTACTTTTTATCAAACGTCAAACGCGCACTTAGTACTTATGCGATATTCTATAAAATACTGGAATGTGACGTCTCATCATAATCACGTACTTTTTTAGATTAATCGATAATTTTAAATTGTTATTACACTTAAAACTAACAAAGGACGTGGATTTTAAGTATTTTGGGAGATCTTCTATTTAATAATCACTAAGAAATGAATTATTTTTGATGTAGTCAAATACCCAAATGAATACACGTAAGTTAATTTTAATAACCGCAAAAACACTGAATACCATAGGAAACTGAATTGTTTCACATCATCAACGGTAAGAGACTACGGTAGAGAAACTATTAACGAAGGTCAAAGAACACATCAACGTTAGGCGTCGTTAAGGTTTATTAAGCGTTGTTAATCTGTTAATGGGATTTAGTTCACTTGCCTACGTTTTTTAAGCAAACTTTATTTTATGTGGCCTATTAGTCAATAGCTGTGTCCTCTTTAAGGCTGAGATCTATAGAGCATACATAGATTTGACTTTGTTCAGAGCTAAGTTTCAGTTATAATATTATGTTTCATTTTTTTCTCAGTTTCTTCTTTTCCTCAATCTTCACTCTTGACAGAGTGGTAGTGGTTATGAATTCTTGACTGCTGCTCGTGCGGTCTCCCTTCAGCAACTTCTGTTGGTGGTATTACGTGCACACACGGAGACAGGCGTGTTCGCTACAGAACGGATTAACTCCTGAAATGATTCAAAAAAAAATTGTTCTCCATAGTGTTTAAATCAAAGGTGCATGCAGTCTGCCAATCAACACTTCGCCAGCGTGGTAGACTATGGCCAACCCATGCTCAGTAATGAACCATCGATATAGTGATGATGATGAACAAGTTTTGGCATACCTACTTAAATAGATAAAGTGGTACTAATTCTGCTGTACACAATCTCTTGACTATAATAACAAGTCTAAAAAATATGATGCTATCCTTTTTACATCACTCCCTCCGAAAACTGACAGCAGTAGATTTAGTCTCCTCAATTTAGTTTAATTTAGAGATTGTATACAACAGAATTAACATCTTGCTCTTATTTTAAAATCTCATACATTAATTATTATTTATTATTAATGTAATCTTTTTGCCATACATAATATTATTATGTTATAAGTGCTAAACAATGAAGTAAATTAGCTGTGAAAACTGATAAGCATTATAACTCGAAACGGGAAGATTTTCTCAAAGATTAAAACAATAGATTTCTTGTAAAACATCTAAACGCTTAACCACCATTGTCTCGCTTGACAAATGGTGTGGCAATTTTTTTATAAGCGTGAGAGATTTTGATAGTTTTTGTTTTAATTTATAGTAGTTTTAGTCAGTAATAGATACAATCTGCTGAATCGCTTTATAGTTGCCGACTTGTTCATAGTAATGGCATTAAGCTTTAAACCATTTTATGTAAGGTAGCTTTATGTACTGACGAGTCTAAACTTCAGCGTTTGGTCTTCAAAACTTTGCTTGTTTTGCATTACAACTATTTGTGTTTCCATAAACCATCGCAAGCGTAGAAAACAGATCTCTAACGCTACACCACCGTCGACTTTTGACTCATGGCCATAGTCCACCACGCTAACCAAAAGCTAAAGCAAAGGCAGACTTCACACACTTTTGAGGAGAATCCATGAAGGACTCTCAGGCATGCGGGTTTCCTCAACCTATCGAAACCTAATTATTTTAGTATCGTAAGGTTATATAAATTTTATATTAGGTATATGTATTTTTAAGCGAATTAATTATTATTTTTGTAAACTACCTGCCTAGGTTCAACTTGTCAGTAAGAAATCATTAAGTAGACTATAGACCCTGTCGTTACTAATTGGACAGCAAAGCATTTAATATACAATAACAATTGAAAAAAAATATTAAAAAACAATTTATCTTCAAGGCTTTGAAGCTACAAAAATATTAAATTATTTATTATTCCATTCATTACTATAATTTAATAACAAAAATCACTACCGTAATATATTCGGATTTAGCAAAAAGAGGAACAAAAACGTTTAGTTGTTTTTTTTTTCATAGTAATTTGTGATATTTCCTAGCAAATGATGAGTTCGTGAGTGTTTTTAATATTAACCGTCTTGTCTAAAGAGTTAACGCAAATCCAATTACGGTTAGACCCAATAAACTGCGAAGTTAACATATGATTTTTATTGGCAAACAAAGAAACATTTTTATCATATTTAATTGTAAATATGGCACGGGGGTTCATTACTTATTTATTTAAAGTACAATTTACAAAAAGAAATATTTTCATTACCTATTTTATTTGATTCTGAAATAATTTTATGTCGTTGAAGTGATAACAGAGTGCGAAATTCATTTTCTGATGTCAATTTTAACAACTGATAGCCATAGGTACACCGTCAAGGTTACTTACACGCCGCCGCTTCAAGTCCGCTGAAAACTTGATCGTGTATGGCCAGCGTTAATTTAATGCAGCTATTTACATAATTATTTACGTTATATAAATTTAAAATATCAACCCGCACATTAGGAAGTGATGATATAATTATAATTTTGAAACTATAATATTTAAGTATTAATTAACATATGTAGTATAAAGTTTGAAATTAATTTATCATTTAAATTTATCTAATGTATGATTTTATGCAGATGTAACGTAATAAAAAACACGTTTTTTCCTGCGATATTGTGTTCTTGTTATGCTTATTATAAAAGAGGAAGTAAAGTAGTGATTATTGCATTTAATTCTTTCTCCGCTATAAAATAGTACCAATAACGTTGACTCAGTCTTACAATTTTCTCTTTGTACTATAAATATCAATTATTGTGTACAACGAAAATACATGACTAAAATTCGATCCGTCTTTCTTTTGCAAGATATGTTTTTTGATTAGATCGTATTCGGAGCTTGATATTGTTATCTCTAAAATAAATATAGGTATTAGTCATGTGTTAGCTATTTAATTTTTTAATAAGTATAATATATTTTCAATATAATTTTGTTTTATCTTCGTTGTTATTAATCTATATATAAAAAAGGAAAAGGTGACTGACTGACTGACTGACTGATCTATCAACGCATAGCTCAAAGTACTGGACAGATCGGGCTGAAATTTGACATGCAGACAGCTATTATGACGGAGGCATCCGCTAAGAAAGGATTTTTGAAAATTCAACCCCTAACGTGGTGAAATAGGGGTTTGAAGTTTGTGTAGTGCACGCGGACGAAGTCGCGAGCATAAGCTAGTGTTTTATATAAATGAAGACTATCATTTCATCACTAATTGCTCCTAAAACGACACAACAATATGTGAAGTCACGTCAACGCCGACCTCTGCTGACGTCATCAGCATTTATTAGATGTGACTTAATCCTAATTTTGAGGTCTCGTGCATTTTTAATTTTGAAAAACCAGTTCATCAATGACAGTGACCTTTGTACATTTGGTGACTTGCGTCTCCAGAACTGCAAAGGTCACAAGTGACCTTAACCTTTAGTTCTCTGTTTCTTGTATTTCTAATCTCTTTTATAGCTTGATTCAGAAAACTTTTTTTAATGGTCTCAATTAAATCATATCAGCTACCCAGAGCGTGTCGCGACGTAAAACCTTATAATCCACTGGCAAAGCTCATCTCAGAGGGCGCCCCAAGAGGTCCGGCCAATGATACTCTGTCATCTTCATAATTTCTTACCTAGATCATAACTAGATATCATGATTTTTTTTGATAGCTCAGTATAGCCAGTGCCACAGATGATACTACCGGTTCGCTTATGCGCCACTTGTTGGGATAAATTGGAAGTGTGGATCCCCATTGTCTGACGTTCTCACTGTTCGTGCACTCTAACATAAATGATCCGTGACGCCCCTAACCTCACCGAGTTGGTTAAACCATCAAACGCATGACTAATTGTTCCGAATTATATAAGGAAGTATATTTAATAGGCGAGAACATCGTGCTGATGTCATAATGATTTTAAATTCTCACCATAATATTACACAGGTGATTTTTTGATGGATAATGAGCAAATCCGATAGTATAGTACTAGTAGGTATCTATGCAGTGAACTGAAGCAGCGAATGATAAAATAACGTACCTACCTAAACAAAGAACTTTGTACCTATAATATGGATGCCACGTATAAAATTGTTATTGTTGTATTATTATTTTAAATTATTTAGCTAATCGAACTTTGGTGGTCTGCATTGATCATGAAAATTGCCTAAAAATTCAAACAAAATAAAAATTTAATTAACCTAACACCAGAAACAAGATTTTTAAAAATAAAAATATAATAAGATGTGCGAAATCAAAAAGATTCCTTTAGGTCCAAGGCACATTAAGTTAGGATCTAAGCGAGCGGCAACGCGATGATCTGTCGAATCAGCTCGAAACTTCAGTATAGTGCAGAAGTCACTAAAATGGTGGCCATGCGCTTTTAGCAATTTGCGGGACTTAAACTAAGACATAATTTGATTAGTTTCAATGCAAATGGAAACTAGATAAATTAATTAAAGTGACTTGTAATCGAATGGAAAATTAAAGTTTTCAAGGATTTTGATTTGGCACGCACTTTGCCATATTTTTACAAGAACCTAATTAATACCTAAGTACTTATTTATTTATTATTAAGCAGAATACAAAATACAATAGGTACAATACAAACAGTTAATACATTTTTATTTAGTTTTTACATAATTTTACAATCATCATCAATCACCGTTGACTATGATAAAGCTTAAAAGACTTAATATCAAAAGGAAATAATTATTGTCACAGATCAAATAGATCGAAGGCAGAATAGCAGAATCTTTGTTATCGCGGAAACCTACATACAAAAAGATTCTATGTGTATATTGATGTATTCATTAGTCAGTTTCTCCTTTTCTAGATAGGTACCTACTGGTATTAAAATAGTTTCCTATAGTGATTATTTGATTAATAATATCATTTCGTAACATGGGCTGCTAGTAGTATGAAGCTCTTTTAATCAATTGTTTTAATACTATTGTTTAGACCGGTATAGAATGTCAGTGGGTTATTTAAACGGTTTGACAACCTGGTCGCGCGGCGTGATGATCTGAGCCTTGACTGGTACAGGGTGCTTACCGGTTCTCGATAATTCGATAATTAAATTGACAAGTCCATTGCAAATCGCATTCTGTCGTGTACGCATACGGATTTGAACAAATTATGTTAATTAAATAGCTGGTCGATACAATGATTTTGATATTAAGTATCTAAACCTAAATATGTAAAAGGAAAAGCTGACTGACTGACTGACTGATCTATCAACGTACAGGTAAACTACTGGACCGATCGGCCTGTTTGGCAAGCAGATATCTATTATGACGTAGACATCCGCTAAGAAAGGATTTTTGAAAATTCAACTCCTTTTTTCAACCCCTTTACGATAATATCGATTAATAGATAACTTGAAGTGTTAATTTAATTTATTAATTAAATATTAAATAATATGTAATGGGTAGTGTGCCTGTCTATGCATTTTTAGCTTACGAAATTGAAAGTTGCGGTAGTGGTATCAATCACGGAGGCCTTGGATTTCATTCTGTCACTCCTCACTTCACTTCACTTATTGCTGCGTAGTCGGGTGGAAACGTCCAGTACTTGCGTAAACTAAGTCTTGGCAAATTGCCAAAGTAAATTGTTTACCTATAATGAAGGAATGAAGGAAAGACCACATTTAAGAACCTATTTTGAACAGGTAGGGCTGGCAGCAGTGAGATTTGCGTCGTCAAAATTAAACTCCGTGTCGCGTCGTCATCGCGTCTCTTGGAAGTACCTAACATTATGCGTAAGAAGAATGGACCCGCAATAATTATAACTATTTCAGACCTGATTTTGTTTGAAATGGAAAAGCGCCAGCAGAAAATATTTTTAAATAAGCAAATAGTAGGTACCATACTTAATCATTTTAAATACATGACATATCAAGAATTGCGAATCGGCAGGATTCCAACCCGAAGTGTACGTAAAATACTATAAAATTTTAAAATATGGTAAAAAAAATATATCAGGACATAGATACATAGTTTTCTTTTTCCGAAATCAATACAAGAGTGAAATTCTCATTTTTTTGATACCGCAGCTATGGGATAGCATTTCCACTCGATTCATAATGATTACCCAATGATTAATAGTCTTTTCAAAACTATTAATCACAATTTGCTGTACAGTAAACGTACCAGTTTTGTCCATAATTGATTTAATTGCGAGATTGGCGCCGATAAGTTTCGGCTGCTTTTTTTCGTTTGATTACACCATCTTCTATTATTTTGGATTAGTAAAATAATTGGACCTTAGTATTATGTAACAAGATTTAAGTATCACAAAAATTCTGTTTTAATTGCCCGTAAAATTTAATAAAATAACATTATTATAAATACAGTTTTTTTAGAAACTTAATTTGCAAATCACACAGTTATTATGTGTGATAAAAAAATATATTTTTAGATATTAGAAGACAAAATGTACCTATTCCTACTTTATTTTAACATAATGGCTAGAAAAATATCTTAAAATACTGTGTAGGTATAATCTCTGTAGATTTATAACTATGGAATTCGCAATTCGTCCGTGTATTCATTTATAATTTCTTGTATTTATTTTTACCATCATTTAGAACATTTTATGAGTATACGGTATACCTATACATTCACATTTTAATCCATAAAACCAAGTAAGCGAAACCGACGCAAGTCAGCTAGTAAAGAATAATTAAAACGGTCTAGATAATAAACTTTAGACCTAATTAGCTGCAACTGAGTTATTTTTACATTCAAGGTCATTACGGGACATCCATCCAGCCGTGTCTGCTCTAAATACCTACACAATAAGTGACTAATTGCGCAACCTTACAGCCATCGTTCTTGATATCCAAGAATTTGGTCTAGAATCCTGGACACTGCACCGTTACAGCACCTACCTACCTGAATATGACAAATCACTGTACATTCATTTAAATGTCACTTAGAAGCTACCTGATGATAATCTTTTGACTCGCTATGTCGTACAGCTGGTCTATATAGTACACGACAGGTCGAGATGGCAATCGGGTTGAGGACACCCACACACCCGCACAGCCCCCGCGTTGACCCGGTGCGGGCTAGTGCCCGCCTCATGTCACGATTGCCATCTCGACCTGTCGCGAACTATACATTACGACTTTATTTCAATTTATGTGAATAAACGTCACACAGATGCTACAACTCCTTTATTATATTTTATTCCATTACAAGTTAGCCTTTGATTGCCATCTCTACTGATGGTAAGTGATGATGCAGTAGCGGGCTAACTTTAAATGGGTGTGGCGGTTTTATTACACCCATTATCGGTTTCTATACGGCATCATACCGGAACAGTCGTTTGGCGGCACGGCTTTGCTGGTAGGGTGGTAACCAGCCACCCAGATCAGACCAGAGACAATTTCACAAATCCCAAATTGCGCGCACAGGAAATGGAACCCAGGACCTCCAATTTATAAGACCACATCGCTCACCACTGCGCTAGTCTCTTAGATCTCTCACTTCGTTTTTTTGTCATTAGATCCTTACAATATACCTACTCCTCTTTGCAAAAAACAGGCCTACACAAATAAACTATACCTACCTACAGTCTATATCTGCTCGTGTGCCTACAATCCTTCTTTTTTTCGAGGGGGAAATCTTCTTAAGGTACCCAATCAGGTTATGTGGGATTTCTACCCACTAAAACACCCTCGGTAGAGAAACTCCCTCCCCTGGAGAAAGTGCAGCCACTCGCGACCTCGAAGTCCTAGTGCCAGGGACTATTGGATAGATGGATCAGGACCTTGATATGACAATCCCCTACCACAAAAAGTGGTTCTTGTACACAATATTAATTTACAATTAGTGTTCCCTTGATCTTCGTAACGTAGGCCAATCCACACTTGGCCAGCGTGGTAGACTATGGCCAAAACCCTTCTCACTCTGAGAGGAGACCCGTGCTCTGTAGTGAGCCGGCGATGGGTTGATCATGGTGATGATAATGATGATCTTCGTAGCACCGCCATCTGTCATAGAGAAATCAGAGCTCCATCAGAGAAAGTATGCTACTCGCTTATGTTCAGGATGCACTGATAGCCTAGTGGTTAAGAAGTCGGTCTTTTATTCGGGTGGTCGAGGATTCGATCCTGGGCACGCACCTGTAACTTTTCGGAGCAATGTGCGGTTTAAGCATTTAAATATAACTTGCTTTAAAAGAAAATGCTAAGGAGCCAGTAAGGTTGCCCGAGAGATCTCCATAATATTTTCAAAAGTTTGTGAAGTCTGCCAATCCGCACTTGACCAGCGTGGTAGACTATGGCCGATTCTTTCTCATCCCTCCCTTGCTCAGTAGTAAGTCCGCGATGGATTGATGATGATGATGATGATGACGATGGTTCTAGGACAAAGTATTGATCCCGTAGCCATGGTCAAAAGTGAGAACATAACCATTATCAAAAGTGAATTACTCTAAGCCACTTCCAGTAGTTTATTAAACAAGTAACAATTACTATAAAGTCGGTCAATGCGGCCACGTGATAATGTAGGACACGCTCACTTTCTGTTAGCTATACACTGTGTGTATGTTTGCGCGTAACGTGATATCTCGAGAATGTGATTCGTTCTGTGTTGTGAGATTTGATGACGTTTGCCGTCAGGTTAAGTAGACTTGACCTGAAAGAGCAACCGCCGAGCTTCTTGCTTATAAATAGGTATTTAAAAAATCAATCAAGAAATCGGGTACATGAATTAGTAGATAGAAATATAAAATAGTACCGTGAACATGATTGGCTGACTGACAGTCATAGGTCCACTAGTTTAGGACGCCTAAACTGGTGGACCTATGAAGAAAACAGTATTATCTTCTTAAGTGGCCTGTCGCTCAGCGCGCTAAGGAGCGAGCTATGTTGGGTATCACTCTCAGGGATAAAATCAGGAACGAGGAAATTCGCAGAAGAACAAAAGCGACCGACATACATAGCTTAAAGGACTAGCAAGCTGAAGTGGCAATGGGCAGGTCATGTCTGTCGCAGAACCGACGGCCGATGGGGCAGACGTGGTCTGGAGTGGAGACCGCGTACTGGTAAGCGCAGTGTGGGACGACCTCCAACCCGCTGGACCGATGACCTGAAGAAGATGCTGGGGAGCGGATGGATGAGGAAGGCGGAGGACCGTGATTGGTGATGCGCTCTTGGAAAGGCCTATGTCCAGCAGTGGACGCAAACAGGCTGATGGATTGGATTGGACTGGAAGTACCCTGAATTTTCACTAATTTCAAAATTTCTAACAAGATCTTTATAAAAATGCAAATCTACGCGAAGAAAGACGCGGGAATGTGCTAGTTCTTGGTAGAGTTAATGTTAAAGTTAAAATACGTGGATTATTTTTTTCACCCAAACTTTGAGGTCAAGCTCAAATATCTTGTTATGTATGTGACATGAGTGCATGCATGAGAGTAAGTTTTTAACTTGATCTATAACAACAGGTGGCCAAGTGTCCAATCTTGACCCGCTTACTATGTAAAGTGTAGCAAATAGCAATCATAAATTGAAAATGAAATTATTAACTTTTTTTTAATATATTTTACTAGCTACATATTTTAATGTAGATAACTGGTACATACCACGATTAATTTGATGATTTAACTTGTCGATATTCCAACCCGATTGCACGGGTGGTGGTGCCGTCGATCAACCCGATTGCACGGGTGGTGGTGCCGTCGATCAACCCGATTGCACGGGTCGTGGTCCCGTTGGTAACCACGACCCGTGTAATTGGGTTGAAATATCGACAAATAAAAACATCAAATTAATCGTGGTACTTATGTACCCGTTATCTACTTACATTAAAATAAGTTGTTAAACCACGAAATAAGCTCAAAATCATTATTTAACTAGCTGACTTAATCATGATGCAATATTAAGATTGATGACTGATAAGTTTTACATCCATACTATAACAGTCATGTTAATCATGATCAACCCATCGCCGGCTCACTACTGAGAACGAGTCTTCTCTCAGAATGAAAAAAAGCTTTGGCCATAGTCTACCACGCTGGCCAAGTGCGGATTGACAGACTTCACACACCTTGGAGAGCACTCAGTAATGCAAGTTTCTTCACGATGTTTTCCTTCATCGAGTGATATAATAATTCCAAACAGTTTGAGATATAATATTCGTCCCAGGTCTCGAACCCCGGACCCGACGAGGTAGCCGAGACGTCTTAACCACTTATAATATTATACGATTATCGCAAATGATAATTATTGATAATCGTAACTTGCGTACTAAGCCCTCTGGAAGACTGTTTTTTCATAAGAATGTTTGCGACACCCAGCTATAGGATCACTTCATTTTCATGTCATTTCTATGTATAATCCGTTTGATGGGTTTCTGTTTCACTCACAAGTCACAACGCATCGGCACTTACGCGTCACTCTGCAGGAATGATAGCCTTACAAAGATTGATAAATTAATAATTTATATATGTACTTAGTTATAAGTAAAAACCCGCAAAGCATTAAATTTTGTAGCATGATTGTTATCGTATTTTTTCAAATACTTACCTATATTTTATTTATCTTTTCAGATCATCATTTGAGGCTTCTTAGACAGGTATGTTCCTAAAATGATCTCACAAAACATTTTCAAATTATCTTTTGCATCCAAATGAGCGTGGCGCCACTGCAATCACGCGTCGTCGCCCTCTATGTTTCCACCTTTTCTGTTTTTGTAAATATGACAGTTTCATTCACAAAAATGGAATTTCGCAAAAATCACTGACCTCTACTAATACAAGTACGCTGGACCTGCGTCTTGCGATTGGCGATTGATTTTCGCCATTTTGGCGCTGATAGACATAGTGAGCATCATGTGAGCGCACTCAGAACTAAATGTTAGTGGCTACTATGAGTATAGACTATGACTATGAAACATCCAACATGTCAAGACGAAGACCGTTTAACACAAAATACAGTACGCTGCCATTTTGTATGGCACAATCTCTTCCAGCATACTTGTACACTTTCATTTCAGTTGAAAAAAAAGAACATACAAATGAAAAGTTACATAATGATTTCATCATAATAGGTATGAAACACACCGGCCATAATGATCGAGGCATTAAAATTTTATATTTTAGTTAGGTATAAAGAAGTGATCATCACAACAAACTCGCTTTTCTAAAGGTAGGTAGCTAGCTATGCCAAAACAAGCCATTGCGTCATCCTTGCACCAAATATTACTTATACAACAAAGCTGTGATAATATATGTATGTAGGTATAACTAGTCCAACAATAGGTATGAAACACAACGGCCATAATGATCGAGGCATTAAAATTTTATTATAAGAAAATTGATATTGATCAGTGCAAATTGCCGTCTGTCGGTTTCGCAATATAGTAATCACATACGATGGGTGTTTTGTAATTCAAATTACTTAGGTACATCTGGATGATGTTGCGACTTTGTATGGATTTGATTTTATTCACTTTTTAATACCTACTTTGATTGTAATGTTAATATTATGTGAGCCTCTCTGTGGAAAATCATATAATATGGAACGGGTATCCTTTAAAAACTCACAATCGTTCACGAATATCACTTATTATAGTAATATGTGATATCTAACACATTCAGATTAGGTCTAGGCATAATAATATTCTGAATGAATAAATTTGTTTTTATTTGTTGATCCATGTAAAGTATGAATTCGGGACGAGTTAACTAGTTGTAATATAAGTAGGTATGTATATAATATCGATAATAATATCAATAAAGAACGAATCATGAGACTAAAATCAAAGAACACAAAATTCACCTTTTGTATAGAGATGTTCTACCTACTATTTATAGCTCTACTAGCTTATGCTCGCGACTTCGTCCGCGTGGACTATACAAATTTCAAACCCCTGTTTCACCCCCTTAGGGGTTGAATTTTCAAAAATCCTTTCTTAGCGGATGCCTACGTCATAATAGCTATCTACATGCCAAATTTCAGCCCGATCCTTCCAGTAGTTTGAGCTGTGCGTTGATAGATCAGTCAGTCAGTCAGTCAGTCAGTCAGTCAGTCACCTTTTCCTTTTATATATATAGATTATACAAAAACTGATACAATTGAAGCGTTTCTATTTTACGAGGAATATTCTAGTAATCTGGTGCATAAATAATAATATTGTAGATTCGTAGAAAATCTTATTTCTGTATATCCATATCCATTTAGGGTAACTAAGGACCATACATAGAGATATAAACAATTACAAATGTATGCAAATCAGTTGTATCTACCTGGTTCCTACGCGTAAGCCAGTTGATCTGATATTCTTTGCGAGTACAAAACATTATTGTTTACTATAGGAAACAATATGAATGTTACGTTACTATTATGATAGGTACAATATTACGCAATGTAATGTTTCAGCTATTGGCCTATATTTGTAAATATTTTTCAATACAAATGCATAATGCAATATTATGATGACATAAGTTTTGCATCTATACAGTAACAGTCATGTTCATCATGATAAACCCATCGCCGCCGGCTCACTGCAGAGCACAAGTCTCCACTCAGAATGAGAAGAGGCTTGGTCATACTCTACCACGTTGGCCAAGTGCGGATTGTCAGACTTCACACACCTTTGGGAACATTATGGAGAACTCTCAGGCATGCAGGTTCCTCACGATGGTTTCCTTCGCCATTAAAGCAAGTGATATTTAATTAATTAAAAGTTAAAACGCACATACCTAACTCCGAAAAGTTAGAGGTGCGTGCCCGGGATCGAACCCCCGACCTCCGATAAGAAGGCGGACGTCCTAACCACTAGACTATCACAGCTTACAATTATTGTAATTTTAACTTTTAACTAGTAGTTTTTCAGGTTTCAAAGCCCTGAAATTCCGTATACATACAATAACTCAAACATGTTTATCACCGCTCTATTAAAACTTAATGTGTATCATCTGTACCAGACCCAACAAAAGGAGTGAAATTTCATACGACACCCGCGACATAGCAATTTGCTCTAACAATTACCTCGCCATTGTCTTTCCGTAGAAAGGGCGGAGTGTGAACGGAGAAAGTCGGCATTTTGCTCGACAGTCAGTAACTTAACTGACACTGACACTGTGCATACTTAATTATTAGGTAGGTATATAATATGATAATCTATATGTATATTTAACTTCAAATCAGAACCCTTATTATAAATGCGAAAGTGTGTTTGTTTGTTGGTTTGTCCTTCAATCACGTAGCAACGGTGCAACGGATTGACGTGATTTTTTTGCATGGGTATAGATAAAGACCTAGAGAGTGACATAGGCTACTTTTAATCCCGGAAAATCAAAGAGTTCCTACGGGATTTTAAAAAACCTAATTCCACGCGGACGAAGTCGTGGGCATCAGCTAGTCTATATATAAAAGAGAAAGTTGACTGAGTGACTGACTGATCTAGCAACGCGCAGCTCAAACTACTAGATATATCAGGCTGAAATTTGGCATGCATATAGCTATTATATGACGTAGACATCCGCCAAGGAAGGAATTTAAAAATTCACCACTAAGGGGAATATAGGAGTTTGAAATTTGTGTAGTCCATGCTGACGAAGTCGCGGGCATAAATCGAAATGACGTCATTTTGACGTCAGCCGAAATAAAAATATACCATCAGCTCGAAATTTCAGTCTAGTGCTGACGTCACTAAAATGGCGGCCACGCTTATTAGCAATTTGCGGGACTTATATTTTGGAATTTACTTCAAGAAACAACAAACTTCAAATTAAAATAATCATTCATTAGGTACTTAACTCGTTAAAACAATGTTGGTCGTATTGAAATTTTTTCTCAGAGTATTTTTGTTAAAAACCTTAAAGCTAAGCTAAATTACAACTTAAAGCTAACTTTTTGTCTTGTCTAAACTTTACCTTAAGTTAAATAAAATACTACGAATACTTATACTAGCGCTGTGCTCACTCAATTTGTGTCAAGGTGAATTTAGCTGTCAAAATGACAGTGCAAACGAGCAAAAAAGTAAAAAAATGCAACAGGCATTGAACTCCAGGGTGCGGTCAACATTAATAATAATTAAGATTTTTAGAAAGGAAATTCCAATGGAATTACGTACCTTTATTTCCTAGCAGATGTGACTACAAGGGTAACCTGAAAGTGGCAGTTTAATCATTTAAACTCAAACTGCCGTACTCAGAGTCGCTAATGGTTACTTAAGATTGAGTTAAAACGAGACAGATTTATGTGAGAGATATAGCTCTGTCTCGTTTTTACTAAACTTAAGTAACGATTAAGCGACTCTGAGTACGGCAGTATGCCCTAACCGACTTCTACACGACATCGTAATGGACGGTTAGGCACTACCCGTAGTATAAGATTTTACGTCTCACCAAACCAAACCAAATTCGAGAGTCGAAATACTTCCGCGTTACAGTAAACTGTATCTTAAACGACTTGTTTTAAAGCTCAAGTTTGTCTACACTTCTACAGCCAGCGCACCAAGCGGAAACATTGCGAAATTAAAATCAGCGGCATTGAATATTTGACTTCAATTCAAGGCTCTTTAGGTCCATTTTACTTTGATGTTATTGTGTTTCGACTCTCGAATTCTAGCAACGTTTGGTGAGACGTAAAATCTTATACTACGGGTACACATATCTGCCGGTAGAGTGGTAACTATAGCCACGGCTGAAGCCTTTCATCAGACGTCCCAAAACTATAGAGAAACGTCAAATTCAAATCACTGTGCTTGAAAAACAAAACAACCTCGCAAAGTTTTTAATCTGATTATTTTAACGGGGCCTAATATAATAATGCCATGCAGTGCCATCGTTATAAGTCAAACAATTATTATTAATTCTAAAACTATAACAAATTGAGATAATCACGACTAGATACACTTTCATTGACACGCTTAAAGGTTTACCTACTAAAAATAGAGTTTAAAATAATATATTATTAATAGTTTATTTAATAAAGATGTGAAGTAATTAGATATGAGAAAAAAAAAATATTCCAAAAAAATTGTTTTAGTTAATAGATATATGTACTTGTGTTTCTCTCAACTAGTGGAAACGTACACATAGCCATTGTAAAACATCAACTTCATTACATTTTCCTCATTAAATGTTTAATCTTGCCTAATACTCACAAGGCTTAGTTGGGACCCTGATATTTGGGGTACCTGCCCAGAACCAGCCGTCCTTCTTCGTTCTAGCATGTTTCCGGTATTTAACCAAGGTCTGCTAATGAGAATAATTATTATTATTCTAAACCTATTTGACAGGTAACAAGTTTTTAGAAAGAATACTTGCTATCTGTTATAATCATTATAAAAGATATCTACTTCCTTGTTTGAAATTAGATATAATACCTATTTCAAAAACATCGAAATGCTTCTACTAATTTGTTCCTGTGAATTTGTTCTAAGAACACGCAAATAGACGTCTCACGTCATGCCTCGCCCCTTTATAACATTAATCGGATAACATCATAGATTAACCAAATTGAACTTTATCAATTAACTGTAAAGATTAGATTGAGAAGCGTAATTTTTAACTTTTATTTTATAGCTTTACGCCTAGACGAAGTAACAGTTATTTTTATTAGTATTCTAGATAGTCTACATTCGATTGTAAACGTACATTACGTTGTTCGTGTTTGTAACAGTTTTAAAATTCGTATTTCGTACTGACACAAATCAAAAATTTTATAGACCGCTATTATTTCCGTAATAATTGGTCTTTTACTCTCTACCTACTTATTTCTAATTTTCTTTTTATGTTAAATTGTCAGCATGATTACCTCTTTTTAATTTATGATGTCACTTTGTTTTATTTAAGTATGTTTTAGTTACATTTTTTGCAGTTCATACCATATTAACGTTCTATACCTAAATTAACATGTGATTTTATTTGTACCAAATTTTTTATACCAAAATGATTTAAAGGCTAAAATCAAGCTATAAAAGCAATCCAGGTACCCTGTTGTTATACCGCTGTTTATATGAAGTGTTACGGATAAAATAATATACGAGTAGGTAAATACCTACAATACCTACTTTAAGGTTTGAGACGCGCGCCCGATGAAACTTCTGAACTGACCAACTTTAATCAATCTAACAGAACCGCCACCATTTCTAAAACTAAGTGCATATTTTAATAATAATTATTATAGTTACTTAATAGTGACGTAATATTTGACCGTTTTAATTAATTAATTATTATGAGATTTATACCTAACTCTATTTGTTTAGCAATAAGGTACAAAGTCATTCGTATCAAAGTAGAACTATGAACTATCCAAAGCGCGAACCGAATTGGTTCCGTATTTATTTGAAAAGTCAAGTACTATCGACAAAAAATGATTGTGAAATAAAAATAACTTTTGAGCAGTTTGAGCCGACGAACATACATAGATATCTCACGAAGTTTCTTCTTTTACATTATGTTATAAATATAGGTATGTATAATATTTTATAGATTACTAGATGTTGCCCGCGATTTCGTCTGCGTAAGTTTCAGTGTTCTGAAAATCCCGTGGAAACTCTTTGATTTTCAAATAGTACGCGACAGGTCGACAAGGCAATCTGGGTGGGGAGTGGGGACACCCCACACACCCGCACAGCCCCCGCCCTATCCTGGTGCGGAATAGCGCAGTTGACGTGCGGGTGTGCAGAGCGTCCGCGTCCCTCTGCCTCATACCCCGATTGCCATCTCGACTTTCGCGTACCATACTATGTCATAAAACTTGTAGTATTCTTTTCAATGACATCCTTTTCAATCAGCCTTGACATACGAATATTTAACCTAATACCTATTATACAATTTGGCCATTCTGACCGTCTGATTGTAGAAGACGCAAAATTAACGGAAAAAATGTCGAGGTCACGACCGCAACATTTGATTGTGATAAGATCTAGTTTTCGTCCACTTTTTATAGAAACGTTAATACTATATCCGTGGCGTGGCACTGATCTAATATCGTGGTCTATATCAAGCAAAACCATTTTACGTTTTATTGCTAGTATATAATATAATAAATTAGATGATGCGCGCGACTTCGTCCGCGTGGATTTAAGTTTTTTAAAATCCCGTAGGAACTTTTTGTTTTTCCGGAATCAAAAGCATATGTCCTTCCCCGGGATGCAAGCTATCTGTGTATCAAATTTCATGAATATCGGTTAAACGGATGAGCCGTGAAAAGCTAGCAGACAGACAGACAGAGAGACTTTTATAATATTAGTATGGATTAAAACAATAAAATATCATTGCGTTAACGGTGAAGGAAAACATCGTGAGTAAACCCGCATGTCTGAGAGTTCTCTATATTCTCAAAGGTGTGTGAAGTCCGCCAATCCGAATTAGGCCAGCGCGTGGCAGAGTCTCTAAGAGGAGACTCATGCTCAGTAGTGGGCCGGTAATGTGTTGATCATGATGATGATGATATTTATAATAAACATTATTGAAAAAAGAAGTGAATATTTTACATTAATTGCGAGATGTATGCACTATAACAAAAATAGAGATAGATACCTTATGAATTTATAGGATATATTTTATTGATAGATAGAATTATTTATGCTAACGCTACTCGCCCAGACGATAGCATATAAACTATAAAATAATAAGCAGATAAAGTGTAATAACTGAGCTTCTTACATAATGACTGTTTACGGTTGTGCTACTGCTGACCGTACCAACATAATGCATTGGTTACAGTTCCTACTACTAATAGTAGAGAACAGTATTAAAATTAATTGACCCAGACTTCTTTTGTATGTTTCTAGCTAGGTATACCGAGATAGGTGGTGATAGCCTAGTGGTATTAGATGTCGGCTTCTATTTTCGGGGGGTCAGGAGTTTGATTCCGGGCACGCACCTCTAACTTTTCGAAGTTGTGTGCGTTGTAAGAAATTAAATAACACTTGCCTAAGAGTTCTCCATAATGTTTTCAAAGCAAATCCGCAATTGGCTAGCGTGGTGGATTATGGCCAGTGGCGTGCACAGGAGTTCAAGCCAGGGTATGCATTTAGGTATGAACTTGTTTTACGGCAGGTTATAATGAAAAAGTAAGCATTGATTTCTTACAATGAGGGTAAGCAGTGCGTTTATGCTTCCATGAGCTGCACGCCACTGATTATGACCTACACCCTTCTCATTCTGAGAGGAAACCCGTTCTTAGTAAAGGACCGCCGATGGGTTAATAATGATGAGGTATGTACGATTCAAGAGAATTTTCGTATATCAATGGGTATAACCTAACTACATATTTCTGATCAAGTATTTTTTGGCAATCGTAATTCCATTTAAAATTGCACAGTCAATATAAAATATTTAAATGTAGAAGACGCCAAAATACGTAATGATACAAAATACCATTTCATTTTATCATACAGTTAGTTATAACGTTATAGGTTAATTATTATACCTAAAAAGCACACACTTGTAAAAAACGTTATGGATTCGAGGGCAATCGTGTCTAAACTAGAAGCCCTAGAAGAAGCCTGCCTAAGCTACTTTAACTAATAGACCATTTTTATCAAGTCTGAACGGTTTAGGGTTCCTTTATTCAAATGAAAAACCTGCGTAGCAATAACTTGAGTTACCGATACAAAGACGCCCAGTTTTCTATGTCGATTATTTTTATACAGTGCTTTTAAACTTGTACTTCGAATCAAATTTTTTTATTGTGCTACTAATGTTTAACGTAGCTGTTGTATTTTTGTTGGTTTTTAGGTTTCCATACCTCAAAAGGAAAAACGGAACCATTACAGGATCACTTTGTTGTTTCTCTGTCTGTATGTCTGTCTGTCTGTCTGTCTGTCGGTCTGTCAAGAAACCTACATGGTACTTCCCGTTGACCATCTAATGTAAATAAAGCAAAAAAAAATAATTTAGTTATCATACAAGTTCGATCGCGAATGTTCTCTTTTAAAATGCATGTATACGCAATCAACGCTTTTCGACTGGAAAATGCACGACTGCAACGCACTGCAACTGCCTACGAAAAGTAATCTAAAAGTATTTAATTACTTCAGAAGTTCTCAGCTTTAGCTTTTAAGTTAAAGTGAATTATTGTGAAGAAATCAGACATTAATTGTGGAATACCCTTTCGAGGTCAGTGTTTCTTGCCAATAATCATCCGGGTATCTTTAAAACAAGAATGAATAGGCACCTTCTAGGCAAACGCGTCCCATCTTAGGCCACATCATCACTTCCCATCAGGTGTGATCGTGGTCAAGCGTGCGCCTATACCTAATGAATAAAAAAATAAAAAAAATAGGTAGGTACCATTGATTTTAATTTCACATTGTTTCCGCTTGGAACACCGGCTGTAGATATACTTATGGACAGACTTGAGCAAAAACATAACAACTCCGTTAATGCTGAAGTATTTCTATGCTCGAATTCTATCAACGTTGGTAAGATGTAAAATCTCGTACTAAACCTACAGGGCTCAGGTGTAAGTAAAAGTAAAGTAAAATATGGTGTAACAAAATAAAAACCAATAAAAAAAGTTAACAAAAAGCTTGTACAGAACCCTCACTGAAACTGTCAAAGATTTTTGATTAAAAACTGCCTGCGTCAGTCTTTCGCTCCTTTTATGTGAGAGCCTCTCTAATTGAGTGGATTGGCATGAAACTTTCGTTGAAACTGAAGATTTTATCTAAAAATAGCTAATACTTTTTAATTGATTTTTCTTTTCTGAAAAGCTACATAATTAGATAATGGTATAGAATTATATTAATATAGACATTCAAAAATATTTATTAAATTATTAAGTACTAAAAAAAATTACAAGACATTTCACTGCGATTAACAGCCTCATCTGGTGACAGAAGGGCTGGCAAATTTTTTGCGCAACTGACCAGCCTGGCTGTCCAGCGTGGAAATGCAGCCAGTATTCTTAACACCATTCCACGCGGCCATGATTTGCATAGTAATTAGATAAGGCTAGCTTTAAGTTTTATTGTAATAATTTCATTTAAAAAAGTACTTAATTAATAAAATTAAAGATGCATTACATAAACTGGACAGAACAAAGTTGTAAAACTGTCATCCATTAAATCTGCAAGTAGGTATTAGAATAAAAAGTAGATCTAAATTACGTACTGGGAAAATGCTAGATCGTAGAACGCATATGGAGCTTTTATGTACCTATTAACTATTGTATGCCTATAAACAGATCGGTGATTGAATAAAAACTGCATTTATTTTAATAGCGATTCAAAAGCATAGCCTTTCAAACGAAACATTTTTACCACGCTTCCTTTTTTACCATGAACAAGATGAAAATTGCATATCATGATTGTTTTAAATAGTAAACGTTTTGCGTATTGATTGTTTATTTTTACGCGTGTAATAAATAATAATGAGAGTACTGAGCTTATCAATGTCGAAGAGTGAATGACAGAATCCCGTACTCGAGAAACAGGTATAGTAGGTACGAGATGCCAATCGGGATATGAGGCGGGGGGACGTCCAACACACCCGAACAGTCAAGCTATCCTGCACCGGGTTAGCGCAGGGGTTGTGCGGGTGTGCGGGGCGTCTATTATATCATACCTACTATTCGTATCATACCTATTATTCGTTTTACATATTTGATAGCACTTAATGCTTTTGATATACAGTTCAAAATTCAATTTAATATTTGATTGAGTTTAATGGAAAGAATTTCACGCAATTTTATGAGTTGTGGAATTTAAACTAAGGTGCATTTTAGCGTGCATGTTTTTACAAATATCGCGTGCTTAGTGAGGAGTGTATGATGAAAATAGTACAACAATGATATCCGTCAATAGAGTGTCGGACTGGCATATCGAAGGTTCCGTTCTTTTAGATATTCTTATATTTCGAGTCACTAAAATTAATTTTATTAAAGCCATTGGTAGGTACTACGTACTAATAGGTATCAAGTCATGCTATCTTGCCATAATATATTATAGAAATAAAATACTAACGCAAGGAACGTACATTTTTTTTGAAAATCAGTTAACGGCCGAATTTTCAATCGCCAAATATGAAAATCTGTTGAAACTTCAAATTAATTCGTCAATAAAAGTTTATTTGGTAAATGAAAAAAACAGCCCTAAACATATTATTATTATTATTATTATTATTATTATACTAGAGAATGCCCGCGACTTCGTCCGCGTGGATTTAGTTTTTAAAAATCCCATGGGAACTCTTTGTTTTTCCGGGATAAAAGTAGCCTATGTCCTTCCCCGGGATGCAAGATATCTCTGTACCAAATTTCGTCAAAATCGGTTGAACGGTTGAGTAGTGAAAAGCTAGCAGACAGACAGACAGACACACTTTCGCATTTATATATTAGTATGGATATGGATATGGATTACGAACAAAAAACAGGGCAGCGAGCAGAGATAGGAACTTTCGTTTTCAATGTTTGTTGATTTTATAAATTAATTAGCTGATGCCTGCGACTTCGTTCGCGTGGAATTAGGTTTTTAAAAATCCCGTGGGAACTCTTTGATATTTCGGGATAAATAGTAGCCTATGTCACTCTCCAGGTCTTTATCTGAACCCATGTAAAATCACGTCAATCCGTTGTACCGTTACGACGTGATTAAAGGACAAACAAACACACTTTCGCATTTATAATAAGAGTACTGAAATAAGGGTACTGATGATAAGAGTAGGAAATAATTACATCTATCAGAATGGAGATAGCGTATGAGTAAGCAAGAAAAGGCTAATGATCCGTATAGATCTGGGTTTAGAGACACTCATTGAGTAAGGCCTATGTCCCAATGGGCGTTCACAGGCAAAAATAATCATTATGAGCAATAAGATCCATTCGCAACTCTCGATACGGATCCCTAAAACCGATCAGACGCAAAACAAGTGGTGTATCCCGATGGGATAATAGATGGGATGGCGTTGTTTGTGTCGGTTATGACAGATCACGCAATTGTGTTTGGGTAGCTAAAATGTATTATTTATTTCACTAAACAGTTATCGATATATATCTACTTATTAGTTTCGCTGTCTCATATGAAATAAATAAATAAGTACAATTATTTACGACTAGATGATGCCCGCGACTTCGTCCGCGTGGATTTAGCTTTTTAAAAACCTGTGTGAACTCTTCAATTTTCCGGGATAAAAAGTTTTAAATTTTGTCAAAATCGGTTGAACGGTTGAGCCGTGAAAAGCTAGCAGACAGACAGACACACTTTCGCGTTTATAATATTAGTATGGATTAGTAGATGTATGTTGACAATATGTGAAATGATAGCATAATGGTAGATGAACCAAATGAGATTGAAAATTATGTCAAAGTTGAAATTTTTCGCGAAATCGTCCAAAACTAATTCACGAAAAAAATATCAGCATCAGCAGCAGCCTGTGAAAGTCCACTGTTGGACATAGGCCTTCCCTAATGAACGTCACCGCTCCTGGTCCTCAGCTCAGTCTTACTCATTCATCCAGCCACTACCCGCCAGCCTCATACCATGATTTTAACCTCAACGTTGATAGGTAAAATGATTAATAGATTGTGGATAGAGGAAAAATACCAAATGGTCAAATTTTTTAAGACAAAGGCGACACTTTTCGCTTAAAAAACATCCGCAACGGTCTATCCATGAATTATAGATTATATAACTAAAGCTCATTAGTTAAATTAAAAGTTGAGGTCAAAACTGTGTATAATATCATTTAATTAATTATCCGAATAACGAATTTTATTTTATTACAGCCATTAAAATAAATCCGACTTGATACGATTAAAGCAATCGCACTGAAAGCGGACTTATATGTTTTCGTTGTTGACACTAAGACGACTTTGTTGCGTTACACAACAGGTTTATCCAGGGCTGCCACATAATATTATGTAAAACGGCACATAAACTTTTGCAAGTGCTTTTGAATTGTCAAAACAATTTACGGCTGGTTCGGAATGCCGTTCCTACCGATAAGAACTAAGCAAGAAACTCGAAGGTCTCATAACTCATAGGTCTAATATCGTTCATATTAGAACAATTTTTCAAGCATTTTGCCTCGCTCTAAACCTTTACCTTTACATCTTACCCTTATCGTCAATGAGGATGAAAAATAATGTTTATAATGTCTTAGAATAAAATAAATTAATAGTAGGATAGCTACTCACATTAAACTAATCCTGGTTAGATTACCTACCTACTGTAAACTATAAAATTGGACTCTGCGCTATCCCGTAATGATTTTGGAAAGTATAGGAAAAACCGGATTAGTATCAGCCCTAGATTAAGCCATGCTCTGAAATATGATGCCTATAAGCGCTAGAAATACACATTATGTTCTCTATTTATTTAAATACCGTAACTGTAAAAAATACCTACTTTAACTGGTGTTTAACAGTATGTGACTATATAAAATGAGAACACAAATTGGTAAGGCATTTTGGGCTTGTTTTTGGGGGAGGGAGGGAAGTATATCAACTTGGTTGATATCTGACGATTGAAAAATCGGAGCAATGTATGTCATGTACAAATCGGATGTATAAGACTGGTCCTACAATGTCATTTTAGAGCTCCTTCAAGCAAAATGAGCCGTGACCAATTTAAAAAATACATTGCGTGTTTTATGCAACCCACGAGATAAAGTTCTGATATTAAATTGAGTAATGGTGAAGAATTCACCATAATGTTTTCAAAGGTAAAGTCCTTTTCATGAAAGAAGTCCACCAGACGCAGCGCTGTACTCGCGTGACATAATGGCATTGTAAACAATCTGTAATTGTAAAAGGCACTAAGCTAGTTAAAATCTCACAAAAATCTACCACAACAAACGAACTTGATAACATCGACGAACGACAACATGGTCGACAATCACCGCCATCATAGTCCGCCGACATCATAGTTCCAAAAATCACCGCGGGACTTCTTTCATGAAAAGGACTATTATACTGAGAAGCCTGTTAATCTGCACTTAGTAAGCATGGTGGCCTATGACCTAACTCTTTTCATTCTGAGATGAGACCTGTTCTCAGTAGCAAGCTGGAGATGGGTTGAAGATTGAAGATGATGAATAACTTTAATACGTATCGTACTAAAATATTATTTTATAGGCATTTTAGAGCTCCGGCAAATGAAATAAGCTCACGCCATCACACAAGATATATGACATAGTGTTTTATGGTTTCTTGTTAGAATTATACCACACAGTCTTCCTTGAACCGTGAACATTTGAAACATTTAGGTAGGTACCTATAAATATTGATTATAAAACGTAGGTAAATAAAATGTATCACGTGGGTACAGACGTACAGATTTATATACCTGTTAAAATAATAATTGTAAACTGTTAAAATGTCAAATTAATTCCTCACTTAAAAGTTATTTGGAAATTTTATCCTTTTACAATTTTATGTTATCTACATTTTGTTATAATGTAGATAACGGGTAGGTACCTACATACCATGATTAATTTGATAACTTAAGTAGATATAAGCTGAAGAAGTCTATCATGGGCTAGCTGAGAATTTAAGTCGCAAAAGGCTCGAGACACGGTAATAGTGCTCGAGATGTGGGTTTTCGTTTTTTTGCGCGCGTCACAAGATAAAATCTCTCATTAATATGATAATTATTCGGTTTGGACGCTTTCGATTCTTGGTAAAAGACAAAGGGTACCGTACTTACTCGTAAGTAAAGGTAGGTACCTACTTAAATTATATATCAGTAGAATGACAAAGGAAAAATGAGGTTAAATTATGCAGCTCCGTAGTATAGGAATGGCCGGAAATACACTTTCCAGAACTGAATTTAATACTGAATATGTACTAAACTTACTTATAATAAACTAGCTTTTCCCCGCGACTTCGCGTAATTTATAGCCTATAGCATCTGCAACTCGGATATACTACTAATGTACTAAGCTATCAGGCTATTAGTGTAAGAATTTTCAAAATCAGATCATATTTATTTCCCCCACGTCCAAATCCAAAAAATCACGTGGATCCGTTGCTCCGTTGCGATGTAATTGAATGACAAACCAACAAGCAAACACACTTTCGTTATAATATGAGTTGCTCAATCATATTATTACACTCGATATCGGTATTAAAGTCCCGCAAATTGCTATTGCGCTGGAACCATGTCTCATTAACATCGAAATGACGTCACTTTGACGTCAGCCGAAATAAAATATACCATCAGCTCGAAACTTCAGTCTAGTGCGGACGTCACTAAAATGGCGGCCATGCGCTTTAGCAATTTGCGGGACTTTGATGCCAACATCATTTCTTTTATCTTATTTTCAATTCTGTGGTATCCAAACTACATAATTGACACACAAGTGTTGTCTGACGATTTATTTAAAAAAACGTTCAAAAAAATTAATTACTACCTACTAAAATAAAAAAGGCAACTGAAATCTGTGGATACTTCGGATACCCGCACAAGTCAGAAGCAATTGCTAGTTCAAAATATTTTATTTTTTAATTGCATTCGTGCGCAGCGCATCGCCTATTAGATAGACAGACGAACTGAGGGCTGCGCTGGAAGTTTCCTTACATAAGTGCCCGAGGAAGGCGGCTGTCAGGGAGAAGTGGAAACGGACAGTCAAGCGTGCCACAACACTCTGAAGTGATGACCACCTCTGACAAGAGCAAAACAACTACGTAGTATAAATTCACTTGCTGATGCCCGTGACTTCGTCCGCGTGGAATTAGGTTTTTCAAAAATCCCGTGGGAACTCTTTGATTTTCCGGGATAAAAAGTAGCCTATGTCACTCTCCAGGTCTTTATCTATACCTATGCAAAAAATCACGTCAACAACGCGACGCAACGTGATTGAAGGGCAAACCAACAAACAAACACTCTTTCGCATTTATAATAAGGGTACTGAGGTACTGATTCGAAATCTTTTATTTTGAAAAAGCACCAAGGGAATGGTATTTAAAAACCAGTACATAGTAGTAACCAGGACCAGTTTGCCCTTGACGATATCAGGATGCTAGGTGTTGGGACAGTCGCTATTTCACAGAAGTTGACAGTTGCATAGGTGAATGAACAAAATCTTAATCACGGCTCTAGTTACATACCTACTACTTTTTTGATTCAATGATAATATGAATTAAGATGAAACCCGCGACTTTGTCCGCGTGGGTTTAGGTATTTCAAAAAACCCGTTGGAACTCTTTGATTTTCCGGTACAAAAAGTAGTCTCTATTTGTCCCTGGGATGCATATCTCTGTACCGAATTTCGCCAAATCGGTTAAACAGATGGGCCGTGAAAAGCTTACAGACAGAGAGACAGACAGACATATAAATTATATAATACTCAATATCGCTATGTTTTATTATTATACTTATATGACCTGTAAATTTATTTCTATATCATTCAAACACTATCTTTGAACATCCTAGCAACGCCTAACTATAAAAACTGCTCTATAGAAAAAGAATAGCTTCTAATACAGTAAGTTTTATTTTTGTACTAGCTTATGCTCGCGACTTCGTCCGTGTGGACTACATAAATTTCAACCCCCTCTTTTACTCCCTTAGGGGTTGAATTTTCAAAAATCCCTTCTAAGCGGATGCCTGCGTCATAATGGTTATCTGCAAGCCAAATTTCAGCCCAATCCGACCAGTAATTTCAGCTGTGCGTCGATAGATCAGTCACCTTTTCCTTTTATATATTTAGACTAGCTTATGCTCGCGACTTCGCCCGCGTGGACTACACAAATTTCAAACCCCTATTTCACCCCTTTAGGAGTTGAATTTTCAAAAATCCTTTCTTAGCGGATGCCTACGTCATAATAGCTATCTGCATGCAAAATTTCAGCCAGATCGGTCCAGTAGTTTGAACTGTGCATTGATAGATCAGTCAATCAGTCAGTCAGTCAATCAGTCAATCAGCTTTTCCTTTCATAATATTATATAGATTTTTATGTTGGGAAATCAATAAGTTGTCAGGGGGTTTTAAAAACATCAATCCACTTGAACAAAGATTCGAGCAACAGCTAATAAGTATAGTACGCTATACAGGTCGAGACTCGAGATGGAAATCGGGGTGGGGACGCCCCGCACATCCGCAAAAACTCCGCGTTAACCCGATGTGGGCGATCGTGGGTGACGTAAGGGCGTACGGGCGAACGGGGCGTCCTTCGCCTCATACCCCGATTGCCATATCAACCTGTCGTGACATCGTTTATTTTGTAGGTACGTGTCTGAATATTTGGTAGATACTAAATCGATGTCTGAATATATTTGATAGTTTCTAGGCGACTAGACTCTGCCACACGCAAATCGCAAAGTCTAGCGCCAAAATACCTAATTTTAGGACACATAGATATCTGACTGATATAAATAGCAGCGTAAAACTGACTGGGTTTCACATCCCCATTTAGAAAGGATTTTCAGAAATTCTACTAAGCTAGTCGGGACGGGTCGGCTATAGTCAGTTAATTAGGTCCTCCTAACCGAATTTCTATTCTTCTAAGCTGTGATAGCCGGTTAAGACGTCCGCCTCCTAATCGGAGGTCGGGGGTTCGATCCCGAACACGCACCTTATTTTCCCCTTTTTTTCGGAGTTATGTGCGTTTTAATTAATTAAATATCACTTGCTTTTACGGTGAAGGAAAACATCGTGAGGAAACCTGCATGCCTGAGAGTTCTCCATAATGTTTTAAAAGATGTGTGGAGTCTACCAATCTGCACATGGCCAGCGTGGTAGACTATGGCCCCTTTTCACTCTGAGGGGAGACCCGTGCTCTGTAGCGAGCCGGCGATGGGTTGATCATGATGATGATGAACCGAATTCCGGCCACGGCGGCTACTTTATAGGGAGTCAACTATGCGTATGCAGAAGATATTGTAGTACACAATTAGTGTGTGATATACGTACACAGATTCATTTTCTATTCCCTCACTCTCATATTCCGATTAGGCAGCAATCCGACACATCCGGAGAGAGATCTGCAGATGCAGGACCAATGGTTTTCAGTGCTCTCCGAATAACAACGCCAACTTTGCAACTCTAAGCTGCTATACTGGCTTAATAATATTTTTCACCCGACCCGGAATTCGAACCTGAAGCCTCATAATCTGCGAAATTTGAAAATTGTATAAAGCCGTACGCACTTGCGAAAAAGAAAGGCGCGAACTGCTTCATAAAATAATTTTCATGTCGCGCAGTGAAATTTCGCAGTGCGGGCTTACCCTTAGTCAGCTAATGAATGTCCACTGCTAGACCTGGTAATGGAACAACTATTGTCCGCTATTTTGGCTATTGCATATAAGAATGCCGATAAACTGGATCAAAGATCATGCTTTATTAGGATTAAGAGAACTGAGAACAGCTTCTAACAAGTTTTGTGTATTAGGCAAATATTTGAAAATTGGGCCTGCGCTCATTGATGCTGAGATTATTCACAGTCCACTATTACCACAATATAAGTAACATAAAATCATATTTTTTTTCTGTGAATATAAGCCGTGTTAAAGCATAATATTCCCCTTTCCTCGCCATATAAAGTTAAAGCTTAAGCTACAAGTGGGTACAAAAAAGAGCAACGGGTTGGGTCTCGATTTTGATCTTGTCGATTTCAGTTCGATCCCCGACTGTTGAGCTAGTATTTTTCTGCAACCATTCCGATTCCGAGTTTTGTGTTCGCTTCTGCTTCATATGCCTTACAATTTCTTCCAAATTATTTAAACTTCCTCACGATGTTTTCCTCGACTAAAAAGTGTATGTTGAATTATTAGTTGCGTAAAGGCTGCTTCAGATTAACGCACCTTGATAGTCTATCACAGTAAAAAAGTATTGTACTCAAGATTGTAATCATTAAATTACACTAAATAAAATGATAAACTTATAAAATTATTATACTTAGTCACTCATTTTTTTTGGTATCTAGTAATAAATCTTTGGCACATTTATATTCTTGAGTGTAATAATTTGATTTTTATCAGATTTTCAACAAAGGTCCTCGTATTACGAGTATGCAGCTCATTATTATAATAATTATTACGTTATTTGCCTGTACCCATTATAGAGCACGATCGGCTTTGTAGTAATAGTGAGTTGAGAGAACGATCAAACTGGTTTTTTTTTTGATCAATTGCTTTATTTATTATCAACAATAACACTGAAAATATAATTTTGTAATAGTTTGTCGGTGACAAAATACGACAGTAGTATAAAAAAATATTAAAAAAATAATTTATCCTATATTATTACGAGTATGTAAGTATATGACATTCAACTAAAATTATTCTTTATTAAAACACCTAATTAAAATTATTTCAAGATTTAATTTTAATATCCGTGTACAATAAATGATACAGATACATATATTTGCAATAAATTTATATTAGCAAAATGGATATACATATAAAAATTACATAAAAAAGTCAAGGTAAGTCATGTCACGGCAAACAGCTGCGAATCCGATGAGTCTAAAAATTGGTACGAATATTGGGAACACCAATATGGATCGGATTATAATATAATTTATATCCCGTAGTGTGAAATAAGCTTTAGAAATTCTTCGACAACTTGCGCAAGTCATAACTTAGGTTGGGGTTTATGAAGAAATTTTAAATGTTTATCACGATTCTTACAAAAATCATCAAAATCGGCTTAATAATTTTAACAAGTGACTTGCTATAAGCCTCTTACGCGTTTGTCGCAACAGGTCTGCTATTTATATCCAACATTAAGTACAGCACATTAGGAGCGCTGATAGCCAAGTGATTAAAACGTCAGCCTCTTATTAAAGAGGTCGGAGGTTCGATCGCGGGCACTACCTCTAACTTTTCGGAGTTACATGTGTTTTAAGAAATTAAGTATCACTTGCTTCCACGGAGAAGGAAAACATCGTAACGGAACCTGCAAGCCTAGAGTTCTCCATAATGTTCTCATTTCTCAAAGATGCGTGAAGCAATCCGCATTTGGCTAACGTGGTGTACTTTGGCCAAACCCTTCTCATTCTGAAAGCCGTATTCTGAGTTCTGACTCCCGTGCTTAGTAGTAAGCCGGCGATAGATTGATAACGATGATGATTACAAAACCAATATTAATTTTCGTACAATTTTTTTCAATAAATGAACAGTATTTCTGATGAATTATTATTTAGTATTTTCCTTTAAAAAATGTTACTTATAATAAGTTATTTATAGATAAAATACATATCCATTTGCCGGTTGGACTATGAGAATATTGATATACGATAGTAATTAATAACGTATTTGATTTATTTGCGCAATCAGTGTCTATGTGAACAAGAATTCCTAAGTCAAAATTGAACAATATAGATTAGATCTTGTATTAGTAAAGGGTTGTTGACCATTGGCGGTTAGATGCTATCGCTGACGGATCAATTGACCCGTTTATATTGTCTCGTGCCGACTGAGTCACTCAGATCTTACTAAAAATATTTTAGTATGACTCATGTCAACCTTCGAATTACAAGACGCCGCGCGCGCCGTGAGGAACTATAACTCTTACCTACCATAAAATAAATGATAGTTCCCCAAAATATAAGCAATTAAAAATGCTTTTATAGTTACTTACACAAACTTTTCGCAATCCGCATCTTTTGCTGACACTTAGGTATACCTAACATGAGTGCAAATAACATCAATGCAAAAACGCAAAGAATTCTTCTCGATAAATCATCCACGAAAAGCCTTGATTAAATTATTGTAATGTCATTGTTGTACTTACATAAAAATGTGCTAATTTCAAGAGTAGATTGTTTAATATTATATATCGTTCATTGTAAGTATTGTAGCCTTATATTACTAACGACTAGGTGTAAAATTATTTTAGTCGTCTAATTTTCTTCTTCGTGTCATTTACAGACTTTGTGAAAAAGATGTGATTGAAACCGTTTCGGTCCGTTATGACCACTTCCCAATATGACCACTTCCCGATATGAAACCTTGGTTATCTTGGATATTAACAGTCAAAAATCTAACGTTAACGCCCTCCATCTCTTTTTATTATATAAGACGTCTTATAATGACTGTCCGTGTCCATTACCTCAAGATTGCAAGACAAGACGTAACCGTCTAATTGCGATATAGAATTAAAGACACAAAAGGCATCAATTAATAATTTAATCTATTCAATTAGGTAGGTACATCACTGCAAGAATAGTTGACCATGTTGACCCAAAGTGTTACGACATTATATTATATTATAGAAGATAAGTATAGTCAATGTTTAGGGTTGCGTAGTGAAACAAGGAACCCTCATAGTTTCGTCCAGTCCATCTGTCTGAATGTCACAGTCATTTTAAAAATATCAGCTGTAAGGTAGATTATTTAGTACCTACATTTATAGAAACCAATTACCGCTACACAGAGAAAGAGGTAGTTTGAGTTTTTATCAAAAAAGGCATTGACGTGACATGGCTTTCTGTCATTCTGCCGTAGGGCGATTGTCTAAAACCTGCATCAATCATTATTACAATCTCAATTGTTTTGATTGGCTGAATTTGTGCGATTCTTGTTGCAACAATGCATTGTGGCCAATAGTGAGCGAGCATTAACCAATCAGAGATGATTGCGATCGTGACATTGTAGCTGTCAAACAACCGCGGTAGGGCCACCGATGTGCGTTGTACTTTAGACGCCAACGAGCTTAAGTTCTTGGCGAATCAGATGTTTGGCGTCATCGTCACTTCGACTGTGCCGCAATGTGCTTTGAGCCTTAGGTAAAAAATATTGGAATAAAACAGGAAAGCGTTAGTCAGAAAAAAAATCTGGTGTAACCCCTTCGATTGTTTAATAGGTATTTTAATTTTTTTATCAAGCTTCTTAATTAGTTTTTGAAAAAAAATAACAGCCTAAGTTAAATTAACTATAGCATAGCTACGAAACCCGTAAGGTATTATGCGTGTTCTGACACGCATTTGAGCAATTTTTTATAATGATTAAAGACCTATCTTGTTATACAAATACATGTTTAGATATTAATTAGACTCCATTTGTAAGAAGATAATTAAATAAAAGTGGTTTCGCTGCAGAATAGGTCAAGTTCGGTCACAATAAGATATATCAGCTTTTGAATGACAGAAATTACATTGCCTTAGCCTTACCATCACTCACTATATTAATACGAGTGTTTGATAATATATACTTAGGTACGTTTTTTTAAATATTGTAGTAGTACATGTAGGAGAAACCGGCTTTACTCACATATTTAGTCGACGGACGTTAGCCCGACTAGTTTCGAACCCATCCATGGAAATCACTCACGATAGTTTAAACGCTAAATTGTGGTTATACCTACTACAAATATGTATATAAGTATGTATTTAATTATACTTTAATAAATACGAAAGTGTGTCAGTTTGTCTGTCTGCTAGCCTTTCACTGACGATATTTTTTACCGATTTTGTCAAAATTTGACACAGATCGCTTGCAGCTCAATAAAGGACATAGACTACTTTTTATATCAATTTTCAAAACTCCCGGAAAACTTTCCAGGAATCCCCCTTTTAGAGCATATCACATGAGTAGATATTATACTGAATTACTATAGGTAGGTACTACCTACTATTAGGACTGTGACCAAATAGTCATTGAGCCATAGATATATATTTTTTTAAACAAACCAACTATTTTATTAGCCTTTCAATTATGAAGTAACGCATTATTAATAGTAAATTGTTTAAAGTATTCGAATCTGTGCTCCTTAATTCATCACACCCATTTATCGCTTATCTATTGAGGCTGCAAGTTCACTCTCGGAAGTTTCCGCTCCATATCATTGTCCACACGTTCTCGAAACCTCAATTGAGCGGCCCACGCGATCTTAGCTCATTAAACAGTAGAATAATACCATTAAACTAATTACAAACTCATACCATAATAGGATTAGAGCTTAGAGGTACTCTACTATCCTACACCAAACAAATATTGATTTTTTACCTTAAAATCTAAATTTTATTTTATATTTGACCTCTGTAATAATATGGGTACAATTTGCCTGAAATAAATAACATTATTATTATTATGTACTCGTACATACAATGAATTAATAAGCATTAGGTATATGACCATAATCTTGTTCAAATTAGGAGAAGGAGGAGAGACTAAAGAGCTACGAATAGCGCGCTGCAAACAAACGTATTTCAGTTCGGTTCTCATCACTACCCATATTATTATAAATGGGAAAGTGTGTTTGTTTTATGGTTTATTGGTTTATCTTTGTTGTTCCGTTGTCGCAACGGAGCAACGGATTGACGTGATTTTTTGCATGGGTATAGTTTAACACCTGAAGAGTGACATAGGATATTTTTTAATCCGGAAAATTAAAGTGCTCCCATGGGATTTTTAAAACCTAAATCAGCATCAGCTAGTTTGAATATAACATAAATTAAGCAAACTCAATGTTTACCAGAAATTAATATCTGTGACGTAATGCGTAGTTAAAGTTATACCAACATACGGGCTTAAACATTTACATTCAAAAATCGTTCAAGTCACACAACCCGCGGAAACCTAACCAACGCGACTCCGAGAAGTTGATGGAAACACTATTTTAGACTTTAGAGATAAAATGCTACAAGGGTCTTCAGGCAATTTTCAGTTGTTTTAATTACATAACATAAAATTAATGATTTTTTCTTTCTCCAAATTGAATCTGGTCTAATTTTTTTATGTTTATATTTTGTATAGCATATTGTGACGTAGTAGGTATGTTAATATCTTCCAAAAGAAAGTAACAGAAGCACACATACTCGTAGGTACACACGCATAACTTACGATCGCGATGTTAAAAACAAAGCGGGTCAAGATCTTTTCATTAACTTTCATCTTAAAATCAACTGGTCACATCCTTACTATCCTACACACTAAAATTGTCCCTATCTCTAACATATTAAAGACCTTTATTGCTTAAAATTATTTGTAGATGTCTATACGTAGATCTAATAAAAATCCTTAGTAAATGCGTTCAGATGAAATTGACTCTTAATCCACAAATTTCTAGAAAGTATTTTCGTTTGTACAGTTTTCATTTTAATGCGAGGCTGTTGAAGGCTGTATACGGAAGTCGAGAGTGAAATTGTGCAATATATTAACGCTTTCTAACGCCCCCGCGTGTGACGAGTTTACTGTGAAGGGGAAATAGGACGCCATTGTCTTTGCCCACGGGTTGCGTTCGATTGTTTGTTTCTTTCAAAACCGGCTGCGTTTCGCTCAAGTACAATTTAAATCTACTATCTTCTACTTTACCTATCTACTCGTCCATAGTACTAATTCTGTGTGTCTGTATCCACTGTCAATGCAAGTTAACTTTAAAGACTTCTTAACTTTGCTGCAAATCTAGCTGATAATAATTATTATCTAATAATAATAATCATCAATTCTTGGCTATAATTATTATAGCCAAGTATATCGCTTTGTTGATCATGACCAAAAAGTTTATAAGCTTCTTTAAGTAGGTACATATATGCTAGAAATGCAAATGCCTCAGAAATCCTAACAAAGGAAGCTCTAAGTACCTCCTAAGAAGCCCGTAAGTTGTTAAGCCTTTTTGTATCTTATTATTTCTTACCTTACATAAATAAGCTTATCCAAACCTTTTATACAACTCACGTTTTCTTAGAAACGTGATTTCTATGACGTGTCAAATAGGAATCTCGAACAAGCACATAATATAAATTATACAAAAATACACACTGATTAAACCAACATGTATTTGCAGCTTCGAAAATGTAAATCCAACTTTATTTCACACGAAATAAGATTGACTAACATATTTTGTTACTGAAAACGTAATTCGTGTCAATGGGGTCACACACGCACAATGTCACGTTAGGGTAATAATACAATCATACTATTTTATTGCGATTCTTAACTGTATCACGAGGGTACAAGGCACATTTTTGCGAATATTTTGTCACTGATTGAGCATCAGAATCGTAAAGTGGCTACTTTGTAGATACTTTTGCTTTTCGGATAAGGAAAGTGAAATATTCAACGCCATATTTAACATGTCAAATGTAGGGTCATATTATTTTAAGCAGTTCATATTTTATTATTAGCTTTTTATTGCAGATATTTAAATATTAATTAATTTTACTCTGTGGGTGCAGCATCACTCGCGTTGAACTCTAATGAATACCTCAAAAAGTATGTACTTTAAAAAAATGTTTCGAATGCACAAAAAGAGTAGATACATAGTTTGAATCCAACATTACAGTTTGGCGATTACAATTATTGATACCAGCTATTGGTGCTATAGATGAGAGGGTTATGAGAATTTGCAATGTAGAGCGTGAGATGAGATTTAATTATGAATATTTCACATATTTTATAAGTGTCCTAGAAACCTCTGCAGTAATCGATAAGTAAAATATTTCCAATTAAACTAAAAAGCAGAAAGCTGATGGGAACTTTAATGATAAAAGCTGAAGCTTTGCCTGGAACCCTAAAATTTTAAGCTTTTATTAATGAGAGCTAGATCAATGTATCGTATAGTATTGGATACAAAATAGTTGCGACAGTGTATTCCAAAAACAAGCGGTGATAGTTCCTAGTCGGAATGTCCCGGAATCGATCCCGGGTGCGCACCATGAACTATTCGAAGCTATGTGCTTTTTAAGCAATTACGTAAGTATCTTTTAGACAGTAGACCATGACAAAGCCTTTCTCGTTCTGAAAGGAAACCCGTGCTCAGTAGTGAGCCGGTGATGGGTTGATGATGATAATTTCAAAAATAATATGTTCTTTTCCTGGGTAGGCGGGAATCCTCATGGATGTCAATTGACATGCCCAATTTTACTGAAGTTCTCTCGGCGACCTACGGGCTTAATCCTCCTGCCTCCTCTGGCCTTCCTTCCCGGTACTAGGTACTATCCGCCAACCATCAGAAAAGGGGCTGTCCAGTGTCCAGTCAGGCTTCGTTTGCCGTTTGCTTGGACCATGCATCGTTCACACATTTGTCTCATTATGGACTGCAGCATTTATACACTCTTTTTCTATCTCTCTTCACTGTTTAGCATCTGTGGCACCAGACTGTCTTTTGTTAGAGGTTCTGCATCTCCGCGTGGTCAAAAATCTACTGTTGTTTCAAAAAATATGATTGTTTTGACCAAGCAATCGTTGACCGTGAGTAACCGCATAACTGAATTGATTATATTAGTAGCAATAAAAAGTGTCATTTACGTTCCCACCGTGCCTCGGAGAACTTGTTAATGCGTCGATTCCGGTTATTATTATTTAGTAACATCTGATGATTATTATCGTTGACGCTTGGATAAAAAATATTGTGATGTTAAGTTTTTGATGGGATTCTATCTCATATCTAGTTACCACTCACGACCGCTTGTCTGTAGTTACCACTTCCTGTCAATCTTCGAGTCTTCAATGCGCAACAACAGCGCGGTATGAGCAATGTGTTCATACTTCATACGCGACCGAATTTGTGATAATATGAATTAAAATTTACAAAAAAAATAAAAACCGACTTCGTTACATAAACACTAAAAATTGAAAAATAATTTAATTTATTCCCGAATATATTATGTATACAAGAGTTAATATAGTTCCATAATAATACTTTTTGGTGCCGGTGCCAATTAGCTTTAGCTGCGCGAATCGTCTGGACTTCATATTTTTATGGGACTCCACAATGGCACCTCATTGGCACCGACCCCAAAAAATATTATTATGGAACTATATTAACTCTTGTATACATAATATGTTCGGGAATAAATTAAATTATTTTTCAATTTTTAGTGTTTATGTAACGAAGTCGGTTTTTATTTTTTTTGTAAAAAAATTTTATTTCACAATTTTTAGTGGCCCCATGGAATTATGCTATGACTGGTTAAAAATCTACTGTTTACTAAGCTATTACACTGATCGCGAGCAATTTACTCTTATCCGTCGAGGAGTTCCAGTATCTATCTTCGAAGATGTTCATCAGATCTTCACCAAATTGAAATGGGACCAACTTTGAAGTATACCCTTTCAAACAAAAAAAGAATTTTCAAAATCGGTCCAGGCGTTTTTGAGTAATCGGGGAACATACATAAAAAAAAAAAAAGATTCCGACGAATTGAGAACCTCCTCCTTTTTTTGAAGTCGGTTAAAAAGATTCCCTCCTCCCTGCTCAACAGCTCAACGGTTAAAGGAGCGGATTAAATAGAAAAGTTGTATATTCAAATAAGCGTTTACAAGTCACACCTCTAGAAAAATAGAAACTTTAGGCCATAAACCGACTTTGGATAACCATCTGAGCTTGTTGTAGCGTAGAAAGGGACGCTTAGAATTAAAACTTAGACACATAGATACACTTTTTTTTTTTTTTTTTTTCCTACCATAAAGCACCATTATAAAATGGCAGCTTTATTACTACTACTAGATACACTTAGAATTAAAATTTAGACACATAAGTAGATACTTACTAATTATTTTTCGATGTTTGCTTACTTTTTTACACACCTACCCTACGTTTTCATAATTATTCTGAACGGGAGAAGTGCTTCGAAACATCAACATGTAAATCTGCCACACATTAGTTTGAAATGCTCTTTTATTAAAGTTATGATAATATTGTGTATTTAACCGGTTTTTGAAATTGCAAATACGAGATATTTTCAACATCGTTACATATAAGTAACCTTTATAAAGGTTAACAATAATTGACTTTTATTATTTACCTTAAGTGGTCAAACTTGCTCCACTTAAAGTAAACAATAAAAGTCACTCTCTTTTAAAGGTCTCAAAAAGTAGAGCACTTACAGAAAAGCTTTCTACAGGTCATTGAAACCACGTAGAAAAGCGAATAACACATACAAATGACTCCAATTTGCCACGCTAATACGTGGCACTAAATCATAACTATACACAGTAAAGGGATAATTCTAAAAATAAAGCTTCCACTTAATCATCATCAAGAAAGCATCAACGTAAAAAGGGCATGCAAAGAAATGGGAATAAAAAGTGACAGTTGACTAAGTTGGTTGTTGGTAAGGAATAAGAACTGGAAGAGTTAAGTGGGGTATACACTGCAGGAAACTTCCTTTTTAAGTAGATATTATTCTTTACTAGATGTTGCCTAAGGATTTAGGTTTTTTTTAATTGCGTGAGAACTCTTATATTTTGCGGGATAAAAAGTAGCATTATATCCATATTCAGGATGTAATCCATCTCTGTATATCTCAGATTGCAAACTATAGAAGCTAAATAGGAAATAAGACCGTTACTAGGTATTTCACTAGTTTAATTGCAACATTAGCACTGCTCTGTTACACAGACGTTAACTTTTTCCAACTTTCTTTGCCCACTTTCCCATTCATTACAATTCATTGTTTTTCATGACTTGCGTTGTATGTATGCTCACCGCTAAAGAAACATCTTCCTCTATATTTTTAGGGTTCCGTACCTCAAAAGGAAAAACTGAACCCTTATAGGATCACTTTGTTGTCTGTCTGTCTGTCTGTCAAGAAACCTACAGGGTACTTCCCATTGACCTAGAATCATGAAATTTGGCAGGTAGGTAGATCTTATAGCTGACATTTGGGGAAAAATCTGAAAACCGTGAATTTAGGGTTAGATCATACAAAAAAAAATTAATTGTGGTCATGAACTAATAATTAGTATTTTCAACTTTCGAAGTGAGTGACTATATCAAGTGGGGTATCATATGAAAGGTCTTCACGTGTACATTCTAAAACAGATTTTTATTTATTTTTATGCATCATAGTTTTTGAATTATCGTGCAAAATGTGGAAAAAATACGACTGTAGTACGAAACCCTTATTGCGCGAGCCTGACTCGCACTTGGCCGGTTTTTTTTAAATAGTCAACCTTATTATTAGACAGTAGTTTTTAAGTCATAGCTTAGACAATGATTGCGTTGAAATTGTTTTTTTATACGATTTCAGCTTGCTTTACGGTCTCATTTGATGATAGTAACTGATGATGCAGTACAAGATGGAAGTGGGTTAACCTGAGAGAGACAGGTATGGCAATATGTGTGTGTATGTGTGTGTGTGTGTGTGTGTAGCAAGTGTTTATAATAAAAAAACATTGACATCTGTAAAATCATCAAGAATATAAAACTCATGTTTTACTATCTTGTTGGTTTCTTCGCGGCATTTGAATCGAAACTTTATTTTTTACACAATTACATAGTTTTTCCATAACCCTTTCGGACTTATTTGAGTGCTGCAAATTTCTCTATAATGCTTAGTAATAAGCAAGTAAGTAATATAAAAATTGCTTGTTGACGCGTTCTTGCAGGTAAAGTGATAAATAGTGCCTGCCAAGACTCCCACTTAACGAAAGTGTGCAATGATTATGTGTTTCCTAGGAACAAAGTATCACTGGTCAAGAAAAAACCGAGTTTATTACGCTCTCCTATTAAACTTACGCATGAATCATGTATTTTTTTGTAATCCATACAACATTTTCCAGCGTACGTTGACATTGTGTAGGCTTATCTTAATAATAAGGACGTAAATGCATGTATATGAGTCACGGATGCTTGTTTGTTTGATGAACGCTGATGTCCCTTTCAACTGACATGCGCACATGCTACATTATATGATTATAGTCGTAAACTATGTTTTAAGTCAAATACCTACTCGAACTGGTGCTTCTAAAAGTGTATCTCAAATTACATTATCCATCAGTCCCTTTGTGACCACGACCCGTGCAATTCAAATATCGACAAGTGAAAACAAAAATTAATCGTGGTATGTACCCGTTATATATAGGTATTAAAATATTACCCATAGTTTTCTGTGCATACAATAGGATATAAACTCACTACTACGTAGGTACAGTTTATATACCTACGTACAAAAAATACGTACTAAAAATAATTTAAGATTTATAAAATTAAGACTGCAGCTGTGCAAGTTTTTAAAAAACACAATAATATGTTCAAATCTCACACTTATTTGTTTTTAGATTTTGAATTATAGTCTAATGATTATTATGAATCCCGTATGACAGATAACGGTATGCACCTACCCGTTATCTACATTTAAATTATGGGCCTTCAAAATCGCAAAATTTTAAATATGGGTTTTTTTAAGGTTCGACAAAAGACACGAACGTCGATCACCACATTACAATCTGGAGGTAGGTACCTATCTAATTTAATAACGTATATATATTCTATACGCTATTGAATATTGTAAAAAACTTTTGTCATGCAAATCCCGATTTACGTACGTACAGCCAGACATATAGACGTTGCATTTTACAACTACAGATTGTATATGAGTATGAATTATAAAATCACAGCGTAAACCCTAAGAACTATAATTATTGCCATGGCCCCATAAAATCAATATGGCGGCCGCATCGCGTCGCGTCCGTGCATATTAAATACCATAAGTATTGTTCATAAAACACACCATGCATATTAATGGGGAGATAGTACATTTCTCGATACTGAAAGCTATAGTTCCCATGATGTCATAGGATGTGCGACGGTTAAGGTGGTGTCTATGAGGGCAATGAACTTGTTGGAGAAAGAACTTTAGGTAGGTACATACACAGTTTATTGCACTATTAAATTCGCTATTATTAATCAAAAGAGTATTAGAAACATCTGTTAATGCATTAATGCATTTTTCTAATAATCTTTTGATTTTGGATTAGTTCTTTTACAAATTCATAAAAAAATTTCATTTAATGTAAAACATCGCATCGTTACAATACGTACGTTAGGTGCCTTGTATCGATATTTTTTATGTCGATATTTGTGTATGTATATGTTTGTTACTCTTTCCCGCAAAAACTGGTGGACGGATTTGGTTGTTATGGAGATAGATCCGTCTGTCCGTCTGTCTGTCGTGTCTGTCAAGAAAACCTATAGAGTACTTCGCGTTGACCTAGAATCATGAAATTTGGCAGGTAGGTATGTCTTACAGCACAAGTAAAGGAATAAATCTGAAAACCGGAAAACCGTGAATTTATGGTTACTTCACACAAAAAAAATGTGTGTATGAACAAATAATAAATATTTCCAATTTTGAAAATAAGATAACTATACCAAGTGGAGCATTATATGAAAAAGCTTTACCTGTATATTTTAAAACAGATTTTATTTATTTTTATGCATAATAGTTTTTGATTTATCAAGCGAAATGCCTAAAAAAAATACCCGAGTACGGAACCCTCAGTGCGCGAGTCTGACTCGCACTTGGCCGGTTTTTTAATGCAAATTGTAACATTGTAAACCTAGCCTAACATGAGTTTAAAGTGCTCGTTCAAAGTGTAACATGCAAAGTAAAAGATCAATGAACTCAAGGCATTGTCTATAGAAAAATCTGTTAACATTCTGTCTGTTAACTTCCTCACCTTATCACGAAAGCTCATTGAAAATTTCCGTTTCCTATCTTTCCTCATTCAATCTGATAATCTATACTCTTAATTACTAATATTATAAATGCGAAAGTGTGTCTGTCTGTCCAATCTGTCCGGTCTGTTGAACCGATTTTGATCAAATTTGGTACAGAGGTAGCTTGCATCCTGGGGAAGGACATAGGCTTTTTCTATCTAAGAGTTTCCACGGGATTTTAACAACCTAAATCCATGCGGACGAAATCGCGGGCATCATCTAGTTTACTATATTTTTATTTATTTTTTATTCAGATACAAGTTAGCCCTTGACTGCAATCTCACCTGGTGGTAAGTGATGATGCAGTCTAACATAGAAGCGGGCTTACCTGAAAAGGGTATGTCAGTTTTTATTAAACCCATACCCTACCCCTTTGGTTTCTACACGGCACGGTACCGTAATGCTAAATCACTTGGCGGCACGGCTTTGCTGGTAGGGTGGTAACTGGCCACGGCCGAAGCCTCCCACCAGACCAGACCAGAGATTTAGAAATTATTAAATTCTAAACTCCTGCCCGGAATCGTACCCGGGACCTCCCACTAATAAGACCACAGAGCTTACCACTGCGCCAGGGAGGCCGTCAGTTTTAATACGCCTTGCCATTCAGATGATTCCATAATCCAAACTAGCCTCTGTGTAGAATCATCATCATCAATCCATCGCCGACGGGTCTCCTCTCATACTGAGAAGGGTTTAGGCCATAGTCCACTATGCTGGCCGATCAAGTGCAGATTGGCAGACTTCACGCACCGTTGAGAACATTAAGTTATAAGAAAAATATCTTTTAATTTTATGGCTAATAGCAAAATATGGAAGCCAAAAATATTATTAGGAGGTATAACTTTATTGTGAAATGAAAAATCATTAACGCTAAAGTTTTGAGCTCAATACCTACTCGTATTAACCAAGTCGAAGTCAGGTTTCTTAGGACATGGTATTAAGATTTTTCAAAAAGGAACAAAACCCGGATGGTTTTAATCTAGCAGCAAAATAACACTGCAACTTAATTGCAAGAATCGCTTCAATTTAGAATTTCTATTAAAAATTCCTATACTTCATTATTATGGGATCCACGCCTTCCTTTTAGGTGCAACGTGCACTGAGACCGCTTCGATGCACATGTTAAATATTTTATATTCATACCGGTTTGAAAACTTTATTATCTCTGATTTCCATGCGACTGTTTTGATTTGTAATAGTAAAAAATTACCTAAAGCTTTACTTAAATTATATCAACATTTGTATATCTGGGCTATAAATTTTATCATTAATAATAAAAAATATATGCGCGTTTGCAGCAAAATTAAAGAAGCAATTTAGAAACAACTACGTTATTATATAGATATAAATCAAGATAAAAAAGCGAATAATATTTTTTATCATTTACAGCTGCCATTGCTATACAATATATTCATACATAGATCACTTCATATAAATATAAAAATCTGAGTGAAGTATAAACTGTATGTTGTATTTTAGTTAAGCTCTCACACTTAAACAGTTTCATAACAGTATTGTTGATGCGTTGTCACAAGTTTATCGCAAAATAACCGATTCTGAGCCTATTTACATCAATTCCTAAACGAATCCAACCGGGAAATTATTGGTAGGTACTTACTTTTGAGAGAATTTATAGCATGTCTGTGTTAGTCCGAAATAGAATGCAGAGTGAACTAAAGTGAGAGACCTCTCGTTTTCATCCTCAATCGACGATATCCTATGGATGATGTGAAATCAAAGAAAAATAGTCGTTTCATAGCCTAACTAGTGTCAAATATAGGCAACATTTGACGCCTGCCAGTGACGTCGAAGCCTCGACGTTTTGTCACAAGTTGCCCAACCGTCGCGTCGTGAGCTGTGATAAAGCGCATCTAAAATTCAAGGCGTTTTTAATCCTTGTGTACGTATAATCTTTACACAACACCGGCATTGGTTAAGCGGTCCCGACATCCTGGTGTTCTTTTTTTAAGCCAACTTTGTAAGGTTTCCCTCCTTGATTGTAATTCTACGTAAGTCATGTTACTCAAAGATGTTGAGATTTCAAAATATAATGTTGAAGAACTATAATTCTTTTGTTTATAGATACAACATAACAATATAAGTTGATTAGCAAAAAACGTGACGATAATAATGTCTGTATGTTCACAGAGCCTCAATAGCTCAACCGGTATAGGAGTGGACTGAAAACCGAAAGGTCGACGGTTCAAACCCCGCCCGTCGCACTATTGTCGTACCTACTCCTAGCACAAGCCTGACGCTTAATTGGAGAGGAAAGGGGAATATTAGTCATTTAACATGGCTAATATTCTTTTTTTTTTAAAAACACGACGTTTAACAGTCTATAGTCCGCGACAGGTCGAGATGGCAATAGGGGAGGGAACGCTCCGCACAGCCCCTGCGATAACTCGGTGCGGGATAGCGCGGGCGACGTGCGGGTGTGCGGGGCGTCCCCCCGACTCATACCCAGATTGCCATCTTGACCTGTTGTGTACTATACATGTGATATTCATCATCATCATCATCATCGCCAGTCCTGAGCACAAGTCTCCTCTCAGAATGAGAAGAGTTTATGCCGCAGTCCGCGACTCTGGTCAAGTGCGGATTGTCAAATTTCACACACACATTATAGAGATACTCTATACTGAGACCCCAACGTCTATCGGTTTTACGAACTGTATGCCCTCCCCAGACCCCAATGCCACTTCAGCTTCGCAACCCGTTGAGCTAAGTCGGTTACTCTAGTTCTCCTACGGATCTCCTCATTTCTGATTTGATCACCTAGAGAAAGTCCAACATAGCTCTTGCCAATATTTACCTACCTAAAAATCATAGCTCTGATTACAAGCCAATAATAATATGTAGTTGAGTAATACTAATGCCATAACCACACCATAACCATCGGGTAAATAAGGGAAGCTTGTAAGATAAGCAGGAAGCTAGCTAGTTGTACTAATAGTACATATTAGATCACTGTTGCAAAATAATAAACCTATCGTTATGCCTTTCGCACGCATATTACTGCAAAATATCACCCATGGTAGACATACAAATCATTATAATTCTTTCGTTATGTTACAAACAATAAAATCAATCTTAAGACTGTTCTGTAGAGTCTCTTTTCAAATAACTAATGGCTCTTCCATATTTTAACAGCATCATATAAGTTTGAGTTTTATTGTTGAGTTGGTAGAGCTCATTCTTTATTGTTATAGTTTTAGCACAGGGGTGGTTATCCACGCGTAACGTCATTTAGTATCATCAAAATTAAACGTATGGAATGGAACCTCTGGATATCTCGTCTTACAACAAGGAAACATACGCTAATAGAATCTACATGTGTCTCATATTTTTTGTTTTAAAGCGGTAGGTACCTAACGGCTAACTTGATATAACTGAACATTTTATTTTTAATTTTTTTTAATAATAATAGTGCATATAGAGGTAGATGTACTTGTCTTTAGATGCCGAATAGCATCGAACTTCCCAAATGAAAAGTTTTTTTTATTTTAATTTTATTGGGTTAATAGGTGGAAAATCTATGCTATTCGAGATCTTATACAATAAAAATAATACAATACTGCTAAATAAAAAAAAAACATAATATTCATTCACAACAATTATTGTAAAATTGTTGCCTTTTCTTTCTCACATTTACTTCTTTTTTTTTAGTTAAAATAATAGATGCTAAGTAAGTAATTATTAATTTTTTACTTTTTCTTTTCAGATTTGATGATCCAAAGTAACTAAAATAATAAGGTAAGGATATTTTTTAAATAAAATAAATAGCATAATTCAATCACTTCAATATCTTTCAAAATAATCAATTGCATACGTCATACTGAATCAGAATTGCAATAGTAAAGATCCTTTACTAGTAGAAAAATAGTAGGGGAGCCCAAACGGAGATTTTCTGAATTTACTCGAGCGCATCAGATTTAAGTTAATTAGATGCAGAAAAGTGTACATTTCAATAATTTGTCAATTTGAACGTTACATAAGGAAATGGGAGAGTCACAAAGTTTCAAAAATCGGCCAGGGTTTTCGGTTGCGTCCAAATCGTCAGTCTTTTGAATAGGAGCTAATTGAGCGTGCTCGATAAATATAGGATCAGATGCGTCACAAAATATACTAAGAACAAATATCTCGATATCGCATCCAATAAAAACGCAAATCAGGTCTTATTTTTTGAACAGATTATATATTTGGCCCCCTTTAATAACAAATGTAACCCCCCCCCCCCAGGTTGAGAAACGATGCCGTAGACAAACATAAATGTGGACGCAACCTAACGCAAGTGCAGACTGCAGACCACTAAATCCGTTTAACTTCACTGAAGGCTAGTAAAGGTAATCATGTAGCAGGTTCAATTGCTTGACAATTTTTTTCCACCGCTCAAGTGGACAAACCTGACCATTACAAAGATCCTAGATCGTATCTAGGCAGGACTTGTCGTGGCTTGCTGCAGAGCTTATTAGGAATACAGTAAATATCTTAGACTTTTTAAACACGTAACTTTTCCGTTGAAATATGCATTCTATAGATCTTGAAACCAGACAACATAAAATTATTGAAAAAAAAGTTTAGATATTGTGTATGAGTGTTATGATTATTGTTATTTTTAATTGCTTTTAATAGATTTCAAAACAGTGAGGGGACTCTCCATTCGACGCGTGTTTTCAAATAACGGGTCTAGTTTTTTTTTAACCTTCTTCCAAATAGGAAGTGGTTAGTTTAGGTATGAAGTCAGACGAAAACAAGAAGACTTTAACAAGAACATGCATACGTGAAATAACAAAAAAATATTTTTTTAATTTGTACCGGCTTTGGAAGTTAGTTTTTTGAAAATTATTCCTAAAGTTAGTGTCGATCTGATAAAGATCTTTGAGATGAAAGACGGAACTCTTTCTTGAAAAACGTGAAAGTCCAGAAAAAAATTCAGCCTAGAATTATTACTGTTAAAGAATTTTCCATAATTACATGATCCTTCAACTTAACGGACTCTGACGTTTGATACGATAGCTTGGTATAATTTAATTATTATCATTATAAAGAATAAAATATCTTTCAGGGAAGAGTCCCTAAAAAAAAAGTCGCCACCTCGCGACACAATTTTTTGCTCTTATTTCGCTATATCTTTACTAGCGTAGGACTTCTTGGACCGATTTTATAGGCATTGGGGATCGTAAAGGCTCTGCATTTGCATTTTATCAGTACATTTAATCCTTTTAATGTGAACTGCGCTGTGATACTTTTTATTGGCTCTTTCGAAAAGGATCTTTACTATTATTTTTATGGCCGCTAATAGGCTACTATGTCGAATACACATTGTGGAATAATTTATCTTTATACTTAATTTTATTTAAGTTCTTTTTTAATATGACAAATAAGTTTCTCACGGTTTTTTAATGTTGTTTGTCGTACTCTACTCTAGCTTTTCCCTTTTTCTAACTTCTAGCTTGCATCTTGGACACGGGTAGGTATAGGCTACTTTGTATCCTGAAAAATCTAAGACCCTCCACTGGATTCTTATAAAACTAAAAAAACACGTCGATGAAGGCGCGGACGGCTAGTTAAAATTCTATAAAATGTGTGCAAGAAAAATATTCAAACAGCTGATACATTATAGACACTTAAACATGACACAAGTTTCACGACATTCTTTAATAATAACGATGGCTATTATTCAAATCAGCTTTGCGACGGAAAAAACTTAAAGCGCCGCGAGCCATTTTCGAATATTATCGAGAATAATAATTATATATGTAGAAGAAATAGACTGAGAGCGGTTACGCACTCATCCGATCCGAATCCGTGAGAACACGGATATAAAAAAACTCGGACCGAATTCAGATATTCCTTACGCACTAATCTGATCTCTGATCCAAATCCTAGCTATTCAGTGGACATCTTTGACATATCTACGTCATAATTATGTCCGATTTGAATTCAAGACACTTACGAGATATTCTCACGGGTGCAATCGTATGACGGAACTCGGATCTAGTGCGTAAGCTACCATACAAATAGTTCTATGACTACTTCGGAACGTATTTTCAGGGATTCGGATCGGATGAGTGCGTAACCGCCCTTAAGATGATGAAGACTGCAAGAGCCGCAAAAGTCGTAGCCGCTAAAATGCAAAAACTTAGGTGAAATAAGGTAGCACTGAAAATCGACTGGTAAAGGCAAAGTCGTATTACCGAACGTTTATGATCGCAGAGTGAACCCACATCGAAATCCGACGAACCTTTTTATCACGTATCAATTCTACCGATTATTATTGGAAGCACACAATAATTAATAGGTAGTAAGGTACCCTTTAAAATCGTGACCGAGCTTCCTGTTTATACCTAATTGTACGCATGGGTGGCACACAAACGATCCTACGCGAAACTTTACCACCAATAAAAGGTAACTGTACGATCACATGGTATACTGTACATATGTAGTATTCATAAGTCATAGAGCATATTTTATTCAATACATAAGCAAAGTACCGTACCGATAGAGTATGAGCGCACATGCCACGGCTGTTTAGGGTGGCCATTGGGCTTCGGAAATACAAGACAATTAGGCCCTTTGGACGTTCACGTTAGTAAGGCAAGCCATTCTGATATCCAATCTGACATTTCAAAATATAGAAAAATCTAATTTTTGCTTTAATCAAACCTAAAAATTTTCAAATTAGATTTACTTAATTAATAGCATTAACTATAAAATATTTTATGATTGCGAAACTACGAAATATATTTCACTACAAAAGTTATTTCACCTAAAGAATTTCTGTGAAGTACTTAAATTATAATCTTAAAAAGCTGTAAAATTGTACATTTGCCAGAACAAAAAATGAAAATATTTTTTATAATTTTTATGATAGTGTTTGTACCTATTTTTCCTACACTTTAAGGAAATTTCTTAATAATATTATTTAAATGCATATAAAAAATTCCGGCACCGGTAGGATTCGAACCTCTCCTCTGGGTGTGGCGCCTGGAGCGCCATCGACCAGCTAGACCACGGTTCAGTCACTGCCTACTTAATAAAAAATATTTAGAAAATATTGTTGATCAGGAATTTTCCAGCAAAATAAAAATTATGGAGTATACACACAAATCGCACCAAACACTCAAATGCCTGAGGTCATTTGACCTGCTTTGTGAATTACAAAATGTCATCACAACTTGAGAAGATATTATTAATGCACACATACATTACATACATAGAAACGTTAGAGGTAAAAGTTTGTATACTTGCCTAAATTATGCTTTACGAACCAAGTATCTCCAATGCCTAAGAATATTGTGATGAATCTTGTTCTACGTAATTACACAAAATCAGAATGTGCTTCTACAACGATGAAACATATTTCATAGTTTTTTTCAGTTAGGTACGGATATATAAATGATGATCGATTCCATACTATCCAGAATTTATTTATTACAATATACACATATTATTATAACGTCTATAAATAAATAAATAAATCATTTATTTTTTCACCATTATTGCACGCCAAAATTAGGTGAAGCCACTGATGCCTAAAATAAGTTGTACACCCGTGTTATAGGCATCAGTGCTCTCCCCTTACAGAGTAGAATATTAAAAACAATAAAAGAAATTGAAAAACAAAAACATTTGTTAATGATATTACAGATACGAAAGTGTGTCTGTCTGTCACCGAAACGATCTTGACGAAAGGCATAGAAATAACTTACATCCTGGAGACCGACAACGGATACTTTTATCCCACATTAACAAAGATTTCCTACGGCATATTTACATAAATCCATGCGGATAAGTACTAGATAGCTCTAAATGAGCTAGTAGAAAAATAAGGGGTATGGGGGTAACAAAGAATATTGTAGAGCGTAGGTTAAATGTAAAAGGTGATTAAAACGTGACAGATAAATAAATAAAAACATTTTTAATCAATTAAACTTTTACAAATACTTTTAAATCGTAAAATGATCTACCATTTCTGGTTCAAAACGTCTTTCCTACCGAGTATAATGTTGTGTAGACTCTACTTTATCAGTAAAGCTCTACCGCAAACAAATAAAACCACAGCCTAGCTATATAAAGAGGATTCTGTGATACAAGAATAGAGAATACCTCAAAACAATTATCAACACTTAGGTCCCCAGTGTAATGTCGAGTGTATTCAGGTCATCAAGGTTATCTAGGCTGTGACAAGCGATAGGAATCCGCGTAGGCGCAGTGACATATCGCTTAGCGTTCCCAAGAGATGTGCCTTGTTGATCTATGTCGATATTTAAATAACCATTGTTTAACTTGCCTGTCTATCTAGACCCAAATGATTTTTCTTCTGACTTCTGATTTAAATTCATTGATAGTAAAACAAAGTTGTGGTAGCTATGTTTTAAAATCAAAACCTTATTTGAAGTTAAAATAAAACAGTTGTAGAAAAAAACTACTTATTAAAAGATAACTACCCATAGTAAAATAAACGCAAAGACTTTATAAAATAATCGAAAAAAACCAATTTAATGTTTTTTCTTTAGGTTGATTCATGTTTTAACTGTACGATACTTCAAATTCATGATACAATTTTATCAGAACAGGTTCATTAAAGTCGCTCCCCACATCTATTACTTTAGCTAGTTAAATATTTTGATACGCAATAGCAATAACAGCTTTGCTATAAAATCTAAACATGGCATGTTAATTTACAGAACCCTTTCCTAGGATGAAAGTCGTAAATAATTTATGGGTACATTAGCATATCGATAAGAATTTATCGACATAGCGCACCACTATCGAGTACATTTATACGTAATGTATGTCATAATGTACCTATATAAAGTACATATTTCTTAGAAGCTCTTGAGTTTATATCTGTTTTCAAGTGATCGTCAATATTAAACTCCTTTTATGCATATTTAGTTTTTATTTCCAGTTATTTATGTAGTTTTGTTTACTATTGTTACACCTGTAACACCTTCTTTTTTCAAAAAAACTTTGTTTCTATTCTTGTAGCCTGAATATTCCAATGATTGTGCAAAATGTAAGATTTTAATAAATAGGAAGACTAGACTGTAAATTGATATATTAAGGCCATATTCAATAATTAACTAAATTGTAAAATTAATAGAAGGCTAAATAATATTTGTACGTCTAAAAACAAAACGAATTGATTTTATTGATACCTATTTTCATTAATAAATTCATAACCATGTTATTGCGAAATACCATGAGAAAATAAGAGAAAGCCAGAAGTTACATAATAATATTATGCTCTTAACCATATTATTACACAACAAAATAAACATACATATTAATATATCTTCTTAATCACATGAACACTATGTTAACGACTTTTGGAATATCGCCCATTAGACTTTCACTTGTTTAGCATTCACCACCACGCTTGTTGAAATGAGAGTGTACCTACCCTGGTTTCGAGAGTGTATACCAGACGATTATATTGATAAATCAATTGAAAAACAGGTTAAACATTCATACGAACTATCACTTATGTGACCTCAGAGCAGAGCCCATAGAAATTTTGATGTCCAAGCTCTAAGTCTCTCGCAATACACAAGAATTACCATACAAACTATCAGACACCTCCATTCATGATAAGTACCTGAGCCGACTCGAATAGGTTTTGATTGAATATTTAAAAAAGTCACTATAACTTGCTGACGCATTTTGTGTCGCAAACTAGAGCTATTATAAAATTCTTATATTTATTACTAACTAGCTGCCCCGGCGAACTTCGTGCCGCCTAACAGTCGACTCTTTACAGGATTTTTTTAAAATTTTTTTCTCCGTAAGAACCATCCTCGTACTTCAAGGAATATTATAAAACAAGAATTAGCGAAATCGGTTCAGCGGTTCTCGAGATTTGCGATGAGCAACACATTTAGTGATTCATTTTTATATTATAGAGAAGATGTGAAAGAGTTGTATAAAAAGTTAGGTATACTTAGGCAGATTAATCTAGGCAATCTATCATAGAAACGCAAAAAGAACTATCTTGACATATTTGCCGCAAATTATGGAAACTTTCACGTATTTGGCATTTGGCCTTAGAAATCTGTTTATTTGAATTGGCATTTTGCGTGGTCTTGACTTTGAACCGAATTAGCACCTGCGCTTCGGACATTTTAGTAAATTATGCATAACACCTGTCGGTTTAAATGATTGCCATAGAACAAGCGAAAACGGAAACACTGTTCGATTTCGATTTAATATTATCGATTACATTTTCACTGATTTGATTTTATACTTTTTCTTTTTAATCCACAACTGAAAACCTGTAACATGTATTTTCCCTCAAAACAACTAGACCAATTTTCAGATGAGATTTATATTTCTATGAATGTGTTTTAGCTTTTACTAGACGATGCCTGCGACTTTGTCCGCGTGGTAGGTTTTTAAAACCCCCGTGGATAATCTTAATTTTTCCGGGATAAAAAGTTACTTACGTTAGGTAGGTATGTCCTATCTGGCATGCAAGCTATCTCTGTACCAATTACCAAATAGATACCATACCTGCGACCTCAGTCTGCGACTTAGTCTTACTAAATTAGTAGGTATAGTAATTGAAGTTAGGTACCTATAGTACACGACAGGTCGAGATGGCAATCGGGATAAGAGGCGGGGGACGCCCCGCACACCCGCACGTCAACCGCGCTCGCCCGCACCGGGTTAACGCGTGGGCTGTGCGGGTGTATCTTCCATAAGCTTCATAAAAACTTTAGAGCCAAAAAAATAACAACGGCAGGATAGCACCTGATATATTTACAGGACGTTGAACTCGTACAAAAACGTAATGAGATTACCACATTACTCGAGAGCGCAATTATAAAGACAAACACACACCTGCGTCACAACTCGCGAGGGGCTCTCACGTAATTTATGTCGTATTCAAGTTTATGTTAGGCTTAGCTCAGATGACAGGCGTTTGATGTGCGTTTTGCTACTGTCTGTACAAAGTGAGCTTAATGTTATTTAAGCACATTGCATTTGCGGATTTTAGACTTAGACCGCTTTGATAAATAGTAGCAGGCATGGGAATATTTCCTATAAGTACTTGTACTATACTACTTATTCTATCCTTTAAACCTGACTGTTCGAATATTACAAGTTACAGCACAAATATTTAATGCGTCCTTAGTTTTAAAAAGACGAATGTTATTCGAACAGTGTGTAACAAGTTTTACGCAAAAATGCTGAGGAGAAAGATGAAGTCATTAAGTTTTGAGTGACAACCAAAATAATTTGGACTCAAAAATATAATAATCTGCGCACGCGTTTTTATAAAGCGAAAAAGTTGATACCTTTACCTACCTGCTCTCCCGGAGTTCCAAAAAAAATTTTTTTTTCATAAGACTTACCCAGTAGGTTTTTTTTTATGATAAAAATTGTGTGATGATTGATAGAAACGGTGGTTAAATACTGCTTTTTGCAAACAAATGAACTACTTATCATAATATTATTTTAGTTTGCTATCACGGTATCATTTCTAGTAAGTAGGTTTCTAATTCAAGTTTTAAATTTTCAGGACACAATATTATTATAATCATATTAAAATATTAATAACTAGCTGATGCCCACGACTTCGTACGCGTGGATTTAGTATTTTAAAAATACCGTGGGGAAATCTTTGATTTCCTGGGATAAAAAGTAGCCTATATCACTCTACAGGTCTTTAAATAATATACCCATATAAAAATCACTTCGACCAGTTGCTCTGTTGCGACGTGATTAAAGGACAAACCAACAAACCAATAAACAAACACACTTTCGCGTTTATAATATGGGTACTGATTAAATTAAAATTAGTTCACTGAAATCGGAGACACTGGGAGGTTGATAAAATTGATATAGAAGGTTGAACAATATTCAACAGTGCTTTTATTAAAAAAAATATAAGTAAGGTATCTGTTATTTTGCATCTTACTTAATACTTCAATCTCAAATAACTGCAATGTAATTTGATTCCATGCATAAACAATGAAGATTGATAAATCTGATGACCAAACAAGGTCCTCCATCATTTTTACGCCGTTCACAAAGAGCTGACCTCTATATAAATGTCAAGTCGTAGTAATATAAATATTACTCCATTTATTATCCCTAAAAGGTGTTTTTATTGAAAAGTTTTATTTTTCATCTGCTAGTTCCTTATGAGTTCCCGATTACCTGCCATAAAATATAAGAAGTAAATATAAGAGAGATATAATATTGAAGCTTTACCTCCAATAAATATATCTAGAAGAAAGAACAAAGATCCTTATTATTTAATCTGCATGATCAGTCCTGACTTCTGACGTCTTGTGGTGAACTACCTAAGAATAAAATCTATAAGTTAATACTACCAAGAAAGAATACGTATTTTGTGACTTGGTGTGTATGTGGAGGATAATCACCGGAATCACTGCACTTATTTGAAAAATTCTTTCACCATATTTGAAAGGTACATTATTCCAGTCTAAATGAACACTGTCTTTTATGATATTATTTATTATATTTATAATTGTTCAAACCAGAAGACGAAGTCGGAGCGAGCTGCTCTCAGACCAAATTCTACGTCTAAGTTAAGAATAAAGATGACATATTATTTACAGCCGTACTCAGAGTCGCTAATTGTTACTAGAGTGATCTATCCTATGTTCAATGACGGTTCTTTTGTCTCGAAATTTGAATTAAATTTTTGGTATTTTTAATTAAATATATCTACCTACGTCATAATATTATTTCCTAGTCCACAGTAGGAAATTAAACAAACAAACATTTGAAACTTTTTGTTGATATTCACTAACACACAATACTTCTATAAATAAGTACGAGCTTATACGAGCGAACGGACGACGATGACATAAATTATTGAAAAACCGCTACTTATGTTTGAAAAAGTAATATCTCTCGACTCTCTCGACAACTAAACACATTTATTTTGTGACGGAGACATAAACACAGCTCAAGCAGAAAATAATGGCCGAGAACCGAACCCGCACTAAGGTCAGGTCAACCGTCATCTCTCGGAAACTAACCGCCGGCGGCCGGTAACGGGGTATGGGATAATGGACAGACAGACCGACATGACTCTGTTTACAGTTATTGTTCAAGATTACGATAACAACCACTATTTAAGAGTGATTGTTTTGTTGTCTTTGACTGAGTGACAAATTGATGACACGAATAAAGCTCTGGTTTCCTGGACCTGGCTTTCTAGGAAACCACGCCTTTTGTTTCAATAGACAACATATCAGTGACGTCATTCTATATTTTATAGAGCCACACTCTAATCAACTATTATTGAGCTCTGCAAAACAAATACGAAATGTTAGTTCATGTCAAAATTATTTTAGGAATAACTAAAATCCTACCCTGCCAAAAAGCGAACTCGAAAAGTGCGCCCGCCATACAGCCACCATATTGAGTTTTCCAAAAAAAATAGCTAGTGTCACTTGGGATGATGTATCTACCTATAGTACGCGACAGATCGAGATGGCAATCGAGGCTAAGGATTTTAACGATACCCCTGACATCCAAATCTGTTCAATCAATGTGTTCAGGCATTTAGATGTTACGCTGAAACAAAGAAACTTACATACATAGGTACATGAACACTCAAAGCATTACACTCCTTTTTTTAGACAGTCGAGTAAAAGTAGCTTTTCGCGATGTCTCGGTTTGGGGCGACCCTCTAGCTCTAAGGGGATAGATAGTATTTTTATGTAGTAAGTACATATTATACCTACCTAAATAATATTTTATTATACTGTGTTAGACATTGACATCTTAGCTCGGAGAGTAGAGTTTTTAAAAGTTCAAGGCGTAACAAATAATATTTAAGAGTTAAATATAAAATATCAATGTCCAATAACAATAAAAAATATTTATTCAAGTACATAAGTAGCTACCTCAGACGATGCTGCTTTATTGATTAATCATTTGATTATTGTGTCGCGGGCGAGCGCGGGTGACGTGCAGGTGTGCGGGCCCCCCCCCCCCCCCCCCGCCTCATACCCCGATTGCCATCTCGACCTGTCGCGGACTATATCTTATATAGCTATGTATACTGAAAGTGAATTTTTATCTCTATAATTATTATAAACAAAAAATGTTTCTACCTGTGTCCGTTATAGACTTTGAAACTATCCAACCGATGTGCTCCAAACCGGTTTCTTTGGAAAGACAATAATGCGAAGATGGTATACACTGTCTGAAGCGCTCGAGTATTTCTTCATGACTATTTTTATTTTACATTTTTGGAAACCTGTACACGCTCTCTCTACTAGTGAAAGGGCATACATCATAATATAACCTTTTTTTCTTTTTAACACCTAATCTTCACAACCAAATAGGGCCCCAAGATGCTCGAGTAAATCCCTTAGCCTCTCGGGCTCGCCTACTATAATATGCAATGTGGCGATACCTATAATATACATATACATATTATGTAATGTACGTCAGTGTAATATGTACATCCTATCTCGTATCGTAAATCGAATTTATTTGTATTCCGGCATTTTATGTCGCCCTGTATGTGGTACAGTCGAAAGGGATATTTGTTCTATATAGTTTTACTAGATGATGGCTTGGTGGATTTATGTTTTTTTTAATCCCAAGGGAATACTTTGATTTTCTGGGATAAAAATAAGCCTATATCCATTAACGGAATGCAAACTATCTTTGTACTAAATAGATGTTACCATGCGGCATCGTCCATGTGGAATTAGTAAGTGTTTTAAAAATCCCGTGAGAACTCTTTGATTTTCCGGGACATGTAGCTATGTCTATCACTGAGGTGCTGTGGAGGTATACCACCTCTACTCGCTGTTAATGATGACTGGCAGCTATCAATAATAAACTTCGAACATCGCTCAAATATGGAACACATACAAAAATCGTCCTGTTCTCGCAACGTGTAGTAGGTAGTAACTATCTAATGAAGCTGTGGATGGGTGATCCCCTAGTAGTTAGGACGTTTGCCTCCTAATTGGAGGTCTGGATTTCGATCCCGGGCCTCTAACTTTTCGCTTTTAAATATCACTTGCTTTAACAGTGAAGGAAAATGATGAAATGCCTGAGAGTTCTCCGTAATGTTCTCAAAGATGTGTGAAGTCTACCAATCCGCACTTAGCCACGTGATAGACTATGATGCCGTGTCATCACTACAGTGCACGATATACCCGCTCTCTGTATTGAGCAGGCGATGCGTTGATCATGATGATGATGATGAGTATCTAACAGTCTTTCATGTTCTAGTCTAGACAAATATTATTATTGGCTAAAACCAACTGATTTTTATCTAATAACCTGTTTAAAATCATATGGAAAAAAGAACATGAATTATGCAAAAAAAACTTCCCCAATTAGAATTGAATTTATTTGGCGCCGCCGCGCCGTGTTGTATTAAAATAATGAATATTTAAACCTACCTGAGTACTTACCTAGATAATTTAAAAAGGCACACTAAAAGGAAGTAGGTACCTAATTATTTTAAGCTTATTTCGTGGTTTAAAGAGATATTTTAATGTATATAATGGGTACATACCACGATTAATTTTTTATTTGTCGATTTTTTGCCGGACAGCTCGTGAAGTTCCAGCGTAAAGAACAAGAAAGAGGGTAGTTCGCTACTGCCCTTGACAGCTCGAACTTCATCTCTCGCAGCACCGCAGTCCCGTCGTGACCACGACCCGTGCAATTGGGTTGAAATATCGACAAATATAAATATAAATTAATCGTGGTATTTACCCGTTATATACATTAAAATAATATGTACCTACTTTAATTTTTGTACTAAGCTTTGTCACCGAGCTTTTGCTCTCCTTTATATAACTGTGTATAGACCTCTATACACGCTGGACCTACGATTGCAGACCTGTTTTTGAAGCAACTTGATTTTCGCCATTTTGGCCCTGATAGCAGCTGTTAGTTTCTGGCCTGGTCTGGTGGGAGGCTTCGGCCGTGGCTAGTTACCACCCTACCGGCAAAGCCGTGACGCCAAGCGATTTAGCGTTCCGGTACGATGCCGTGTAGAAACCAAAGAGGTATGTACGTATGGGCTTAATAAAAACTGCCAGGTTGGCCCGCTTCGATCTTAGACTGCATTATTACTTACCACCGGGTGAGCTTGCAGTCAAGGGCTTGTAATTTGTATCTGAATAATAAAAAATAACTCGTATTTCAGTGCCAATAATATAATCGAAGGTATCCTGCCGCTGTACAGAGACTCTTCGATACGACTTTTTACGATGTCGTAAAACACGGTATTGTCTAGGGCCGTTAACGTCGCCTGTGCCCTGTACCTATCTCAAGTAATATAATTCAAAGTCAGATACCACGCTAATCTATACTTTATCACGTAGTGTGTTGGGTTTATTTTTATTTACTTTTTGGGTTCCTAACACAACAGATAAAATGGAAAATTATGTCGTCGTATAAAACGTCTTACCTTTTTTTAAAAAATAAGATATGGATTTTCTAACTTAAGATTTCGCTCCTAGATCACATCATCATTTACCTATGCTTAAGGAAATTTATATAAAATACTCTCTATGTGGCTATAAACGGTATTTTACAATAACCTGATGTTAAATTAGCTTGTGCTCGCGACTTCGTCCGCGTGGACTACACAAATTTAAACGACTATTTAATCCCCTTAGGGGTTGAATTTTCAAAAATCCTTTCTTAGCGGGTGCCTACGTCGTAATAGCTATCTGCATGCCAAATTTCAGCCCGATCCGTCCAGTAGTTTGAGCTGTGCGTTGATAGATCAGTCAGTCAGTCACCTTTTCCTTTTATATATTTAGATATGTATTCCTCTTTTCCCTCCAGGGAGTGAATACACTAATAACTAATACTGTTACAATAAATAAATAAATCTAACTTATTATCATAAATAACGTACTAACTCTGATATTACTACTGAACTTAACTAACGTACTAACAAAGATATATTGTATCTAATCACTGATGAGATTCAACGCTCAAAAATTCAAGATTTTTTATAATTCTCCGTAATTTTTTACAACAGAAAGTTTACAAAGATTCTCAATCATTATGCTAACTAACACTTTCCATACTCTTTCTTTTTCCACCCACTTTGTAGGTATAAAATCCCACACAGAATTCATAAATATTCAAAGAGCAATAATTCAAGTCGTCGACTTTTACCACGCGTTACCAAATCTTATCAGCTGTCATGTTCGACACTTTGACATGAATTTTGTCTAGTTGCAACAAGTTGCAACATCTCGCGTGCTCAATCATATTTCAAACTAGCATATTCCCGCGACTTTGTCCGCGTGGACTACACAAATTTCAAACCCCTATTTTACTCCCTTAGGGGTTAAATTTTCAAAAATCCTTTCTTAGCTGATGTTAAACTCATAATAGCTATCTGCATACCAAATTTCAGCCCAATCTGTCCAGTAGTTTGAACCATGCGTTGATAGATCAGTCAGTCAGTCAGCTTTTTCTTTTATTTATTTAGACTAGCTAGCTCACTCTGGCTTCGCACGGATCTGCTTATCTATTCTATAGGTTGACTAAATGTATATGTGTAGTATTCTGTTAATATAGTATTGTGTTCTAGGTGAAAATTGCATTGATATCAACAAAAGAGTTGAGAAGTTAATGGTGAATACACCGGCTAACACCGATTGTGACTTTATTTGAATACCTAATCTACCATTTAAATATTTGAAATACCTACTACCTTAGTGAAAGGAAAAATAATGCGGAAATATTCTTATGAAAAACACGTTTTGCACGTACCTACTCCTGGTATTCCTGTGATAGATTTTTTTGTGGGCTCTCACATACAAAATGAACACACAAATAGAAAATTACCTAAAAATAAAGTCACACGAAGGCAACCCGCGTGCTCGCTTGCTCGCTAATTTTATTTTAAAAAAAGACTGGTTAAACTCTAGTCTTGGACCTTCACGTCACAAAATTTAGCCGTCAAATTGTAAGTATATTTTATCTGATAACAATAATAATAGCTTTAGCTAAAAGCTAAGAGACATTTGACCGCTGACCTCTGATTTAAATATTGAAGCCTCGTCCTTAACTCTCAAGTTTTTGACCTTGATTGTTGCATTTTAATCATTGCCACACATATACTTATTTTAGACTGGCAACTGGCAAGCCTACTCCAACGTGGCCTCTCGGTCGTCAATATATCAATCCCCAAGTATCGTAGATTAATTTATATCAGTGGCTCGATTGCGGTAGAATGATAGCTACAATGTCACGATCGCAATCACCTTTGATTGGTTGACGCTCGCTCACTATTGGCCGCATTGTTGCAACAAGAATACCTTAAATTGAGTTAATCACAGCAATTGCGATTGTAACAATGATTGATGCAGGTTTTGCGCAATCCACCTGAGAGATAATTATTATCCTGATTCTAATGTGCAAATTCAAGGGCTGATGTTTTTATGTGTAATTTTGTTTACACTATGTGTTGTCTCCATACAAAAAAGTTGAAGATTTTAACACTTAAACTATTAATTAACTTGAGTTGGCGCATGCCTGTAAATGTTGCATATAAAAGACATCAACGAGTCAATTACTTTTAAGTTACATAAAATAATTATGAAACAGTTACATGATATTTACGGAAGTGACACTAAAATGACCTCTTCATATGCAAAACTGACAGGTTATGCTAACTAAAAGGCAAATAAATAACCCACTATATGGGTCACGTTAAGAAATTAATTAATAGCGATTTTTACAGTGAAATTAAAGGCTAAGGACAGAATATTTTATTTTGTTTTGTTTATTTATATTTATTTATATTTATTTATATTTATTCATTTACTCGTAATCAACAGCGTTACACAATAGAACTTTAACAGTGTTAATCTAGGTGTTACATAAAGCCATATGAAAAAAATATCGCAGAGATATTTAACGTTTTATTTAATCGAGTAAAAATTCTTCATTCTATACTAATATTATAAAGGCAAAAGTCTGTCCATTTGTTTACCTTTTCACGACCCATCCTGTTAACCAATTTTAACGTGAGGTAGATTGCACCGTGGAGGTGGACACAGACTTATTTTTATCGTGGAAAATCAGAATTCTCATCGGATTTATAAATACTTTAGCATACTTTGACGAAGTCACGAGTATCATCTAGTTTGTAGCTACGAGTATTTCTTTCTACGCATACATAATATAATATAACAGCAATAACGCTTAGAAAGTTCAAGGTACTCCGATAAATAGACTGAAATCTCGCCGAAATATCGCGTCGTTCTTGCTTGACAGAATTTATATTTCCTTTACACGAGATCCTAACATTGACAACAGCTACTTATTGTTATACATTTCGTAACACTTTCATACAACACCAAATGCATCGCATATTGACAAGGCCTTTGACCCCACTCTTGTATGGTGCAAGCCAGGAAAAAGCGACTAAACTTACTCTAAGGAAAAAACTTGAGAAAAATATTGTTTTGCATAATATGCAAAAAATTCACTTTAAATTCACAATAATATTATTATTTATCAAAGACCTTTAAAGTGAATTTTGCAGTCCTACTAATAAAGTGTGTTGCCTGTTGAGCTATATTTCTCATATTGAATTTATTGGACCAAATATAATATGTTTGTGGTGGAGTCTGTACTAATTTATGATATTCTATTATCCGAATATCTGTACATCCGTTTACGGCATCCCGTATATGGATACATGCTACTTTTCATTCCTGGAAACCAAAGAGTTCCCTTGGAATTCATGAGGAAACCTGCATGCCTGACAGTGCTTCGTAATGTTCTCAAAGGTATGTGAAGTCTGCCAATCCGCACTGGGCCATTGTAGCAGTCTATGTGGTCTAAGATCTTCTCATACATTGCTTGATCATGATGATGATACTTTTATTTCATTATTATAATGAACCTATTAGGTACATTATAATAATTTAACATTAATATTAGAAAACTTTAACATTAATATTTTCTCGTTAATACCTACCTGTTTATGATTGTTAAGCAATATTTTGAGAGGCTACTACCTTTGAAATATAATAGATATATAATATGTAGCTGTATGTATAATTTTAGTATCTAGATGTGTCAGTATCATGTTATTCTACAGCTTTTAGCTTGTACCACAGACCATTTGACCGTCCCGTTAATGAGATACTGACCGATATGTGGGGGAAAGGTCAGCTCTTGACTTTGCCCCATTGTACTGTACAATATACACCATTTCTATTGCATTATAGACTCTATTCCTACCGTTTAGAGTTTTTAATCACGTACGTTAGTCAAATATTGGCCATTTATACTGCACGATTAGCCGACACGACACCAATTGTATGACATGTAGAAAGTAAGACCTTAATGCCTATTATTGGCGACATCATTATAGTTAGGAATAGGGCTGTAATGTCCGAGTAGGTATATTAAGATCAAAATTTCTTTAACAAGCAACTTGTCGTATACTCCATCGTTTCATAAGTCCAAACTTCTAAAAACAACACGATCAATATCGTGCCTTAACCCATGTAACAGGAAAACTCTATACAAAAATTGCAATCATAAGCTTATATTTTATCTGGCTGTCAGATAATTTAGTAGATAAGTAAAGAGCTGGTTAAAAAATAAAAATAAACCTACAACTCTGACCAATATTGTTTTAAAGTTTTTATCAAAAGAAAAATACTTATGAGGCTGACTTTTTTTGCGCTTCTTCTCGGACCAGGGAGTCTTGAAACCCTCGTAGTTTTAGTTGCAAGTCGTCCAAAATAGTTGTGCCCAGCAAATAAATTCAATATAAATAATAATTTATTATTGACTATTGAATTAAGAATGTAAAATATAATCAGTGCAGAATTTCGATTAATTGATTGACATTAAAAACAAAATTCGTGGTAAATCCGAAAAATCCTTACAAACAATATTTTATGGCTAACTAGCTGATGTCCGTGACTTCATCAGTGGATTTAGTTTTAAAAAGCTCCTGGGAACTTTTTGGTATTCTGGGATAAAAAATTGCTAATGTCAATTTCTGGGACGCAAGCTACCTCTGTATCAAATTTCTTAATATAAATCGGTTGAACTGTTGGGCCTTTGTGCATCCTGATTCCTGTTACATCCTGTATTAGGTGATTTTGTAGAGCAGCGTAGACGTTATAATGTGTGAACTCGTACGAATTCACATCTCATCAGCCCTACTTGCCCTAACCTAAATTATGCGTAGGCATGTAATTTCCTGCCAATCACGTAACGTTACTCGCTTTGATTCCTACATGATTGAAACATTACTGGTAGTTAGTAAAATATGGGTTTTGAGAGCAAAGGTCTTGTTATGGTCCGTTATTTTGCACAAATTGAACTTGTACCCATGCTGTAATTTGTTTCTGTTTATTAATGTAAGAAATGCCTAGAAAATCCAATTGGCTTACTAACTTATATAAAGTGAAATTATTGTATTGTATTTCTTATACTACTGTAAACAATATCTTTTGACAGGTCTCGAACTGCTTTTTTCTAGTGATAAATACCTAGGTTTTTCCTCGATGTGGTTCATAACCTATATCTTTAATCTTATCCAGTGATTTATTTACTGAACTCTAGCACAGAATATATTATAGTACTTACGTAAATCTAGTCAGTCATCAAAATCAAGTGATTCTATGGTAGATGTTACCACCCATCTGTGCAAATGGTGTGGTTCTTCGCATATCCCTGGTGAAAAAATAATACAACTGATATTGTGACGTCGCAAACCATAATAGTAGTTGAAGCAGAACTAGAAAGGTCCTAAAGTAGAGACCGCGTCTCAACAAACGGAGACTGAAAAACTGAAAAGTTAAAAGAATTGGCGCTTGGTTAAACAGTGGATGGATAAAGATTGATATTGATGAAACCATAGTCAATCGTTGCATATGGGTGACTTTTGGCCATCGTGTTGTGATGATCTAAGAGTGTTCTATTGTGGTGGCCAAACTGGGCCTGCGGCTATCTATTGCCATCACTTCAGACATAATCTATCAATGTATGCACACATCGAAACATGTATGGATAATTTTGTACTTTCCATGAACACCGGATCCAATGCAATATATTATACTTATGCGATTACACCCTGCAGCGTTTCTTGCATATCACGCTGTTTTTTATGCAAAAGTATGACTATTTTTGTAATAACACTAGCAGATGCCCGCAATTTTGTTCACATGACAGGTCTAACGAGTTCCGAGGATGATATGATTAGTGCTTGAAGTAAACGAATTCCAGTCAATTTATCTTTAGATTGCTAAGAAAAAAGTTAGGTCTAGAAGTTGTCGTCATCAACGGACGTCTTATCTATAGACTAACTTATGCCCGCGACTTCGTCTGCGTGGACTACACAAATTTCAAACCCCTATTTCACCCCCTTTAGGGGTCGAATTTTCCATGCGCTAAGAAAGGATTTTAGAAAATTCAACCCCTGTGAGGATAAAATAGGGGGTTGAAAGTTGTGTAGTCCACGCGGGTGAATTCGCGGAAATAAGCGTTTTATTTTGTATGTACTTTAGTTGATTAGATTTCAGTTGATTTGGTAAAAAACTCCGAAACTTAGTTTAGACTTGTCTATAATAAAAACTACGCGCAAGATGTCGCTGACAATATCTAGTATATTCGTAGGTATAAATAATAAAAAGGCATTCAATGAAGTACATCGGTTAATACATTCATTCAAATCCACAGGTGGGCAGCAATTTATGTTAAAGAGCATGTAAAATATTTTGTTTGTGCAACACATTCCAACGACTAGGAACGTCTTGGAATATTCTTTAAGTATGTACCTACCGTTAAGATAAACAAAAATAAATAATGGTTACAAAATTAACGTGTACAACAGTAACATAAATAAATATACCTGTTTCGTAGTATTTAATTAAGCAAACACTAATGTTTGCTTAAATGAACAATATAATGTTTTAATATAATGAACTAAGAGCCAGCGCGTGCCAGACCTTCGTTATTTTACTAAAGCTAAGAGTTTATCTGCGTATTGTCCTCAACACAGGGAGAAACGATCAGCAACTATGAAGTTTGGATCATGGTGGCTTTGGGAGATAACAGGTAATAAAGGTGTACAAAGTCTTACGGTTCGGGATTTTTAAAAACCTAAATCCACGCGGGCGAGCCTAGGGCATCAGCTAGTTACTAATAAATAGCACAATTAGAGCCTAAATTAAAGAATAAGGAAATAAGTTTAAAAAAAATATTTACTTAGATGGAATTAAATACATTTTCCTATATACATAATTATTAAACATGTTAAGCATGACTTGTATTTTATTTTTATGAGTCTTGTTGTTTATTTATTTAGGCATCTTTTTTAACTGAATAGACGTTCAATTACGAAAAAGCTGCATAAATAATTGCTGTAACATCAATTGTTGTGATTGGCTGAATTCGTAGTACGCTTGCTGCAACAATGCATTTTAGCCAATAGCGAGATAAATGTCGACCAATCATCCTGTAGCTGTCATTTTTCGGTTTCGTCTATAATCCTAGACGGGGGTATATAAATTAAGGGTATTATTATTTAAGTAAATATATCGCATGCGCTGAAATATTGTACAGGTAAATTATCTTCACGCACATAAAATCTGCGATATCTGAAGCACGAGGCCCAAATCCGGATGAAACTTATTAGCGTGGAGGTTATTTAATTAACTTCCATTTTTGAAGTATCTGGAACAATAACAGAATTAATTATTATATTTTTTTAGAAAAAAAATTTTTTGTTACAGATTGTGGGAACTAACCAGTGAAGGAAACGAGTACACGAGAAGGTGCGTTTATAAGGTAAAATCACTTTTCTATCTACAACTTCAATCTTCAATTTTGGCAGGCTGTCTGTCTAAGATTTAAGACTAAGCCTTAACGGGCAAACATACAAAGTCTCGAGGCTACAAAGTCACGATACGTGATAGGTTGAAATGGCAATCGGGGAGGGAACGCCCCACATACCCGCACAGCCCCCGCGCTATCCCGGTACGGGCGAGCGCCGGTGACGTGCGAACTGTGCGGGACATCCCCCCGTCTGTTAGCCCGATTGCCATCTCAACCTGTCACGGACTATACTTATACAGAGCCTTTTTAAGATTTAATTGATCTAGCCTTCTTGCGTAATCAAGTAAAAAATAATTTGTATCTAATTATTTTTAATTTTAACACACTGCCGTGACGTGTTTTAAGATGTGATCGTCTAATGTAATATCATGAATTTTATGTTTTATTTTATTAATATATTATGTAAAATATATTCTATATATCTATAAAATCTTTTGTATTTATATTTGACATTTAATTGAATGAATGTAAAATAAATATAAATTCAAATAAATTAACGTTTTTGATTGATATTTTTCTTTACATTATAGGTAGGTTAAAATAGTATAGTTGTAAGAAAAATATATTTCTCGTACCTATTTAAATATTTAATGGTGAGGATAATATTAGTCTTCATGGGTATGCACAATGCATCGCTTTAAGAATACAAAATTCTAGGAATCAAGCTTTATTTAATGTATTTTTAATTGAATAGCACATCAAGAAAGACTTATAGAAATAAACGCGACGTAGCGACCTATCGTTGTACAATTGTACATCGTTACTTTAGTGTTCACGCGCCTTAATATATACAATTAAGATTATAGGCTTTAAATTTATAAGCATAAGGTTTGTTTTTGGTGTCTTTTAAAACATTTACAATAATTTAACTAGAGGTCAGAATGACCAATGAATCGCAAATACTGTAAGGGTCAAAAGGATTGGTTACATAGCAATTATCATACGTTAGTCATGACCTCGGCCCTAGGTTTTGTTACATGACTATACTAACAATAAAGAGGTAAAGTATTTCTGATTGTTTGAGGTAATCTTTACGAAAACAGCTTTAACCTCTGGTAAGTATTATAAAATAATTCTATCAAAGTAATTTGTAATTTTATAAATCTGTGATATTTTATAACCGCCAGAAAAGGAATATCTTCTCTTTCTATCATCTTCATGTCGAAATATTATGTCTGTAAGAATAGAAGAATAGTACGTGACAGCTCGAAATAGCAATCGGGGAGAGAACGCCCCGCACACCCGTACAGCCCCTGCGCTAACCCGGTGCGGGCGAACGCGGGTGACGTGCGGGTGTGCGTGGCGTCCCTTCGCCTCATACACCGATTGCAATTTCAACCTGTCGCGAACTATAGCTTGTACATAATCTACGATTGTGTAATATGCTTTTTTCAGGTGCAAACTTTTAATAGATTTAATAAAACACATCTGCAATCTGCTTTCCTTACCGATGCCGATGGTAGAGTCTTGAGATAATATCATAAGTGGCACAGGCCATCTATCATTAAAATAAACAAATAAATTCAAATTGATTCTAATACTCCGCTTAAGTGAATGCACAAAAACTATCAAAACTTCTTTCTTTCCTTACTCTTACTTAGGTACTCTTTCTTTCCTCATTAAAAAAATATTTAGCGCCTGAAAAATCGGTTCATAATATACTTACCAATAGTTTGACAACAACAACCATTACCTCCCTACTATTGAATTCGTACCTCAAAATTATAATTCACAGAAATAATAACAGTTAAACGCTATTAGAAAACATATAAATATAATACTTCCATTAGTCTAATAATAGCATGTTATGCCACTATCAATTCCTCATCTAAGCCTACGAAGTGTGCCTAAAGTGCTTAAACACTGTAATGATGGTTAAATAGCATGGTTACATTGCACAAGCGAAAGCGGGTTGCAAAACTATTTTTAAATTCGCAGTTCAATGTGCTCCTTTATGACCACAACTGCGTTTGTCCCTTGCAAATAATGTACCGATTGAATTATTAAAATATAATTACTCTTAGTTACTAATTTAAAGTTTTTTGACGTTGTCAAATCAGAAATGAAGTCTGTAATTAATCGACTTAGCTCAACGGATTTCGAAGCTGGATTGGCAAAGGACATTTTATCCAGCAGATTTAGCTGTACGTTGATAAGTCAGTCTGTCAGTAAGTAATTGGTTTATCCTGTTACATGTATGTATAGAATATTACAATAGTTAAATAATAACCATACCTATCCCAATATTCAGCGATTACTCTTTGTAGATGTAATACCATAACATTGAATATTCTAATATTCAATTTGTTATGGTATAGTATAGACTCTTAATAAAACATGAAAGTCATTGAACCAATTAAACCGTTAAGTACCATTATAATACTCATAACGCTATAAGTAGGCTGTTATTTCACTATCAATTTCTCATCTAAGCTTACAAAGCCCTAGCTTAAATGCTGTAATGATGTACAATATAATAACACCTTTAGTAAATCAGTCGAAGACAAAAGCGGCAGCGGGTGGAAGGACTGTAAATTGTTTAGCTTTGAACTTTTTGCAATACTAATCGTATAATATATTATGTTTCCTTCATCATCATTTCAAAAAACACGACAAAACATACAAAAGATATTAAATTCAATTTCTTAGAGCCTGTTGTCAAAAATAATGGCGCGTGGGGCGGTGCGCAGACAAGACAAGTATGGCCAAATATTACTCGTAGGTACATTCTGCGCATAATATGTCAGTAAACTTTTGACGTGGTAAAGCCTTCGGCTTGTCGCCTGAGTTTATCTCATGCTTGGATGAATAAATCTCATGATACAGATGATGAGTTTGCACTGGCAATGGGCAAAACATTTACATAAAAATATGTTGCAAACTCTGTTTTCTGTTAATATATCAAACTGCGTTGAATTGCCACGTAATTTGCTGAAGAAAAACTCGTTTGACATTTCAATTAAATCTTTAAATCTGTCAGAAATTTTAACGAAAATTCAACAAACTTTTGTATGTAAGTTTTTAGTGCAAACTCACGCTTGTAATTAGTTAGGTACTTAAAGGTTCGTTTATATCTGATATAAATGCAGACATTGAGCGTGTTTAGACACATTATATAAAATAGTAACGTGGCCTCGTCTGGCTATAGAAAAGACACGTCAACCCCATTTCTATATAAACCACACAAGCTTACAGTACCTATTTTGTTTGATTTACATCAATCTGTGAGCATTTTGTACCTTCGAACTAATTACCTTACTTGTAAATTGAAATAAAGGAATAAAACTCAGTTATAATATCTATCCGCTGCCGCCGCGTTTCCGCTCACACCGCGCCGTGTCCGCCCTTCCCTATCCGATCTTACCATACATTTAGCAGTGCTACCGCTATTTATTAATGGCGATCCGTTAAACTCAAACTCAATTAACATTGGATTAGCTCCTCGTCTCAATCAATTCTAAACAGCTGTTGTTTGGGACAAGACATAAACTTAAGGTTAGTAATTTTTTCGCACTATTATCTATGTGTGTGTATCTCAAGGCTGCATCATCACTTGCCACCAGGTCTAATTGCAGCCAAGCGCTAGTCTATAAATTAAAAAAAAGGAATCACGGTTGGCGTATGCAACTTTTAAGGTTCTTGCTGTAAATCTATCTGCTTCATCAAGAATTCCCTTTCAATCGCCAAAATTATAATCTTTAACTAACGAATTAAAAATTAAAGTTTCGTCAGTTTATGTATTTTCTGTCCAAATGTCGAATTTGTTCGTCAGTCAAAGTTAATGTGACGACGAATAAATGAGCCGCATTTTTTGACGAAAAAGCAGAAACAAGTTTTACTACTATAAATTAGTCAAATTAATGTACCTAGTTAGTTAATAAGAAATCTTGGACCAAATCTCTATCCAGGAAGAAATTAATACGTTCTGATTAAACCAGCATCCTGTTCTAATAAGGGATAACTGATTTGCTTGACGGGGTAAATAATAAATTATAAGCCGATATCATTTGTCAAGCTGTGATAGCCTAGTGGCCATTTGTGAAGCTGTGATAGCCTAGTGGTTAGGACGTCCGCCTTCTAATCGGAGGTCGGGGGTTCGATCCCGGGCATGCACCTCCGACTTTTTGGAGTTATGTGCGTTTTAATTAATTAAATATCACATGCTTTAACGGTGAAGGAAAACATCGTGAAGAAACCTGCATGCCTGAGAAGTTCTCCATAATGTTTTCGTAGGTGTGTAAAGTCTACCAATCCGCACATGGCCAGCGTGGTAGACTATGGCCAAAACCCTTCTCACTCACGCACAACAGACGGAAACGTTTAAGTGCGGAAACCAGCCCAGAGCGAAGAAGAAGAGAACCTTTCTCACTCTGAGAGAAGACCCGTGACCTCTGACCCTCTGTAGCGAGCCGGCGATGGGTTAATCATGATGATGATGAAGATCATTTGTCATAAAGGTTAGGTACTAATCATTTTTGATACACGATTCTGGTACCTGCAGTAGTAAGCGACAGGTCGAGATGGCAGTCGTGCATACCCGCACAGCCCCGGGTGTGCGCAGTGTCCCCCCGCCTCATACCGTTAATAATAATATAATAAAAAAATAATGTTATTTATTTCAGGCAAATTGTACCCATATTATTACAGAGGTCAAATATAAAATTAAATTAAAATTTAGATTTTAGAATCTAAACTTTAATTTTATTACCTTACCTTACCTTTAAAATATTGATTTTTTACCTTAGGGTAATTTTGTTTAATTTTGTTGAATTTAATATTTGTTTGGTGTACTATCATATTCTGGTGTGTTTAGTGGCGGTATTCGTGAATCGCTCTTTATATCTTCTAAACACCAAACCAGAAGGCCAAAACTGTCCATCTAAGAAGAATTCCAGTCTGCTGGCAGGTATAGTAACCTTAAACGAATTAAAAGACGTTTCTTTATTTTGTTTAAGTTGCTCGACACTGATGCATATTGTTCCCCTTTGTCTGAAATATGCTCCAAGATATCTATCATTCACCGTAACCGACTTTTTCGCTCGCGATACATAAATTGAGCACTGGGAGTCAGCTACCTGTATTCTGCACTCTGTATCTGAGGTGCCACGCATATTTTTAAGGTAGCTTAACCATTTTTTTTTCTTTCTACAGTTTTGGAAATAAAGTCGATAGGTACAGTTTACGAAATAATGACTATCAAAGTTTTTAACTCGCACTCGACTAGTTTTTAATACTGAAAATGCATGTAACGTCAACAGCATTAGTCGGCCGCATTGATGGCATCTAAGAAACACGCCATCGGTATAAGCTCTTACAAGTTAAATTTTGTTCTCTTTACCGTTTATGATAATCCATTAAACCTATGTTCTTTTATTACAAAATAAATTAACGGTATGAAAAATAGCGTTTAGATAAAAATAAATTTTATTTTATTTTATTTTACAAGATTGAACATCATGTCAAGACATTCATCACACAAAAACGCATGCAAAAAGCGCTACCTAATTGATTTTTAAAAGCCGTAAATCGGTATTAAGAAAGCATTAACATAAAAAGTCGATGTATAATCGATTTATCCTACGGTAATCGATTTCCTTTTAAACCACTCGCAATAACTCATTTGATGTTCGTATCGAGTTTTTAGAGTTCCGCAGTAGAAACAACTAGTACCGACTTAGGTACTATAGCAAGAATCTGGACTTTTGTAAAAGAAGATACATAGGTACCTCTCTAGTAAATGGCCTATGACCATCGACCTATAACGTGTTAGGCTGCTTAGGCACGCTTCATATCAACATAGACCAATGGATATAGTTTAATAAATAGTAATGGATATAGTATAATAATTAAATGATGTTCACACCGATAAAATGTTTTCATTATCCAACGTGTTAAACAAGAATAGTTAAACCACAATTTTTCATAAGTAAAACAACCTGTCCTTACTGAATTAGCGTAATGAAACTGAACTGCCGTAAACATCGCACCAGTTATCAGCACATTTTTTTTTTGGTGATTGCCAATTAGCCACTCAATTGTACTACCATCTAGTCTAATTTATGACTAATCAGTTGCTTTACTTTAACCTAAACTTATAAATTATCTTATATACTAAGAAATTGTTCATTGACGCATCTAAAGACTAACGCAAGAAAGACAACTTTCTTGATTAGAGATTTTGTTCTTGTTTAGACAGATTTTGTTCTTGTTTGTTTTTGTTTAGACAATTTGTTCACGTGTTCAATTTCTTAGTATACCTACATATAAGATAACTTATAAGTTTAATTTTCAACATAATGAATATGATTTAGTTTTCATTGGTATGGGCCAGTGGTATAGACTGTGGAGTTGTGGACGTGCCTTAACAATTTAAAAATTACTATACGGGACCACGATCTTTGATCTCGCTCATGGCCGTTTTCTCTTGACCTCAACCAATTTCATTAATGATGACTTTAAACATGATATGAGCATAACGGGAGGCGTCATTACGTTTTGGTTCAATCAACTGCCGTGAATTGGGTCTCGGCAGGACATCTACCGTAACATCAATGTAAAATCGATTGATGTTCCGATTAATCGATTCATCGAACACGTCTTGTTACGTCAAAATCAAGCACATGATAATCATGTGCTTGATTTTTATAAATCAAAACGTTGTTCAATTGAATAGTTAATTTTTTTTATGTTAGAAATTGTTGTAGACAAATGGGTTTGTAAAAACTTGCATTGCAACATTGGTATTGGCTGCATGCCTTGCCATCAAAAAATCTCGGCACACTTTTAGATAACGAAAGTTTTCGTGTGGCTCTAGGTCTCAGATTGGGAACACCACTGTGCCATCAGCACAGATGTCCGTGTGGAAAAGAGGTTGATAAATTTGGAATCCACGGACTCTCTTGCCAAAGGAGCTCCGGTAGGCTGTTTAGGCATGGCTCTCTTAACGATACAATTAAAAGAGCTCTTGCCACCATAAATATTCCTGCGCTCATTGAGCCGGCAGGGATTAGTCGGGATGATGGCAAGAGACCTGATGGATTGACGCTGGTTCCCTGGGAACGGGGACGGGCGCTAATGTGGGACGCAACTTGCGTTGACACATTGGCCCCGTGTCATATCAGGAAGACAGCATCAAGACCGGGAGCCGCAGCAGAAACAGCTGAAAACGGCAAGCGGCGCAAGTATGCCTCTCTTATAGAGAGTTACATTTTTGTGCCGTTTGCCGTGGAGACCCTGGGGCCATGGAGTCTTAGTGCTAAAAATTTTTTACGAGACATTTCACCGCGATTAATAGCCTCAACTGGTGACAGAAGGGCTGGCTCATTTTTTGCGCAGCGGATCAGCCTGGCTGTCCAGCGCGGAAATGCAGCCAGTATTCTTGGCACCATTCCACGCGGTCATGATTTATATAGTAATTAGATAAGGCTAGCTTTAAGTTTTATTGTATTAAAAAAAAAAAAAAAAATATATTATAATAGGTTGAAACATGAAAAAAAAAAATTGCAACAACAATGTCATATTACGAGTAAGACTTTAAAATGATAGTATTGTTTGTTTCACTGAGATTGTTAGAATGTTAGATCCACGTCCATTAAACAAAACCCCAAAGTTCGACTTTTAGAATTTTATTTGTAAAGCTAAAACATTAGGTATACCTATTTTATAAAGCGCTTTCCTCGAGACATCTCTAAGGCATAATTTTAATCCATACAAATCCGAAATTATGTCCGTCTATCTGTTTGCTTTTCTGTTGCCTTTACTCGGCTCATCCGTGGTACAGAGATAGCTTACATCCCAGAGACGGACATAGTCTTTTTTTATTCCGGAAAATCAAAGACTTAGGGCATTTGATTGACTCATCCGTGATTTTATCCGTGAAAAAATACGTATAGAATGTACCTACGTATTTGTATGACAGCCACTTCGAATAATCACGGATACGAACCGAATACGGATGAGTGCACAAACGCCCTTACATCGAGATTTTTGAAAAAGTCACGAGTATCATTTCGTGAAAAATAATTTAAAAACATCGTAAAGAAGAACTTAAAGATTCCTGTTAAACCACTTTTACTCCTATTATCTTGGCTCACCTAAATCATGAGCAATTTTATGAGTATTATTAGGGTAACGGATGGAATCGTTAAACTCTGGTTTATGGTCAAGAAATTAGGTTTCAGCTGGACATTAACCTGCGAGCCTTACATATCGGGACAGGAAAACGTAACACTGTTTATTTGTATTTTAACAAACCTTTTAAATGTTTATTTTTCTTGAGGATTCCACTGGTACACTTACTGATATTATAAAAATGTATCTGTCTGCCTGCTAGCTTTTCACTGCCCATCTATTTACCCGATTTTGACGAAATTTGGTACAGAGATAGCTTGCATTCCTTTGACGGAGATAGGTAATTTTTTGTCTCATCGTAGATACCGTACGTATCCTGTACGAGCCGTGCGACATACCGATCGTTAGACGTATCCCGAAACCGTAGTGCATTAAAAATCTTATAATGCTGTCACACTTTTGATAAAACCTGATTTTTGACCATCTAGCCATATATATCTATACAAATAAATGAAATGAAAGTGTTTATCTGTGATTTCTAAATGTTTGTCTCTTAAAGCTAATTACACATTAATAAATCCAAATTTTATTATTTTTGGCTGTCATTTGAATGAAATACATATTTAAATAGGTAGGTAACATAAAGAACTACGAGCAAAAACTGTGCTAAAATCTATGATTTGTTATATCTACTACTAAGTAGTAACTTTCTATTCGTCTAAAATATTCATTCATCTTCTGCAAATGGACAAAATCTACATGAAAATAGAAAATAAGTAGAATACCTGACTTTTCACAATGGAACAACCTACAACCTTGCAACCTTTCGTACCCACAAAATTTCGTATTTCAATTCAGCATATAAAGCTCGCTTTTCCTCAACAAATTAATATTACTGAGTGTGCACTTATCCTGGCCTCAAGTGTACTTGTATCGCACTTGTATCCTCGGACGTCAAGCTCGCGTCAAATAACGGTCAAACCTGTCTGCGGATAACTTCAACTCACTAGTCATTGCTCGTAAACACCGTCACTGTGTTTATTACCTCGCTATTCATACCTCTGAACTGCCTCATTGGTCTGGTGGCTATCTTATTTAGCAGATCATAACGTCCGAGTCCCGTTTCGGGCCAATAAGTTACCTAGTAATTTATTGGCCCAAACCGCCCCGACCTCTGCTCACCCTGTCAGCATTTTAGGGTTCCATACCTGAAGGGTGCCAACGGGACCCTATTACTAAGCCTCTGCTGTCCGTCCGTCCGTCTGTCTGTCTGTCAGCGGGCTGTATCTCGTGAACCGTAATAGGTAGAGAGCTAAAATTTTCACAGATTGTGTATGTATTCCTATTGCGGCTATGACAAGAAATAATAAATAATTCAAGATGGTTGCCATGAAAATTTTTAAAACGTGATATTTTTTGTATGATGGTACGGAACCCTTTGCGTGCTAGTCTGACTTGCACTTGGCCGATTTTTTCATGCGCCCGATGCGGCCCAATCTTACTGCTACAGTTATACTTATTTTCGATATTGAAAATACCTTGCTCTCATGGTATGAATCTTTAACTTGAACTCCCATGTGGATACTATTCTTAAAAGCAAAAAAGTTTACCTACTTACTCTTAATATCTGCTTACTCTCTCTTATTTGCTACTTTTATTAGAATCTCTACCTTTCTGGCATCACTGATTAAACGTAGAATAGATCTGCAATAAACCAAAAAAATAACTTCACATAATTTAATCTACCTATAATACGCATTATGTCGAAAAATTACAAATGTGACATGTAAGTAGCTACGTAGGTCTGATGATCTGAGACCAGTGACAGTGCCTGTAATTGTATGTACCTGCCTACTACCTACACATGCTTAAACAAAAGCAAAAATTAAAAAAAATATGATCTCAAACATTACATAACCCTTATAATAATATTACGCAGTGATACTGCTTAACTGTATGTTGTTTAGTTATTACTCAAGTAGGTAGGTCCATAAAAACTGCATGTATAAGGTTGCACCGTACGGCCGTTTTAAAATAACTCATGCAAAATCACTGCTCATTACATCTCTTGACTAGCTTGTCTAAAGCTACGGAGAGATTGATCGAACTACCACGAGCGAAATAGCATTCTTTAATGATAGCTAGTCAGTGAATAGGCGGTCAGAACCTAATTTAATAACAAGTTATTTTTAACACTAATAACTCGTAAAACTCCTACCTTTTTTTATGTAGGATTAATGCTTTCGATCTTCTTAATATTTTAATAACTATAGGGATCTTATTTATCTACATTATAACTAAGAATTATAACAAATTGGGGGAAAATACATAAGGGAAAAAACAGAAAAGCATATTGCGACGACCTGTATGGGTCATTCCGAACAAAAATGTTCTTCGCTCAACTAATTTTTGCTTTGGTAAAATACACCTTAATGTCCAGTGTCATACTAATTTTGACAGCTTCATAGAACACGTTTTTGTTTGAAATAGAGATTATGGAAATATCTCTTCTTACTTAGTTCAATGGCATATTGTAACAAGCTTTTGCTTATCACTACCCATTTTATAAATTTGAATTTGTTTGTTTAATGGTTCATTGGTTTGTCCTTCAATTACGTCGCAACGGAGCAAATGACGCATTTTTTTGCATGGTATAGTTAGGGACCTGGATAGGCTACTTTTATCCCAAAAATCAAAGAGTTTCCAGGGGATTTTTAAAACCTAAATCCACTCGTCGACGGATGAAGTCCCGGGCATCAGCTAGTTGACAATATCATTATTGGCTCGGACATTCTCACCGTATCTGCACCCATCTTTAACAAGGTGACCGGTACTTTTTTATATAGGTACAGGAAGCGGGATACCGGTCCCACCGTTACATATTGAACTAGTCAACGCTGTATCTGTTGAAACTGCATTAATCTGTTACTAATTAAATGAGGATGAATATCTAACGGTAACTAGTGAATCAAGCCAGTTTTCAATTTCGAAATTCAGATGAATTATTACTATTTAACCGACTTCATTTTATGTGCATACCGATTTGTGCTTGCCTTGATACCTTACTTTTAAAAGCTGGTAGGTTATTAGCTGGTAACGCATTCTTCATACTAATATTATTTTAATTTAAGTAGTTTTATTGTAACTTTTGTAGTAATAATGCTTATTGTATTGTGTAAGAGGTTAAAGTCAGCCTGCCGAATTCGCTCGCCTGTTTGAAAGTTTTAATTAAGATTAAACCTCAAGAATTACGAAAAGTAGTAAATCAGAATATCTCTCGGTGAAGATTTTTTCTAGTGGAGGGACAGCCTTTACAAATAAAACACCAACATAACAGTAGTTTCTACGATCTCTCGCGGTTTACCTAATTTAGAAAATAAATCAATGATCAGAATTAGCCTGACTGCACACCTACTATATTGCTTTTAGGGTTCCGTACCTCAAAAGGAACAAATAACCCTTATAGGATCACTTCGTTGCCTGTCTATCTGTCTTTCTGTTTGTCTGTCAAGAAACCTATAGGGTACGATCCCGTTGACACAGAATTATAAAATTTAGCGGGTAGGCAGATCTTCTGTTAACTAATTTCTGGTAACGTCACACAAAAAAATATGTTCATGAACATAATAGGTTAGTATTTTCATCTTTCAAAGTAAGATTAATATACCAAGTGAAAGGGGCTTTACCCGTACATTCTAAAACGGATTTTTATTTATTTTTATGCTTAATAGTTTCTGGTTGATCGTTCAAAATGTCGAAAAAATATGACTGTAGAGTGTAGTACGAAACCCTCGGTGCGCGAATCTGACTCGCACTTGGCCGGTTTTTTATTTTACACGCGTACTTATTTTACACATAAGCCATGTAAAATCATCCTACCAATGTAACCATATCTAAGCATTTTCAAATGTAAATAAAACCGCTATTCGACCGAGCAAATTACACTCATTAGGAGCATAACATTTGGTACACCATTGTCAATTACGTATGGCATTTCACAGTAATTGTCTCATTCACAATATAGGTTTTTAGACAATTGCTGTTTTGGTACAATTGGCACCGTGTGACATCATGACTAATTTCAGACACTCTAATTTTAGGCCGCAGATTTACGTGTTAAGATATTTATGGAATCAGCAACCAACCTTCTTTTACACGTAAAAGTGTGTGTGTGTGTGTGTGTGTGGCTTTTCAGACTTCGGTCCATCCCATATTATAGGTAGATACTTTTCAACTAGACAGAAAATCCTTTTCGTTCTCTTACGTTATATTATACCTACTTATTATAAGGGAATTCCTCTGCTTCATGCAGAGGGGAATCTAGAACCTCTAGTTTTTATTAAGCCGCGAGTCTGCAGTCAATTAGTCAGTGTTAAAATTTTATTAGGATTTTCAAACGTTAATTGGACGTAAATTGACGAATGTTTATGTAAACTTCCTAATTAACAAGACCACCTTTAATCCAATTTTCGATTAAAAAAATAAAACCTTGTGAAACCTGAGACCTAATTTACATAGTGCCCACCTGTTAGACCGCCTGGTGCTAAAACACTCCATTGGATACAAAATAAAAACAAAACCAGACAGTTATATTATGTATGCGCACTTTCTATTTATCAAAAGTATACATATTTACTGATAGCTGTGATAGCCTTGTGGTTAGAACGTCCGCCTTCTAATCGGAGGTCGGGGGTTCGATCCTGGGTACGCACCTCTAACTTTTCAGAGTTATGTGCGTTTTAAGTTATTAGTATAGTATTATAAAATATTAATATTAGTATAAAAGGCCAGCGTGGTAGACTATGGCCAAAACCCTTCTCACTCTGAGAGGAGACGCGTGTTCTGTAGTGAGCCAGTAATGGGTTGATCATGATGATGATATTTACTGGTTGGACAGCTATTAAAAATGTTGTAGGTCCACATTGGCAGTTGTCCCTTCGCTGACGAGGAAACGACTAGCTTTCTTACTCAAGAAACGTACAATCGATGTAGGGATGATTTCGTGTAAGAGATAAATAGCTAATCACTGACTGTGTGCACTGCTGGCAAGAACTCTCTCTCTCTCTCTCTACTAGTTTGTCCTAGCAACAAGATAAAAAAAACTCGCTCAGCAACGCTCTCTAAGCGGGCAAAACACTAGCGCAGTTTTTGCGGGGATTAATAAATTAAATAGTCTTTAATTAGTGATTAAGTTTTAATATAAACATACGACATAATCACGAAGTGATAAAGCCCCGGCTAAAAAAAACTTTCTCAAATATACACTAGCTTCTCGTTGCTCGCAAACTCGTTTCTAATTTCGTTTCTAGTTTCGCCCTAAACGAGTAGGTTTACAATTTTTACGCTCGGCCATACGAACGAAGCCATTGCGTGGCTATTTATAGTAATTTAGAGTGATGTTTATAATTTTTTTATGCTTGATCAAATAAATGGATTGTTATAAAAACTATACAAATAAATTTGTTAAAAAACATAGTATTTTTTAATATAAATTTTTGGTTGAATTTATGTTTTATTCAATACAAAAAGTTGTCTTAAACTATCCATATAATTCGTGAAAATTGGCAACAGTTCTTTTTTTTTACCCAATAATTAAAAATCCATATTCTAGTACATTATAAGTCAATAAGACTATATTTCTGATATTCAGGTATTTTTTTCCAGTAAATTAGATGATTTTCAAGGACAGATTTAGGGCTTCAAAGTTGAGTCTGTTATTTATTTAATTAAAACTAGGTGCGGGAGATTGGACACTACAAAATAAATATAATAGATTTTGTATGTATGATCCATTAAAGGTCAATACGAAAGATTGATTTATTTTAAACATGTATTCAATTATATGAAAGTTCGTCGATGGTAAATTTGAAGATTGATATCTTAGAATTTCAAAGTTCAAGCGATAAGGCCCTTAAGATCATTACTATTAAATAGATTAAAACCAATATTGTTCTATTGTACATCAAGGCATACTTTCTCATAATTATCGAAGGGCAGAAAATAAACAAGCCCAAATTAGGGCCGGGATAGATCAAGTTGTAATAAATCAGGCGATCCATGGGAACCTGATGTAGCAGTCGTCACTTGTAACAAGGGCCCGGAAATAAGCGATTTCAAAACAGTAACGGTTTTATAAAGAGCTTACTTAGTTTATGACGACTTTTTCTCATGCTCATAGATTACATTTATCACATGCTTTTCTGCTTGATTCTTAAAATGTTTTTGTTTGTCAAATCTGTGAACAGTTCGTCGGTCTTTACCTAATATAGTACAGTCGATCTTATCTGGTTTTAGCCGTAAGTTTAGTTTTGATGAGTGTTACAAACTTAAAATTATTTATTTATACAGCCTACATTTAAATTATTTGTGTTTAATTAATTGCAACTCTAATTAATTAGTTTATCCTTCAATCACACCGCAACAGAGCAACAGATCGATGTGTATAGTTAAAAACCTGGAGAGTGACATCGGCTACTTTTTATTCCGGAAAATCTCAATTCTCACGGGATTTTTGAAATCCAAGTCCACGTGGACGAAATCGCAAATTCGAAATCAAAATCGAAAATTTCGCACATATTATTACCTCTTCTTTGGTTTCATGGCCCTGTATATGTAACTCTTGTTTAGCGGCCATAGCAAACCCTCCTTATTTGTCTACAAGCGATCTAGTACAGTTAGCCGCAATATCACAATAGGTTTAATCGTGCGATAAAGTCATGATGTACATTCGGCCGCAGAGATAATGGTAAAAATAGATGTAAGTACCTATATTTTTACCCGACCTGACTATGAAAGGGTCTCTCTCTCTTTGCATCGGTTACATCGGTTTCCTTATATTTCCAAAACTCTATTTAGAAAACTAGGATATTTTAGAATTTGTCTGTTGATCTTATTTTAGTAGTGCTATTTAATCTCGTTAGCGAATTAAATTTTATTTACGTAGAACTGTTTTCGGCGCTTTCCTCCGCGTGGATTTGTGTTTTTAAAGCCCCCTAAGAGGTTAGGACCTGTTGTTTTTGATAACGTTTAAAGTAACCCCTTAAGCTTAATAAAAGTGTTAAATTTTCGAAATCACGGATAGTAATTCACGGATAGACTAGCTGACCCACTCTGGCTTCGCAAGGGCGCCGGGCGGCTGGATTTCTGAAAATCCTTTCTTATTGGACATCTACGTTTTAAATAAAACCTGCGAAATCTTGACCCAGTTTCTAGACCTAGGAATTTGAGCTGTATTTTGATATTATGCAGTATCTCCTTTTATAGGTGGGATAGGTATAAATACAGTTTTTTTTTAAAGTCACGCTGAAGCCTTTTGCTAGTGAAAGCTACAGCTATGTATTTTAGTGCCGAAACTATTATGTATCTTTATGTATGTGCCATAAAACATTGGCCCATTTTCCCCCAGTAGTGCGTGATGTTATATAATAATTCTTGTGTTTTCGCGCGTTATGAACTCACGAAGGTCAACGTACACCGACAATGGTCTTGTTGATGTAACGCCGAATAACACTACGTTACGCACCGCCAGTTACGGCTGGGGGCACACTGGGATATAAATTTATAAACTAGCTGATGCCCGCGACTTCATACCCGTGGATTTAAGATTTTAAAAATCCCTTGGGAACTCTTTAATTTCCTGGGATAAAAAGTAGCCTAGATGTCACTCTCCAGACTTTACCCATGCAAAAAATCACGTCGATCCGTTGCTCCGTTGTGACGTGATTGAAGGACAAACCAACAGACCAACAAACCAACACACCAATAAACCAACAAACAAACACACTTTCAGATTTATAATATGGGTAGTGATTACATAAATAAAAATAAAGTATTAAATAATAATAAATAATTACTTTATTTATTATTTAAAATAGCTTTCCTATCATTTCAATAGTATAATCTATCTTCATTCCAAATTTCAGCCAAATCCGTCCAGTAGTTTTTGCGTGAAGGAGTAACAAACATACACACACACACACACACACACTCATACGAACTTTCGCCTTTATAGATGTATACTACTACTATAGTGTGATAGTGTGATGTGATATTTCCTTGAACTTTTATTGGCATTATTAAAAATCTACCTCTTTGCTGTCTTACCTACTTTCACAATAATCTACCTAATAAACGAGTAATAAATAAAATATTGACAAAAATAAGCTACAAATACAAAAGTATTTACAAAAGTATTAAAAACTCGTAAATAAAATTTTCATATTTTTAAGAAGTAGTCTAGGTACAGAAACCAGTTCTATTGCCAGTTTATTTAAAGGAAAAAAATCAATTGATAATAATTAATCTAATTTCATATCTTTGTAGCCTATTAAAAAGTATACCTTTGTGTACCACCATCCTCACGCATTCACGTACTCTATAGTTTTAACGCTGATTCGTGGTAACTGTACTTTTATCAGAGTGCAGTGGCGGATATCAAAAAACCTCATGTTTACGGTCACCACCAAATTGAGACTTTACGTACCTACCTGCTTACTGTTTCCATTATCTGACGATTTTAAAATGAAAATCGAAACTAATATAAGTACCTATATTTCGTAAAATAACCCCCTATCGGTAATAGTGCTGGTACTTTTACTTACTGGACTTGTCAATTAAAATCGATGTAAGATATCAGGATGTCCTTCAAGTAACACATCTATAATATTATTTAATTATAAAAAAGTACAAAAGAAATGAAATAACAATGACTTATTATGAATTTGGGAAAAACCGATCATAAAAATGAGAGATAGGCAAAAAATCCGCCCATTCCAACCTAACCAAATCTTAATCTGATTTACCGAAAACGTCTAGAGAGAATGTAAACAAACTCTAATGGCTATTTTGCCAACCACAATGGCTTTACAGCTATAATGTTCACTATTAACTGTTACCAAATTGTTTCATCCGATTTTGTGATTTTTATTTAGATAAGACTTAACTGTATTCCTCTAAACTTTTATTTGCTGTAAGTTTTTCACACTTCCGCGTTACTCAGTTAAGGCCCTGGACAAACAAAGCACGGCGTCAGCAGCACGGCGGCTGGCATGTCACGCGCGTACGCGTACGATTTGTAACACTAGAAACTGTATTATAATCGTGTCACACCGCAGAGTGTGATGGCTATAGTGCGTCTTCAACATGCGCTTCGCTTTACACAGTTGTTTGTAATTCACGCAACCAAGTCGGCAATGCCAAGTTTTGAAGTTTGCTCTAAGGTGTCGGCCGACACCCTACGAGTACGTAAACACCCAAGCCGCCGGTATTGTCTGTACCGCTACGCGTTACGTGTTCTCACACGCAATCGTATAGATTGTCTTTACTTTCTGGAATATGAATGTGCAGTACGCGGCAGAAAATACTGTATATCGATCTTTAGAAGGAGATAGCGTTTTCGTAAGCGTTTGTCTCTGTCGTAGAGATCGACAAACGTCACATACATAGGTACTGAGTGACAAAGACAACACTCTAAAAAGCTGTAATCTCATCTAAAGATCGATGTACAATATTTCTTGCCGGCTACTGTACGAGTGTTGCCTATCTGGAGTTTTATAATATCTTGGATTACATGTTAACTTCTAGAACCCTCATTTGAAGCATTACTGTCGCGCATTACTATAGTCGTGCTATGTGTATGCCCTAGCCTTTACTAGATACTATTCTGTCGATCCAAGATAAATTAATTGATAGATGACTTACTTGTACTATGACAAGTACAAATTCATCTCACAATTACTGGTGCCTGCAATTTGATAAAGCATTAGATACAAACTGACTACATTCAATATATTCCTAGAGCTGTTTTATCTTTAGTAGGTACCGAAGCTCTCAAAATTTTAGAGTATCTACTTAAAGATAGATAAGCTTTGATCGGCTAATTGTTACTAGCACTGAACATAGTCTAAAAAGGTAGGTGACCAATTCAACACCGCATAGAAATTAGAATGAATACCTACGAGTATAACATCTTATATTATATTAATAAACCAGCGCATCAACCTTTTTAAAAGTGCTACCCAAGCTAAGACCACCAATATCTCAAATTCATAACATATTTTTTAAATCTACAGATGCATTTACCTATCATTATGATTTTTTATTCACATTCGATGTTTTCTCAATTTCAGATGTGACTACACCCATCATGGCAGCCACAGATGGCCAAGTCGTGGTCGCAGCTTGCCGCTGGTCTGATGAAGGCCACTACCTCAGAGAGTTCGCTTGTCAAGAACGTCTTTACCAACGTAGCACAGATCATCAAAGGACAATATGGAGGCCTCGGAAGCTACCAACACTACCGAGCCCTGGTTTGCAAAGCACAGCGTTACTAGTTTCAGCAGGAAAGAGAGAAAGAAAATTATCGCGCAAGCCATCAAACTAAAAGAAGGGAGACGCATGGTTAGTGTCGGACCGAGAATTGCCATTTCCCGATACATATAAAGGCTACTTTGAATTGCTAAGTGAGGAAGGTAGGGCTGTAAGATGTATAGAATCCGTAGGGGAATAGCTAGAAGAAAACTTGAGGATGGATGCTTAGTAAGAGAACCAGTTAGAGTAATATGTGCTAAAATTGACCTAGATGGGAATATCACGGCAGATGGAGCGAGAAATTTACCAGCGGGTGAAGTAATAATGCCTAGAGGTGAGACGTTTTTAGGAAAAAGTAATATTTTTAAAATGCACCGATTCAAAAAGTGACACTATACTGCTTAGTTTAGATCAGAGAGGCACGTTTTCTGCTGTCGCTAAAGAAGAGAATATTAGCGGGGGTACATACAGCTAAAACATTACTTACAAAACGGTTGCCAATAACTGTCAGACTTGTACACGGTACTCCACCTAGAGGATTAAAAGTGCAAGCCATTTCGTACCAGAGCTGAGATTAATATCCTTATTTGAAGAAGATCACGTTTTTGCATTACCATTACAAAAAGAAGGCAACGCACTAGTAAGCATTACCTCTCGCTGCTCCGTTAAAATGTTAAGATGCAAAAATGAAGAACAGATAAAAAATTTCATGGAATTTTCTAGATTAGTTGAAAAGTGTAACAAGTTGCTAGTAGACGTGGTAGATCGAATACATGTGCTAGATGGTAAACTCGGGGACCCTAAAAGACTGTTAAATGCCCCGCTCATCGCTCCACCACTAATAAAAACTGGTTACTTCTTAAGAAGAAGTGCTTCATCAGACACAGCTAACCAACATAAGTACATAAATCGCCATAGTCACATATACAGCAGTCACAGAGATGAAAACAGTATCCAGATGAGTATGATGAAATAGATCAAATATATGACTATGTTAGAGGCTTTGCTCCTCTTCCGAAGAATATTAAAGCATCTTACTCCAATGAACCAACACGACAACGAGTCTGCACCTGCTTCACCCGCAGCAACACCAATTCACATGCCCTTAATAACAGAAATTAAACCAGAACCACCTCCTATAGAAACGATTCCTACTAAAAAGACTTTGAACCAAAAAGCTGAAAAGCGTACTCGCAAAACTGCCGTAGCGACAAAAGAAACTCCAATAACTGTTTATAAGAGAAATGTACAATTGCGCCAGTACCAAATTTACCTAAATTGTATATTAAAACAGTGTTAGCAACAGTAAAGGTAGAATATTGGTGAGCCAGAAAAGTAATTCGCCGACTAAAGAGGCACCTAGTCCAGGTACTAGTCCAATACGACCTCTTACAAAAGGAGACTCCCAATCTTTAATATACGTTACAAAAGCCTTTCAAATATTCATCAAGCAATGGAATTAGATGGTACGCTAGATTCGAGCCATTCAGGCAGGCAAGAACATCTGGAGATTCAGGCCATGGTCCAAAACTACCAGAGAAACGATCTAGAAAGTTAAGCAGACCCAAGTCCTTGACGAATTTAGTGTGGGAGCTAAAAGGATGTCCGGTGGAACCTAATGAAAACCAAAACCTAGAATTAAAAATGAAGGCTATAAGAAAATGGAAATTAAATTGTCTTTGGGGGCTCAGAAGAGAGTGCCTACGCTCTACCTTTAATTTTTTTTGGTAAGTAATTATATACAATTAACTTTTAATTATCCAAACTGTTTTCTAGTCCCTATCTGCATTAGCGGCAAAAATTTTGCTATGGAAATCTAGAAGGCATGGCAGGCAAGGAAGTAGGTATACCACGCGTCAGGTCGAGGTGGCATTCGGGGAGGGACGCCCGCACATTCGCACAGCCCCCGCGCTAACCCAGTGCTGGCGAGCGCTGGTGACGTGTAGGTGTGCGGGGCGTACCCCTGCCTAAATTAAATTACAGTTTGTGCGCAGTTATCGCAAAAATCATCAAGTCGCTGAATCGGAATTTTCGTAGTTTGTAAACATTTCAGTCTCCAACTTTCATATTTTACGATCTAAATAATATTCCTCGATAGTCGATACCTACTACAGCTCGACCCAAATTTCACGCGGGCGAGGCCAAGGGCAAATGCTAGTCTATTATATGTTAAATATTATTTCGCAGTAAATGCAAATCTATCGTGTAGTGGCGGATCATCGCTAAATGTCAAAACTTCACGCCGTGAAGTTCACCTGCGCTGAGTGAACTACGCAACGTACAATGAACATCACAGTATTGTAGGTACATTACGCGACAGGTCGAGATGACAATCGGGGTATGAGGCGAGGGGACGCCGCGTACACTCGCACGTCAGCCGCGCTATCCCGCACCGGGTTAGCGCGGGGGCTGTGTAGTTGTGCGGGGAGTCCCCACCCCGGTTTGCCATCTCGACCTGTCGCGAACTATACCTACAATGAACATCACAGTATTGTACCTACTTTACATTTAGGTACAGAATACAGATTGCATCTCCGTTGTCTCTACATCTTGTATTCATAAAATTTCAATAATACTACCAATATAATAATGCGAAAGTGTGTCTCTGTAAGTCTGCTAGCTTTTAATGGCCCATTTACTTAACCGATTTTGACGGGTCAGTACATAGATACATATATGGCTTTGCAACCTGCGACTATTTTTGATTTTTAAAAATTGAAGAGTCACCACTACATTTTAAAAACCTAAACCCACGTGGATGAAGTCGTGGGCAACATCGCTATATAAATAAGCCGATAGTCTAGGCTCTAGTGGTTAAGTTAAGTGGCGTTGGCCTCCTATTCGCTGGGCCCTGTGTTTGATCTCAGGCACGCACCTTTAACTTGGGTTATATGCGTACAGCAGTTAAAAGTTTTGACGGGAGGAAAACATCCTGAGGAAACCTGCATGCCCCCATAATGCTCTCAAAGGTGTGTGAAGTCTGTCAATTTACGTAAACTCAGCTAATTCTGAACGAAAACCGTACTCTTAGTAATAAGTCCGCGATGGGTTGTTGATGATGGTGATCTTGACTTTCTCGTGAATTTAAGAATATGCTTTCGTAGCCCTAGTGGAGAGAGACATTTAAGGCAAATTCTCAAGTTTCTAATTTAAGTCTCAGTGGTTTCAGCTGTACGAACATAATTATGTCAGTCAGTCAGTTTAGCTTTTTATATGTAGGTATTCTGTGCCGAATAAGTACTATACTTGTGTTTTTAAAAGCCAGTAAAAACATTTAATTTAGGATCACATAAAGATCACATAGGGTTAATAAGCTTCCTTTGATTAAATACTGTGAAAATGGTAGGTCAAAAGTTGCGTGTTCCGTAATAATGCAAGCTGCATCGTGATATGCCATAGCTATCCGAAGATTCACAGGAAATCTTGAACTTTCCGACTTTAAAGTAATGTGATATGCGACAATGATGCCTCAATTATTTCGCAATCAACGAATGAAAAGTGTCCTTATGAAAAAATCTAACGAACATTATCTTTCCAATCTTCAAACAAGGTTATTATACGCCCAACTGATGTTCACAACTTCCTCAGCGTGGATTTAGGATTTGAAGTCGTGGGAACTAGTATCCTACGTCTGTCACCAGGTATAAACTCTGTATGCCCGTCCTGATCGGTTAGTAGTTAGTAGTAGAAAGTTACTAAGACGGACACGGACGGTGAAAAAATACCTATTATAAATGCTGTTTGGCCTCTCTATATCGTTAATAAAGTGTTCTCCGATCAATCAAAATAGATTTAATGTACAGATTCATTCAGTTACATAATTGTATTATGTATCATATCTGAATGGTTCAAGGTAAAAGGGTAATAATATTCAATTAAAACCATACTATTATTCAACTTATCATTAGATTATAATATTCCTAAGTACTTTCATTAATTATTATTCATGCAATTATTATAATAGCTTGCATATTACGGTGACAGCTTTTTGTCGATTACCGCTTCCGACAAAAGAAACGGTAATCAAAGCAAACGCTTGTATCAATTTATACGACACTACTTATTTACATATAAAATAGCTATTAACTACGGTTGCTATTTCAATTACATTGTAGTCTATTTTATGGCAATTTTAGCTCTATTTGTTTGGATTCCTTTTTTACATTCTTGCAACTGCAGACTATTAAGATAAAAAAATGCTATGAGTAATATTTTATACTAGCTGATGCCCGGGATGAAAACCCAGACCCCCAAATAAGAGGCCTACGCTATCCACCATGCTATCGTCACTACCACAACAATTTAGATTACGTACCTACGTGATAGCATTCCTCGTAAATGAACTCATTTCTAACTACGTCAAATAAAATCCGAAAGTTCTTAATTAGTGGAAAGCATATTTTGCACCATCGTGTGATTTTCCGTTTACTCAGCTAATTACGGGGAGCGGCGGCGCTCCCAGCTCTGACACGCGCGGTCACACCTTGCTCATATCCAATGTCGTTTGTGACACTCGTGTTTCTCGCGAAAAAAGTCATTACTAGAATCTAGTATTATTTAATAGCTACCAGATTACACTTTTGGTAGGTACTGTAATACAAAAGGTTTGAAACAAACCCATCATAAAAAAGGAAAAACTGACTGACTGTCTGACTGATCTATCAACGCACGGCTCTAACCACTGACGGATCGGGCTGAACTTTGACATGCGATAGCTGTTATGACATAGACATTAGCTATGAAAGGATTTTTTAAAATTTACCCCTAAAGAGGTAAAATATGGGTTTGTAATTTATTTAGTCCACGCGGATAAAGTCGCGAGACTAAGCTACTATATTATAAAACTCCTTATTATGCGAAAATGTTGGTAAGTCTGTGTACGATAAGTATTATTTTATCACGCGTGTGGTACGGCAGTCAAAGATAGATTTCATCCTGCGTAACGAAATAGGCTGTACTTTTGTCTCGGGCCAAAATATCCGGAAAAACCGAAAAACTTAAAAAGATTGAACTCCACGCAGACAAGGTCACGAGCAACAGCGAGTAGTTATAATCGCTGTTTATTCATCTAGGAAGAAAACGCCAAAGGTCTCTGCCCCATACCAATCTATACATAATTCAATTTCTATTTATAGACCGGTCGTAGGCTTGACTAGATCTTGGCAAAAACTAGCTGTCTTCTTTTTCCCGTCCTTCCGTCAGCCGAGAAACGTTAGGGACTACAATTTAACATGGGATAGGCATGTCAATCTAAAGCCGCGTCCATACCAATAAAAATTTGTATTGTTTGTATCGTGTCAGTGTCCACGGTTCAGCACCATAGGCACGGTAATATATAGATAACATTACCGTGCCATAGGTGAGGACGGGTAACACACTGGTTAAAGACTTTCGTCTTCAGGCACTGAGGAATTAGGCCTAGATACATGAAATAAATACCTATATTTAAATTCAGATTTATTTTCATGATTAATTTAGCAAATGCGTAAGTAATCAAATACCTACTACCCATGTAAATATTTTTAGCCTACCTTTATCTGGTTGGGAACCATTTTGTTTGTTGGCACGACATTTCATACGCAAACGCTCGATACACCTACATTGTTGTAACAATGTCACGCACACTTTTATAAACACTTTTATAAATTTATTATTGCCCTCAGTTTTACTTAATGCCAAAACCCCAAACATATTAAAGTTTAAGGGTGTCTGGCAGAGGGTTGCCATGATACTAAGTGTCTGGCAATGCATGACGTGATTCGAATAGGTAGGTACCTACTATTCCGAAGAAAATATAAAAAATAGACTTTATACTTTGACGAAATATTGTATAAGTCTTGGTTACCTGTTATCTGCCAAAGCCACCATGAACCAAGCTTCATAGTCGCTGATCGTTCCTTTCTGAGTTGGGGTCAATGTGCAGAAAAACTTTCAGCTTTATAAATAACGAAGCTCTGACTCTCACAGGCTCTTCCTACGAGTTTAATTTAAACTAAGCGGATCTAATAACTATAAAGTTCAGGTTTCACTGACTCGATTCTACAAAAAGATAGTCGATTATTCTGCCTTGTATGTCAATGTTACTCCTAAACTATGAGTCATCAGTTTTTTTTGTGCGTCTGCCGATTCCGCTGCGAAAGGTCAAATTGTTATGTCATTAAGGGTATATCAACTTTATACGTATGAAAAAAACAAGCTTTTATTATTAGTACTTTGCTATGGGTTCCTCAATAAACAAAGAGAAACCTGATTCATTGATGTCACCTTTACAAAGTTGTTTTTGTCGAATCCTTATTAAATTAATTGCAGTAGGGGCTGAATAAATAGTGGAGAAAATAATATATTTTATTAATATATTAATGTACCTGCCTACCTACCTGTAACAACCTACGTTTTCAAGCTAATTATAGAAATACCACTTACTCAAGCCGCGCGGGTTCGAAATTCGAATCCTGCCGAAATTTAGAAAGTCCACACCATCAGTTTGTAAAATGTAAAGTAAAAGGATGTGATTATAAATACAATTCATACCGAAGTTGATCTAACAATAAATTACCATTTCTATACTGTAGCAGATAAATACAATATTATATTATAAATACAATATTAGTTATGTTACAAAATGTTTCAAAATAATTCCAGTTAAACGTACATAGAGAGAAAGTTCAGGAAAATACGAAAGTTTTGTAAATATTTTCCAAAAAAAACATTGTGACTGATTTTATACACCTTTGACTGATAAGAGATGCGAAAGTACTACTCATACTAGTATTAATGATGTGATGCTATAGAATATAGACTTACCGATTAACTAGAAGACTGTCCCTGAAGTAGCTGCGCTGTTACCGTCAAGTCTACCATCGTCACTCCCGAACCATCTGAATTAAACGGTAGAGAGGCACCGATGCGTCCTTATGAGATCTACGAGCCTTCCAATAATATGACCGAGGGAATTTTAATAGGTAAAAATCCTACATAATCCAACGTCTTCTCCAGGGCGTCGGGTACCTTAGGAGATTTCTCCCCGTTAACAAAAAAGACCTATACCTAATCTAATAATTGATTTATTTTGTACTTTGCAGGTCCACGTTGTACAAAAAAAGACAAGGCGACGACCAAAATGAGAAGAACGGCGAACGACCACGAAACTGCTACGAGTCAAAAGAAAACTTTTGAAAAAATCAATCAATTGTACTCTAAAATATCAAATGTATTTTGATCTCCTTAATGAATAATTATTTTATTTATAATGTAATGCCATATTACGGTATAATTGATGTTAGTTTTAATGGTTAGATAACGGGAGCTTAATCATTTGATAATAATTATGTATCAACATAAGATTTCAAACACATTCCCTGTACGAATTCCTTTTTTTACTGTAAAATAGTCTCAAAAATGTTTTTTTCCTCTTTCAGTCTACCATTATTATTGTTTATCAATTGTTTGAAAATCGTGATAATTACCTACTCATACTTATCACCTATACGTGATTTCACTATAAATAAATACTCAATTGGTAATTCCTTACTTGATAACAAAATAATACTGATCTAGGAATTTGACAAAAAAATAATAAAAATTAACGCCCAATAATATAATTATGACGAACTCTGAAGATAATAAAATTACGGTGGTAATCATTGATTACCGTTTTAGACGTAATCTTTGAACTAAATTAGTACCTATATAAGGGCTATTTCAAACAAAAACATTGAGCATCAAAAAGTTGCAGCTCGCAAAATAATTGTTTGGAATGCCCCGTCGTGTTTGTCGTTGGACGAAACTATTTTTATATAAATATCATATTTCCCAATATCGGCCGTAAAGCTTGTATTTTCTCGTATAAGTAAAAATTTTATTTTACGAAATACAAACCAAAAAATCAAGGTGCCTTATTAAGTAATTTAATCGCATAATGCACATTATAATTTTATTCTTCGTCGTAATGTGTAATCGTAAAATAAAGAACAAAAGTCACATCTCTGGTATTTTTAGGTAGAATATAGTCAAAGTCAATGTTTTAGGAATTTTCATTTAAATCTTTCATTGCAATAGCCAATAAATAACTATAAATAATGATGCTAGATTAGATTTTTTTTTAATCTATACATACAATTTATTCAAAAAATACTTTCTGCAGAGCATGCTGTTGACTTACCTAGATTCTCCTGGTTAAAAGTTAATTATACCTACTTACCAGAAATAACTCAATTCACTCTAATAATGTTTAGCAGGTTCTTAAACTTTTTACAAAATAAGATTTTAAGTTAACTTTAAAACTTTGACTGTAATAATGATTTTATGGAAGAATACTTGTTGAATTGGCATTTTGGTAGTAAATTAATTTAATTTGCATATGTCTTACTTAAATTATTTCATTTAAGACAATCCAAACAATTTTATCGTCAATACCTATCGGTTTGTGCTTAATCACTTAATGAAATCATTTTAAACGATGATGTTTACATACCTATAGCTACTTTTATAATTACCTATTTAGAGCTAAGTTAGTTATGATACGTCACTTGGAGGTTCAAAATAATTGGCTTTTTAGAATATGTAAGTAAATTTTGAATCTTCGACTGGCTTATCGTATTAAATTATGTTTAAGTGTTTTCAATAAATAAAAGGACTTGTTATCATTGCTATCCCTCTAGTACGAAATTAAATTTTCTAATTAATTTTGTAATAACTAATAAGACTACCTACCTAAGTACTATTTTCATGGTCAGATACGGGACTTTTTACATTTATCAGGACTCGTAGAACATATATCTTGCCTTTAAAATGAAGAAAACAGATTTATTCATAAAAAATATTATTCATAAATACAGTACTACCGCTTTTATAAGTTACGTCGATGTACCTGCGCAGAAATCTTATTTTTGAATGGCGCGAAAATATCTCAGCCAATTATGAGTGAGATAGCAATGTACCTGCGCAGAAATCTTATTTTTGAATGGCGCGAAAATATCTCAGCCAATTATGAGTGAGATAGCACAAGTCTGTTCTTCTTGTGTTTAAAATCTTAACGTCAAGCAGTATTAGATTTGTATTTCATTGATGTACATTCGGTTTTAGTCGGCGTTAGACTGCTTTTTTCTGCGCAAACGAATTTTGCTGATGCAATTATAATCACGTCAATTAAAACATCGTGAGGAAACCTGCATGCCAGAAACTTCTCATGTTTTCAATGGTGTGTGTGTTGGATGGTGGACTATGGCCAAACCATTCTTACTCTAAGAGGAGACCAGTGCTCAGTATGGTCAAGTCAGTTTTATAAAAGTGGTAGTACTGTAGGTAGGTACTAATGTAATGTAATGGGGATGGGCACCCAGGATGGTGTGATCGCAAGTGTAAAAAGCCCCGCACTATTTTTTTTAAAATTGTATCCCAAATATTCGTTAGATTTAACTAGCTGTTTGATTCCTTGTAATTAGATAGGAAACTTTTTGTCACACGTCATTATTATAAGATTCAAATTCTTGATATTGTAATTCTTACGAAATAAACGACATGATTTTACGAGCCAACTTTTATTTAACCAATGTACGCAGCAGAAAATATTGTACATCGACCTTTAGAAAGAGATAGCGTTAGTAGGTTTCATAGAGCGTTGTCTCTGTCGACCGACAAAACGTCACATAGGTATGAGTGACAGCCGGCACTTAATAAATACTGTGAAAATAAAAAGTTCACAGACTTTACAAATTACAAGTCTGCCAAATCTGAACTTGGCCAGCGTGGTGGGCTATGGTTTAGGACTTTTTGAGAGGAGACCCATGCTCAGTAATGAGCCGGCGCGGGCGATGGGTTGATGATAATAGAAAGAACAATTTATCCTACCACACGTAAGTACCTACGATATTTTCGTCATCAACCCATCGCCGGCTTATTAGTGAGAACGGGTCTTCTCTCAGAACGAGAAGGGTGTACCTACCTAAGCCCACCTCGCTGATACATAAGATTCAACGTATAAGTTGTAAGTTGTAACGTGTGTATTAGCGTGGTGGGCTACAACACAATATTTTAAGAGCAAAAACGCCTTGTTTAAAATTAAAGCAAAGCTTCGTTAACATGGGGAAAACTAAAATGCGTGGAATCGACTCACTATTCTCTTTTAGCCTTTCATTTAAAGTTTAAACTATCGCGAGTGATTTCTATTATACTTACATATCTCACACCCGGCTTCACTCAGGTGTTTAGTCGACGTTAACCCGACTAGTAAACGTCGTGCAGTGGACCGAACCCATCACTGCACGACGGCAGTCTCAACCGCGACGCGTGCGCGAACTGAGTCCCTGTGAAAATCCGGCCAAGTGCGAGTCAGGCTCGCGCAACGAGGTTTCCGTACTACAGTCGTATTTTTTCAACATTTTGCACGATAATTCAAAAACCATGATGCATAAAAATAAATAAAAATCTGTTTTAGAATTTACAGGTGAAGACCTTTCATATGATACCCCACTTAATATTGTTATCTTAAATAGAAAACTGAAAATACTAATTATTAGTTCATGACCACAATTTAATTTTTTTTGTGTGATGTAACCACAAATTCACGGTTTTCAGATTTTTCCCCGAATGTCAGCTATAAGACCTACCTACCTGCCAAATTTCATGATGCTAGCTCAACGGGAAGTACCCTGTAGGTTTCTTGACAGACCGACAGACAGACAGACAGACAACAAAGTGATCCTATAAGGGTTCCGTTTTTCCTTTTGAGGTACGGAACCCTAAAAGGACCCCGGAAGGGTTTGAAAGTATTCGGGCTAACGTCGACTAAACATGTGAGTAAAGCCGAGTGTGAGATATGTATAATCACTATCCTCTGTCTGAAGGAAGGTGCGTTTTGCCTAAACTGAAGCGAAGACAGTGCAAGACTAGGCCGTTCACAATAATATTGGTGAGTGGGGACTTGATATAGGATTCCCCCTGCGCGCTGTCGGGATGTCAAAATGTATGGCGCTCTGTAGAACGAAATACCTACAACAAGCGCCCCCTGCGCGACTGATATACAGGCTCGGCTGGCCCGTGTAGCACCCAGGTGCAACCAATACCTTGGCGCCCTTTAGTAGGGCGCGATGAAAATGGAATACCTACTTAGTTATATTTTCATCAGTCATCGGAAATTTGGGTGCAAGTGGTGCAATCACAAAATACTAGCGACCCGCTCCGACTTCGCACGGGTAGCTTATTACAACTATCGTAAGGATCTCTAATTTTTTGAAAATTAAATAAGTACAGCTTATAAGTAATATGTCACTCGGAAATAATGTAGCATTCTACTGGCGAAAGAGTTTTGAAAATCGGTTAACTAGTTCCAGAGATTACGCCATACAAACAACCTTACAAGCCTTCTAATCGGAGGTCGGGGGTTCGATCCCGGGCACGCACTTTCGGAGTTGTGTACGTTTTAAGTAATTAAATATCTCTCGCTTTAACCGTGAAGGAAAACATCGTGAAGAAACCTACATTTCTGAGAGTTCTCCATAATGTTCTCAAAGGTGTGTGAAGTCTACCAATCCGCATATGGCCAGCGTGGTAGACTATGGCCAAACCCTTCTCACTCTGAGAGGAGACCGGTGCTCTGCAGTGAGCCGGCGATGGGTTGATCATGATGATAGATGATGTCTTGCAGTACGACACCCATGTACCTACTCGTAAATTAGACAAGTAAAACGTATTTTTCAGGAAGAATGGGTTTAAAGGAAAAAAACAAACCAATAAACCAACAAATAGACACACTTTCGTATTTATAAGTTGATATGAAAATTTCTGTTAAGAAATTATTGTAGGTTAGGAAGTTGGCGGTGTGTCACCTTCGTGTCTCGGAGAGCACGTAAAGCCGTCGGTCCTGCGCCTGATCTCCCTCCGGACGTGTCTGATTTCCGTCTCATCGGGCTATGAGAGTGAGGGAATAGAGAGTACACCTATGTTTGCGCACCCATTGCATACACTTGTACATTATAATAGGAATGTCCCGCGCATGTTGGCTAATCTATATGGAGATATGCGCCGTGGCCGAAATTCGGTCGGGAAGACATTTTTGTGTTGTTTCGGATTGACTATGCTGCGTAGGCCCTACTGGCCGCTACAGCGTCACCGGGTGGGTTGGCGAGCGCGAAGCTCCGCCTGGGGGTCGGGAAGACATAATAATAACTTACTATATAGTACCTACGCGATAGGTCGAGATGGCAATCGGAGTGGGGACGCCCCGCACACCCGCACAGCCCCCGCGTTGCGTCCCCAGTGTGGGATAACACGGGAGACGTGTGGGTGTGCGGGGCGTCCCCCCCGCCTCATACCAAGATTGCCATCTCGACGTGTCGCGTACTATATAATGCGCTGAAGGTAGCCTGACTTACCTACTTACCTACTACAATGTGCCCTGACCACAATAAATATAATAATCCCCAGCTATCTCGCAGTTGACAAATGATCGCAAAAGTTGAAAGTAACAGGTTTGCAGTATCACTACATGTTAATTTTGTTGTTTTTTTTTTCCTTTTTCGTGTATTGCGTGTAGAAGTAGATATCAAGGTAAACCGAAAAGTATGCAACTAAATTAAAGCCGATGTTGCAAGTATTAAATTATGTGGTACCTATTAATATTCATTGGGGGAGTGTGGTCAAGGCCTACATCCGTCCGCAAAATTGGTATTGACCTTGGATTGGAGTTTGTTTGGTATTTTCTACTGAGCTAGGTACCTATAATACCAATATGCGAAGTTGTTGGCACCGAAAGTACGCGAGTTTGGGCAGAGGCACTCAACGGGAAATGGAGAAAGGGTTGCTTGGAGTTTCTTTGCGTAATTAAATCAGGAATAAGAAAATCCGCGAGAGAAGTGAGAACACCGCGACATAGCTCAACGGGTTGCGAAGCTGAAGTGGCAATGGGTAGGGCACGTAGTTCAAAAAAGCGATAGACGTTGGGTTCCCAAGGAATAGTAACCTCACAAGCGCAGCGTTGGCAGACTCTCCACTAAGCGTAGATGCCAGCCGACATCAGACGAGTCGCAGGGAGCCGTTGAGGTGGCGAAGACCGTCGCGTGTGGAAGTCCCTGCAAGAAACCTATGTCCAGCAGTGGATGTCTGTCGGTTGACAATGATGATGATTAGTTGTATGGTTGTAGGCTAATGAAGCAAGTCAAATTCAATGGCAGCGATGATGGCGACGATGCGGAACTGCTGCAGCATGACTACTTCGCGCACTCCCATACAGTTTTTTTATACGCAGGTAATAATTATTTGCCACTATGACTAGTCCTGTAGCGCGTCCTAGTCCTTAAGACATTTAGCACACTAGCGCATTCCCATGCGATAGCGAAACATGACTATAATATTAAAAAAAAAAAAACTTTATTGAAATATATTTATTTTTCTTTGTTTAAGTTTGTTAGCAAACGACAAATAGGTAAAAATATGTTTGAATGTTTCCACCACTTAAAAACCAAGATTATCCTTATTAATCGATTTAATTTGGGAAATAAATTAAATAATTAAATAAAAGGAGTCTTATTCACTACTTAATGACATATTAATAGGAGTTACCATCGATCAATTATTTATTCGATAGTATTTGGTGGAAATAAATGATTTTACTATTTTTATTATCGACGCAAGAAAGCTTCTTTACCTAGTAACTACAATGTAAAGATGACAGCTTGCTATAACAGCACAAGCTGTCATATAATCTCATAGTGAAATGTGGTGTGAGACAGAGGACAATTTGGTCTGGGACCAGCCCAATGGCCATCGCACAAGGGGGCACCGATATGTTCATAGCTTATTAAGAAAGCGCAAAAAAATAAAATCTAGACATACCTACTTAGTTAAGCAAGATTAAAAAGGGTCCTTTACTAAGCGGGCTTGCCGTTAAGTAGAGCAGTGCCTACATAGTGTGTTGTCAACCTTGACTAAGCTTATCTAAACTGAGGACCAGTTACATAATATTATTTCCTTTTAGAAAAATAATGTCCACAACAAAACATTAAACGAGTGACTATTTTAAATTATTAAAGCACCTGTAAGTCATGTTATCTTAAATCTATAACAGCACCTTTTTTGGTTGGTATAACTTGCTCTTTAGCGTTATTACTACTACTACTTAGTAGGTACTTAAAATTCAGAAAAAAAATTAATAGGTAAAATACATCTCCTCTTCAATGAGCGAGGTAAAGCTCCCATGAAAAATGAATAAAATAAAATTAAGTAATTATAACTGTCGACTCTAATTAAACTCAAGTCTCCGCCTCTGTACCTATTTAAAACTGTGACCGAATTGTTGAAGTTGTATCACTTCATGGTCTTGTTTAGAAAAACCGGCCAAGTGCGAGTCAGGCACGCGCAACGAGACGAACGACAACGAAATTTCATGATTCTAGGTCAACGGGAAGTACCCTGTAGGTTTCTTGACAGACCGACAGACAGACAGACAACAAAGATATCCTATAAGGGTTCCGTTTTTCCTTTTGAGGTACGGAACCCTAAAAATAATCTTTATAGACCCAGGTATTTAGGTACCTAAACAGTAAATAATCTCTACATAAACATACCCAGTACTATAGGTTTAAATTTAGGTTTAGGTTATATATTTTATTCTATAAGGTACCTACCAAAATTTCGTACCCCACTGTTCGTTCATTGTTTATCTTTGCACATTGCAACACAAACCTCTAATTAGTAATTAGTTTCTCTAAAAACCTTTCAAATATAAAACTTACTCAACTAATCGTCTCTTAACCAATTCAACCCACCGATGTGACCTTCGTCTCTTTCCCGCTGTTTTTGCAACCTCTCTTCTTTACGATCATCGATACCTAATCCTAACTGTTCTATTAACTTTTCCGCTTTATCACCATTCACTTGTATGAAGTCCTTTCGTCTTTTTAATGCGATGTCGGGATCGAAAACCCATTTCTGTGGTTCGTGCAATACTGGAAAACCAACGATGTTGGTTCGGATAAAAAGTGCGACTGGTCCCACCGGCACCGGTTCGCGCCCAGCCGTTTCAGCCTGTCGATAAAACAGCATGCACATTGATAGAGACAGCTGAAAAAGAAATGTTTAAAATTAGAACCATTCCTTATTGTATAAAAATGATAAAATGTCAACAAAAAGCTGCAGAGTTAGACCTCGTTCACATACGGCATTATTACGCAGGTTTTTTTGCAGAATCTATCGAGTTTAAATCTTACCGAATAAGTAGTTACGTAGTGGCGCATAGGTACAATTTGTAAACTTAGAACCGTTTACATAGTTAAAACTCTGTAAGTACGTTTTATCGGCAGCACAAACGGGGGAATGGTTCTATATTCAATGTTCTTACTTCCTATGCGTTACTACAGGTTCGGTACCAAGATTTATGCTGCAAAAACGTATATCGCAAACGCAGTGTGAATGGGATCTTCGTTCACTGTGATTAGGAGGCCGGCAGAGTACCTACCTGCTTAACTACAATGTGTTTTATAGTTATTTTATAATTACGTGGCAAAAAACGTAAAACCATAGTTTATTATCCACGATTGAAATAAGAAAGTCGCATGGGTTACTAGCTAACATAAAATTCCCACACATCAGACAAGCTCACCGACCCTAACCGTGTTAGTTAGCCTACCTACCGAACTCCTTAGGTTCTGGGAGCCCCTATTTTCCTACTTATCGATAAAAATCCTTTTCTTTTTCACAGACGTATATTTACGATTTTCGTAGAAGGTATCTACGTGTAGGTATAATGATTTTCCTGTTAAAATAAATTGAACAATTTTTCCGCCGTTGTTGAAAACTAATCAGCAAAACAAATAATTAAATTGTCATTAATATTAAGTAAGTCATTATCATCATCATTATCATCATCATCAACCAATAGACGTCCACTGCTGGACATAGGTCTCTTGTAGGGACTTCCACACGCCACGGTCTTGCGCCGCCTGGATCCAGCGGCTCCCTGCGACTCGTCTGATGTTGTCCGTCCACCTAGTGGGCGTTAAGTAAGTACCTATCATTAAAACACAAATTTAACCTACGCCACTTCCTAATAGTCCGCCACACACTCATAACATTGATTACCCTTAATTTCTTTTCGGTCAAGAATTTTCCATACAAGCAGACAAATAAATAGATAAATAAATAAATCACAAAATAGTTACTTAGACTTACTAAGAAAATATTCATTTTTAATAAGTCTGCACAAGACTGCGCGCCGCGCCGCACTGTCATCAGCTCTACAACTTTTACAAAGCAGTTCAATTGGCCAACTTTAATGGTTATAGTAACTTGAATTGCTCGATAAGATTACGACATGAATGACGAAGATGACCGGTATGGTAGGTACTAGATACGTGTACGGACTGGGGAACACCAAATGGTGACTGTTTATAATTATTAAACAATCTACCCTAAGTAGGTATTCGTGACTGTCAATATAGCTATGTATAATATAGGCAGGCAGGTATATATATCTCAATTTTATTGTTCTCTGATTTACCCTTGACTGAGATTAATAATTCTGAGGAGAATTAATAAGTGGGTAGTAGTGTGTAAATATGTATGAATAAAACTTTCGGTTTCCCGTTCCTCCTAGGTACCTATATATACCTAGTCTCAATATCATACTGGTAGGTAAGTAGGGACGCTGAATCGCCGGGTTTGTCAGTGGGTGACCCGTGAGTACCGTGACGGGATGTACTTTGGCTGTTTAACTAAGCATTCAGCAGTGGGTTCTTCTTTGTCTTAATATTCTTGGCAGAGAGATCGTGGACCGGGGTCATCATGAAGTGGCGTTTGTGGGGCAGATCAAGATGTTATACCTATGCCTCACGAGCATTCGCCACTTCTGTGGGTAGGCTTAAAAGCTGAAAGAAAAATCATTTTAGGTACCAGCAATCAAAACCTCAAAACTTCTCTCAGTAGCAAGAAATGCATTCAATACCTACCTATAATTACAGTTTAATATCTTTGGCACATACATACCTACCTAAGCTGTGCATAAAAACCTAACCTGCAAAAAGTACTTACCTATTTACATAAACATCTAATGAATTCTAATAATTAATAACATATTCAAAAGGTGGAAAAAGTTGAAAAACCTATTTAGCATCTATTTAGTAACGTAATCCTTGAGACGTGTTACGCAAATACAGGTTTTATTATCTTTGGAATGCCCAAAGAACTATGCTTAATCTATCTTATAACTGCTTTCATTAAGGATTTAAAATGTTTAGTCTAAAGATTTAAAATAATTGGGGCCGATTCTCTAGTACACAATCTCTAAACTAAACTAAATTAACAGGTCTAAATCTAGTGCTTTCCTTTACCGCAAGCAACATTATGAAAGAGATAGCAATAGATTTAGACGTGATATTTTAGTTTAGTTTAGAGATTGTGTACAAAGGAATTAGCCACATTGTGGCTAATTCTCTAGTACGCAATCTCTAAACTAAACTAAAATGACACGTCTAAATCTATTGCTATCCCTGTCATAATGTTTCTTGCGGAAAAGGGTAGCACTAGATTTAGACCTGTTATTTTAGTTTAGTTTAGAGATTGTGTACAACAGAATCGGCCCCATTGTTTACTTAATTATAAAAATAAGAAATCAAAAATGTATTTCATCATCAACAACCGATAGAGGTCCACTGCTGGACATAGGTCTCTTGTACGAATCTCCACACGCCACGGTCTTGCGCCGCCTGAATGTATAGACGAAAAATGTATTTAGGTACCTACCTATCTTAGTAGGTACCTGTCTATTATATTACAGTTTTTCTACGAGATATTTTTGAAGTAGGTACTTAAGTAGGCCTATATAGTTGAATCCAATATTTTGGGCGGCTAAGGAGTCTGCTGCGAAAGTGGATCCCTAAAATGTGAAATTAGTTTCAAACTAAAACTAAGTTATCTTCACGGAAGCGGAAGTGAGGATAAGCCGCTCGCTCTATAGGAAAAAGCGGGAAACACACTTGACGTTTCATTCTGATTGGTCGGCTGTCAGGACAAGTGTACTGTTTTACCGACACAACGTGTCACGACTCCCACGTAAATACGAAAGTGAAAATCAATAATTTTACCAGACAATACTGAATATTTTCCTAATCGGTGAATGGTGATTTGGTAATGTGGATTTTGACGTGTAATAATTAATTTTACAACTCCCAAAATGATGCAAGAATACGATGATGATTACTTCTTTGAGGAGGACAAAATGTATGTTCATTTACAAATGTAATATCAGTGTTTATCAGTAACATCCTTTTTGTTTTCAGTGTTATCATTTGAGTTCGGTTTTGTTGTGTTGTGTGCAAGTTATGTACCAAAGAAGCGATTCCTTTACTGATCCCAGAGTTTACCCGCAACGCACTATGTCCATGTTTGAAGATAGAATGTAATTATTATTTCATGCTTTTTATTTAATTACAATTACACACTTGTAAGTTTGTAAGCATTTTCTGACTAATAGGAAGTAGGTACCCACCTAAGTATTAAGTAATATCGGCATTATAGTAAGATTACGCAGCTATCCATAATTTCTAAAAGTATCTACTTACGTAGGTACTTAATAAAGTAATAAGTACCTAGGTAAGTAACTTATAAAATATTTAACTACTTAATTAAATTTCTTAATGCCTACTTACCCAATCACTTATGAAAGCTCCATAGACCTACATTTATTCAGATTCTACCTATATTACATTAGTTAATAAGTATATTAATTATATTAACTAACATAGAATAAGTTTCTTACTAACATACATTATATTATAATATAGTTACTAACATAGATTAAGATGGTTACTAACATAATATTGTGGGCCTTTGATGTCTGAGGAAATAAAGATTATTTATTTATTTATTTATTACTTACTTAATTTCTGAAAGCTTTTGTTTCATGTCATAATTTATTTTTTGTCAAGCGATACCAATCATGGAAATCTTAAAACTACTTTGGTGTCCATAAACGAACGGTAAGTATAGCGTTCATAAAAATTAATGTTACTACAATTTAATTAAAAATGCATTTTACTATAGTAGAAATATTTAAATTATGTTCAGTGCCCTCATCAATATGGAGGAAAATGACAAGATTGAATCCGATGCTATTCTCGTTGAGTAAGTACCTACAATATTTTCTGTAAAACTAAAATACTAAACAACTGCCAAAAAAATGATTAGAACAATTTTCCTATTAAGTATTTCTTATGTCGTTAAGTTCTTCAATATCTTGGTCTATGGATTTTGGATTGAGAAGAAGTAAGTAGTAGATGACTTAAGGCTGAGATCTAAAGTTGGACTGGGACCCCTGGGACTCCTTTTACTCATATCTGTAATCAGTCGGCCTGTCTGAATCTGTTCTAGTGACTAGTTAAAATTTATTTTACCTACACTCAAGACTTACTTCATTGCTACACTTAAATCATTGCTAGCGTAACGCCGTCATCCTGATTCCTGAGGAATACTTTACGTCGCCCAAGCAAGTCTATTTCTTGTTACCTATTTAAGTAAATAATTTAAATGGTCATATTTTGTTTTATTTTGCTAGTATTCGCCTATAGGGCGCTGAGTTTCGGTGTCTATGTCATTATTTCGGTTAGTCACCGAAGTTATCCAATAAAAAAAATAAGTTTAGAGTTATTTGTTGGTACTGTACGTAGTTTACTAGGTAGGGTTGACTAAATTAACTTTTTTCCAGAAAAATACAGGAAGTACTCGAAAACCCCGACTGTATTTTCAACGATTTGAGACGGGAGAGATACATGATACAGCATCAGAATTTGATGTGAGTGTAGTGTGAAGTGTGAACTATATATAGACGATTACTTGTGTGGCTATACTTGTAGACCAACGTTTTTAATTCATCAGCTAGATGCCTACCTGGACCCATAAAATCTAATATTCCCTTTTATATTCTATTATTATTAGCGCGCTAATGTTTTAATTTGTGAATTTCCTTAAGCTATGTTAAACTTACCTATATCAATAAAATAGTAAAATCGCCCATGAGTTTTTTTTACCTTTTCATTAGCATTAGTCTACCTAGAAATAAGGTCTTAATTATTATTATAGAGCATCTCCAAATGCGCTACGCACCACCCGCCCTCCCGATCGAAGCAAAGCAAGAAAACCGACGCACCAGTCACCACCACCACGCGTAATAGTTCCTTGTGTGGCTTAAAAATAGTACCTAATTAAGATCCTAGAAAATGAAAATGTTAACGTTTTACTTCTAATATAAACTATTAAAATTTTGATGAGAAATAATAATTCGCGTGTTACTTAAATAGGAAGTAAGTAAGTACTAAAATGTATGAAGAAAAAAAGATTCATTACATATTTTAGTAGTAATGTATATAAGTAATAATATAAGTACCTACTCTACTTTTGTTTCAATATTTTCAGGGGTATGACAGTAACGTCAGGAAACGTAGTGCTGAACAAAGATGAGAAAAATCTTATAGGAATCAGCATTGGAGGAGGAGCGCCTCTATGTCCTTGCCTCTATATCGTGCAGGTAAATAAGTATCAAAAAATTACGAAGATCAATCAATTACCTATCTTTTCTTCTGAAATGTTCAAGTTTCAAGTATACTTACTTAGTACGCGACAGGTCAAGATGGCAATCGGGGAGGGAACACCCCGCACACTCGGACGGCCTCTGCGCTAACCCGGTGCGGGCGACGTGCGGATGTGCGAGGCGTCCCCCCCGTCTCATACCCCGAACTCCATCTCGACCATCTAATCGGCAACCATGTAGAATTTCGTTTCGAATTCCTGTAATTATGTAGAGATTCGAAATTGTGAGTGGTCGGTTCAGTAGATCTATCTACAGTTTATGTTAATGAAAAGATAAAATAAAATAATCACAATCTTATGTTAATAAGAAAATAAAATGAAAGAATTCTGACAAAATATATTAAATCATCAGAACATTTCCAGATATTTGACAACACACCGGCGGCCAAAGATGGAACTCTTCAGAGTGGAGACGAACTTGTGGGTGTTAATGGACAAACTGTAAAAGGAAAGACCAAAGTCGAAGTTGCTAAGATGATACAAGCAGCTAAGGTAAACAATAATTATTTATTAATAGAGAGAGTTTACATATTTACTTTGTTTTGTATGAAAGTTGGTAAATTACCTCAATAACCTAAAACTCTGATGCCGGCGTATCAGAATTTTTATTCAACACGAACTCCGTATATCGATGACACTAATATTGGCAATAATATTGGCACTAGTATTTTTTTACTTAAAGCAAGAATAATTTTATTGGATCCAATGTCCAATATGCTGTTTTCAGGATACAGTGACAATAAACTACAACAAACTTCATGCGGACCCGAAACAAGGGAAATCATTAGACATCATAATGAAGAAGATGAAACATAGACTGGTAGAGAACATGTCCACAGGCACTGCGGATGCGCTGGGTCTATCTAGAGCTATCTTATGTAATGACACATTAGTTGCAAAGTTAAACGAGATGCGAGAAACTGAGAATACGTATAAAAGATTGGTGGAACACGCGAAAAGGTCAGTTTTCGTGTACTTATATTTGTTTTGCCCTTTCTGTAAGCTCAAAGACGTGAATAACTCAAAATTCATACATTGTTTCCTTTGAATCAAGCTATGTTTCTGATTAAGTACGAACAGCAATAATTATACCTACACCCTACGAGGTTTTGTTGGTGCGTATGAACACACTGCGTTCCTATTGCCTATGCTCTCGTACCTAGAAACTTACCTTTAGACCAAATAGTTAAAAAATTCTTTCAGAATGCTCAAGTCATATTTCGACCTTCTCCAAACCTATAAATCCCTGGGCGATATATTCGCGGCTATCGGTGTGAGAGAACCCCAAGCAAGAGCGTCTGAAGCTTTCACCAGATTTGGACAATACCACAGATTGCTGGAGCGGGATGGAATCAAAATGTTGAAGACCCTCAAACCAGTAAGTGTAAATGCACGTGAAGAAATAAACGCATGCATGTTTACTGCGCTAAAAATGCGTTAGTAAACATGTGCAAACATTGATATAGAATAGTAGAATCTATAGATTACAGATCACGAACAAAATGACATTGCTTAAGTGGCCAGATTTTTTATACGAGACGAAAAATATTTATTCTAAAATAAAACTTGACACCTAAGCAATAAGTCTATCCTATTTTAAATCCTGTAGATATCTATATCGCTGCGTGCAAAGCTGAACAGGCTGCGGCTATATCGCATTCGCAGCTCATTTTACTAGCGCCCACGATTGCAAAGGCTTTAGATTGCAGTACGAAGTCAAAAAAATTGCTTACTAGACCTAGCTGGTCTCCTATCACTCCGCACCAAACACGTCAAAGAAAAGCTAATTGATGTGTTGGATATAATTATACACGAACCTAATAGCAAGAATTTACTAGTAACTCTGCGATAGTAGTTTCAAAAGATTTCATGGAAAGATCAAATGCGTACAAAACGAGTTTTCACGCGCCATTTTAACTTTATATGTCAACTGTCATGGCAAAAGTATGATTTTAGTCCTTATTTTAAAGGTGAAACGTACTTTTGACGTTATTGAGTTGACACATAAAGTTAAAATGGCGCGTGAAAACTCATTTTGTGCGGACTATAATGTTGCTTATATTACTTTCAAGTGAAATTCTTCGTGAAGCTACTATTATTAATATAAAAAAATCTGATTTACTAGATTTTAGCGGATATGGGCACATATCTCCACAAAGCGATACCAGACACGAAACTAACGATACGGAAATACGCCGATACAAAGTTCGAATATTTGTCCTATTGTCTCAAAGTTAAAGAGATGGATGACGAGGAATACGGCTACAACGCATTGCAGGAACCCTTGTATAGAGTTGAAACTGGGAATTATGAATACAGGTAAGTTTTACATCCAGTCTTCGTAGTCTCACCAGATGAAAATCCAATACAGGTTCAGGGACTTAGAGATTACCACAATCAATTGCCTTCTCGTGACGCTTGTATCCAGTGACTACTTACAGTACGCGGCAGAAAGTAATGTACATCGACCTTTAAATTGAGGTAGCTGTTTTGTAGACCATTGTATCTGTCGTCGAGACCGACAAAACGTCACATAGGTATGAGTGAGAGACAACGCTCTACAAAGCCGAAACGTCATTCTCAAGGCCGATGTACATTACTTTCTGCCGCGTAGGTACTCTACGTTGTTTGCGTCTGTCCATCTATAGCAGGGGCTCTTTCAACTCTTTTCTTTTCGGAGCCGAGCCGACATGCTAGCATGTCAAGAACCAATTTAAAAGTTTCTTCTCTTTGTTGGTCTCTGCATTCCCAAAGGAAAAGAATCTTTAAAAAAGATTGCCTTTCATTGTATGATGCTTTTGTAATTTTTTTTTTTGTATTTGGTCCATACTGGAAATGTCAAAACTAGGTATAACACGACCTTTAACACTTGACGTTCAGTTATTTGGCCGTCAGTTTATTGGGCAATTTGGCGGTTGACGATGCAATTTTTTATTCGTGAATTTGGCGTCTATTACGCAACTCACTGTTTTATTGCAGCGCTTTATAAAATTCACCAACATTCTATTCTATAACAAAGTAAGCCCTTCAGTGCTATCTCATCTGGTGTTAAATGATGATGCAGTCTAAGATGGAAGCGGGCTAACTTGGAAGAGGTAGGTATGGCAGTTTCTATTAAACCCATTTCCCTTATCGGTTTCTGCACGGCATCGGTATTGAAACGCTAAATCGCTTGGTGGCACGGCTTTGCCTGTAATAACTAGCCACGGCCGAAGCCTCCCACCAGACCACACCAGAGATAATTTAGAAATCAAATTTAGAACATTTTTAGCTAATTTAGCAAATTCCTGAATTGCTCTCTCCGAGAATCGAACCCGGAACCAACTTTATAAGACCACAGCGCTCACCACTGCGACATGGAGGTCGTCAAAAAGCATAATTATTGGATGTTCAAGTGTTTATTTATTCTTAAACTGCCCTTTCTTTTAAAACAGATTAATTCTGCGTTGCCGACAAGAAGCTAGAAACAGATTTGCTAGACTAAGGTCAGATGTTTTGGTGAAGTTAGAACTGTTGGACAATAAGAAAACGCAAGACGTCGCTTACCAACTGCGAAGATTTATACAGGGATTGGCTGTTTATCTCAAGTTAGTTTTTTCCTAACTCCACTATAACGCTGCCTCTTAAAAACAAGCACCCATCCAGTTTCCGACTTAGGTCAACGTTACTTAACAATCGCAATCGATTGATATGCGTTGTCCCAACTAGGCCACACGTCTAGCTATAGCTAGACGTGTGGGCTAGGTTTGTTATAACAAAATATAAAAAATATTGGTCCTTCGAACCGGATTTATTACCTACCATAGATATAAGGCACCTACTAATATTCTAATTAGATTTTTTTAATTTCAGCGAAACGGTAGAACATCTAAAAGAGAACTCTTCCCTTTTCCCGGTTGAAGTTGATCTTTCCCAAAACGCGTTCCAGTATAAATCTACAGAACAAATTATACAGGACAGTCAAGATGATGACGAGGATATAGAATTCGCCAAAGAAATACAAGAATACCACGATTTATCGGACGAAGAAAGCAAAGATACCAAAGGCACTAACCGACGACAAATTAAAGACAAAGATGATACAGACTCGTCAGAACAATTGCTGCCGGGACTGACAGCTTTAGGTCTTGACAGTGACAGCAACCTCAATGTCAGAAGTGACAGTGACAACTTGACGTTGTTGACGGAATTAGGACTTGTCGACACTCGTGCGGATGATTTTGGCGATTTCCAGAATGCACTTTTAGACGAATTTCTTCCGAAAAATAATTCCGATATGACTGACGATGTTTTTGATAAGTTGCTTAGTGATTTGAGCGTTGGAAATTAACGAAAAAATTAAATAAGTAGTTTCCGAAAATTATCCTTTCTTTAATTAAAAACAAAGTGAAATATACCTATTTCTTGATATATTTGAGTCCTTTGCAATGTTTTTACTTATATAAAGTTCATATTAGATTTCTTAAATATTGTAACTACTTAATCTAAATATATGGTACGTATTCTCAAATAAAATATTTTCTATTTTACATAAGGCGTTTTATTTACAATAGTTTTATAAACATTTTAATCACAAAAATTTCACGTCATCCATTTTGTACTTATGAATAATATTCATATTCACTCCGAATTAGCGATAAATAATAGGCAGTAGGTATAGCATAGGCACAAAAATAACACATTAGCACACCAATTTGACATCGCAGATATTATATAGGCCCATGAGCCGTAAGTTCCTTCATATTATAAGAACTTCTTAAATATCATTTCACGAGTGTTTACATTTCGTAAGTTATTCATGTAAGCTACTTACGTGAGTAAAATTTACAGGTATATCCCGAGACCTTAGAATATTTCAGACACCACTCAGCAGTAAGGCGAAGGCCAATAATTAATATTGTGATCCACAGCTATAAATTTTATTATTCCATATCGTGATATATTTGCCGAGCGTGTAGACTAGACTTTGACGGATCACAATATAAGGATCACAGAATTTGTAGATTTCCAAATTCCGGATTGTCATTCCACGGATCGTGATAAATATTGAACGTGTAGCCCTCGCCTCAGGAATCAAGCATCTTGCCTAGGTATTTTTAATATACCAACTTACTCTATTGTACCACAACCCACATACACGGTGTTCCTTAAGAAGTTCTTATACTTATTATAAAGGATATATTATAGACTCCTGGAAATTATACTTTCAAATGTTCAAAATGCTGATAATGTTGAAAATGTACCGGTTTATGATGTTCAAAATGGGGAAGTACCGGAGGCTTATGGTGTTCTACGTGATGGAAGTGCAGAGGTTTGTGATGAGGCTCGAAATGATGCTTCAACGTTTCAATCTGGTGATGATCGATCACTAAAGGAGTTTTCTTTGAATAATGCTCGTGGACAAAATGTTTGGGAGCGTAAGGCCGCAGATGCAGGACGTCTAGCTGATGGTGTTTCTTCAGGTCGAACTCGTGCTTCAGCTTGTGTAGTTTGTGTACAGCTTTATCTTTTAAGATTTTGAGGCCAGCGTGAACTTTTTCTGTGATTTTGTCTATGGTGAGCGTCGCCGTTGTAATTTGTACGACGAGCAACGTTAACTGAAAATGACAAACAAGTTTTATTGTAATAGAGAAATACTTATGAACTTATGAAGATGGATCCTAGGGCCTTTCTATATAGTACTTTAAATGCATTCTATACTTACTTCTAGTAGGTATTTGAAATGCATTATTATCTTACAATTAAACCACTGAACTGATTTTGCTGAAATTTGCCACAGATATAGCTTGCATTCTGGAGAGAGGCATAAGCTGTTTAGGTATGACAAAGAATAAAAACATTTGGTCGCGGGTTGACTCCCAGGCACACAAGTTTTTATGATCTCGTTTCTGGAAAGTGTCTTTAATTGAAGGTTAGTTAATCGCTCAAATAAATTTACCACGATTTACTGTAAAGGATGCATATTATTTCTCGTAATAAAAATGTAATATTTGAAAGTAGGTACTCACTAATATGTAAGCCTTCATGGTGTGTGATATGTTATACACTAAACAGTGGACTGGCGAGCCAAATCATAGGCACCTAATATAAAGTTGGTTACCTATGTTAATAAGGGCGCCGCGGTCTTACTCTGGTAAGATCGTTTCCATATCGCTTTTCTGCAATATGATTAATGTTATTGAGATTTTTATTTTTTATTTTTGTTGATTTGAAAGTAATCAACAGCTTACTTACTTACATAATTATTATTTGAATCTTAATCTAGTTTTTACAGAAGGCCATAAGAGATTACTAAAAAATTATAATGAAAACTATTTTAGACCGTGCCATCTCGACTTGTCGCATACTATACTATATATGTTTTACTTTTTTTGGGTTCCGTACCTCAAAGGAGCCCTCATAGGATCACTTCGTTGTCTATATGTCTGTCTGTCAGTCGTGTCTGTCAAGAAACCTATAGGGTACTTTCTGTTGACCTAGAATCATGAAATTTGGCAGGTAGGTAGGTCTTATAGCACACGTAAGGGGGAAAATACGACATCACAAAAAAAAATTAAAACGTGTTCATGAACAAATATTAGTATTTTCACTTTCAAAATAAGATTAACAGACAGACAGACAGACAGACGGACGGACGGACGGACGGACGGTTGGTCGGTCGGTCGGTTTATCTAATTTCGGGTATTAATCGAACTAAGTAGGTGTGGTAATAAAATAATTTATAGTCAAGAAATTCAGAATACACCCTCAAGGGAAAGTCACCGGTACATCGAAATTCTGCTCGCGAGGTTAGTGCTGTTTCGCGCATCCCAATCATTAAAAATATGAAAATCAGTTTGTACTTATACACCTTTGACATGCAAACATCTATAAAAGAAACGCTACTAAAATAGCCCTTAAACTACTCGTTGTAGTGTTCAAGTTCGTATGACGGTATTTGGATGAATCAAGACTGTATTTACTTCAATTTGCGTAATTATATAACAAAACAATTATACAATAATAGTGGGTACATGGATATGTTGTTGCAATCGAAAAGGATCTAGCAGTAGTTTAGTAGTTAAAGTTCGATACTATCGCTACGTTAATTAATTAAAAGCGAATAATTAACCGTGAACTAGAATCATAACTAATTAGTAGGTACCAACGTACCACGAATTGAGTGATTAAGTTTTTCTACTACCCTATCCGCGGCAAGAACTTAGTATAGCGATCTATGTTACGTAATCGATAAAGCCAAAAATCTGAGTCAGCGCTAACCATTTTTGAGTCACTAGGTAACCAATAAATTTACTAACTTTTTACCATGGATAGATTTTTTATAGGTAGATAGATGTTTATCTACCTGTAGTACGCAACAGGTCGAGATGGCAATCGGCGTGGGGACGCCCCGCACAGCCCTCGCGCTAACCCGGTGCGTGTGTGCGGGGCGTCCCCACGCCGATTGCCATCTCGACCTGTCGTGTACTATAGTAGAAAACATAATTCAGCTTCATTTCTTAATTTCAATAAAAATAGGTAATAATAGGTATAAATGGGAAAATGTTAAGAGGGTTTCAAAATAAAAAGAAACAACTTCAAAAGCCACAAAGTATTTCTTTTGGGAGAGCTATTTTGTATTATAAATAGGGGCGATAAGTACCTACTTAGGTACCTAATTAATAATTTTTCACTAGCTTACACACCCCGGCTTCGCTCAGGTTACAGTTATGATACATAATCAACATGCAAATTCTCAAGTATCTAAACCCAGCGGATTAGGCTATACGTTAATGTCGGTCAGTCAGTTAATCCTCATACAATTAGTATGTACATACTTTGTATAGACTGACGACAAGGAGATCTTAATCTACTTTATTGATAGATATTTGGATTTTATGAAAGCATACTTAATGGCTTTAAACGATTGTTTTTCAAATAAAATATTATGTTTAAATAAAATATATTATGGAACCATATGCACAAATTAGTATAGCTTAAAAAAGTAACATTTTGATACATAAATTCCATTCAAACGTAACTTCAAAGCAAATGATGGAAGGAAAAATTAAACGGATATTGGGACCGATTCTCTTGTACACAATTTCTAAACTAAACTAAAATGACACGTCTAAATCTATTACTAATCCTGTCATAATGTTGCTTGCGGTAAAGGAACTACCGAAGGAAGGTATGCACTAGATTTAGACCTGTTAATTTAGTTTAGTTTAGAGATTGTGTACAAGAGAATCAGCCCCATTGTTTTATAGGACGAGTCTAGGACGGCCACAAGTGGTCGTTTAATAAAATGGATTATCCTGCCACTAGTAAAGTTATTGCGGGCACACGAATAGATATTATAGACCAGAGGGGCAGCTTCACACTAGCTCACGCACACCACGACGTGTCACGGACGCTCCGATTGCGCCCAGTTTAATGGCAAACGGCGGCCACGTGACACGTCGTGGTGTGCCTGAGCAGCCGCTAGTATGAAGCTTCCCCTCTGGTCTATATATCTACTCGTGTGTTGCGGGCTTCAGAGACGGTCAAACACGTAGATTTTTGATTGAGCTAAGCATTTTGACCGTTTACAATGTTTGCTTGATGCTTGCCTCAAGCATTTACGTGCTTGGCAGTGATTGATGCGATTTTATATTTTTGCTTGACGCGACGACGTTCGGACTGTGTTCGAGATATTGAGAAAATTGGCGTTTGCTTGATCAAGCTGCTTGATGCGACCGTCAAGCAGTTTGATCGAGCAAAACAAAACTTGCTTGACGTCAAGCCGCTTGACCGTCTCGGAAGCCCGTTTAGTTTTTAAAATGTACCTAAACAATTTTTAATGGAAGTGTGTAGGTACGCTTTCGGTAGACGGAGCACCGCCTTAACTAAAAGTAGCCCGGAACGAAATCTGATGACTTCACGCAGTCGTGTCTATCCTATCATTAGTGTTTTGTAAAGCGCGAAGAGAAAGTGAGCTGAATGAACGAACGATGGAGCCAATCTTCTGGCATAGCACATTTAAAAAAGTTCAGTCAGTTACAAGCAAGCAAGTGGAAGGATATTGCTTATACTAAACGATCATTTATTTTGTGGCAAGCGAGACACTACATACCTATTTTACATTACAATAATTTGCTAGTTACGTTTCAGTGGACAGGGAATTTATTAAAAACAGCCTTACAACTAAGCCTAGAAAAGAATACATTTTTTTGTTAATTTTTTTACATTACAACCTAGGTGATTATAAACATTCCATCGATGTCCTTTGCCTATCTTAAGCCGTGTGCGACAGAAGGAGTAAAACTAAATATTTCAACAAAATTAAGACACAAACGCATTTTTTTGCAATTAAATAATACAACGCGCATTATAATTGTATTTAAACGTATGGTATTTCGTTTTATATTATTTAATACATTTTAAATGATATCTGATGCCAGCGATTTTAACGCCAACGTAGACCCCCGTCGAGTCTCCCGTGGACCCCTGGGGGTCCACCTGGACCACTTTGGGAACCAATGCTAGAAGATCATCCTAATTTGACGAAAAGTTTATTAGTATATTATATAGTAGGTACTGTAACAAGTTTATAAAAAAATGTACAATACGAATTACAGGCATTTTTACGTTAAAATATGTTACGAATGTTTTGCTTATTCTACACCGACCTTATAATCATTCAAATTCGTTAACGCTATCAACATTTAGTCTAGAATTTAGTATCTGAAAATATAAATCCTTGAAATCACTAATTTAGTTTTTAAGTCCAGCACCCATGCAAGATTTGACGACAATCAATATTTTTGGGCAGAACTTATAGTTCAAAAATAATTGATATATTACCCCCATCTGGAAGAAAGCATGATACTTGGCATGCATGTAGCTTTTAGATATTACATGCTTCAACATTGAAGTAGAAACACGTCGGAAAATAAATATTAATTTTTCATTAATCTATTTAGGTTTAAGTGTTTTATATGAATTGATTTAAGTATTTGAAAAAGAATTTTAAGTTGTATGTCAAGGATTTTTAAATTCAAAAACATTTAAGGCGAAAGTTAAACAAAGCTAATAATGCGTGACGTCGCAATTTCTTTTGCACTTGCTATAATGATTAATAATGAGATAAATACATCCTGGAAACGGTCACAAAAAGAAAAAAATATTTTTACCAGATTAATTTAATAAAATTAAAAAATACATATTACTTTTACACTTTTATTGGTTCATGCGTTAGTTCGCATAGTTGTGTTATATTATTTTAAGTATTTGAGTTGTACCGTCAACAAAAAAAAATACAATAACAAGCTATAAAAATTAACCCTGCAGTTTTAAATGATTTGTTTGTGTTAGTATAACAATAAGAAAAATAAAATTGAAAACAGCAATAAAATATTTGTTAATCTAATTACTGTAGAAGATAATAGATAATTCTTAATCCAATCAGACTAATTTCTTACATAGGTTAAATGTTTTATATGAAAGAAAAACAATGTTGCATATAAATAGATACTTAGATTATTCAGATTTATGAATGTATAGCTGAAAATATCACGAGCAACAGCTTATATGAGATGCGTCTATGTGGCCCACGATTTGAGCAGTTTGAAATCCTCGTCTGAAAAAATAAAACGAAATTAATTTAAACTGTCATAAAAAGGACTTATCCATATGAGTCTGTCTGTGTTATTCATACTAATATTCTCTCTATCTATCAGTTCATCGGTCTGTCTATCTGTTACCATTCACTGTCCATCCGTTTAGGTAACCGATTTACCATAATATGGTACAGATATACTCCTAGCTTGCATTCACGCAACCGACGCAACGTAAGCTACTTTTTATCCCGGAAAATCAGAGAGTACTCACGGAATTTTTAAAAACCTCAATTTTCGCGAAATCACTGGTAGATACGTACATAGTAGTTGAAAATAAATACATACAGCAAAATCTTCTCATAAGTGGTGTATCTGCTTCTTTTATCAATATGTATAATATATGCTAACAAGTAGCGCCAAAAAGCTTCAGATTAAGGCGCCATCTCCACGGACGAGAGAATCGCGGCGATAGTCTCGCCGTGCCACCAAATTCGGTAGAACTCTTATAGACCAATATCAACAGGGCGATACTATCGCAGACGATAGTACAGTACCCGGCAGGAAATATACATCGATCTTTAGACAGAGATAGCGGTTTCGTAGAGCGTTGTCTGTGCCGTTGAGACCGCCAAAATGTCACATAGGTATGAGTGACAGAGACAATTCTCTACAAAGCCAAAATCTCATTCTAAAGGTCCTGTAAGGGTGGTAAATTGGGCGGAATAGAAATATACCCGGATACGGAATAATCTACCACCTTACAAAGATTAGAGGAAAAAAAAAATAATTTTACTTACTTGATCTATCTACCTAGTAAAGAATAGAAGCTAGCCGTCGACTCCCTTGTAATGTATATGAGGTGTTATAAATGAAATTTGCTAGATGTTAGGCAAAATTGTTTTTAATGTAACTTTTACCGGGGTCGCTTAATACATAATGATGGCTAATAATGCTTAGTTATTCTAGCTTAATGCCAAGACTTAATTTAGATACATTAGAATGCCTTAGGTAGATCGTACATAAAATCTATGTTTTAAATTTAAGATGCCATTGGCATGGAATAGACAATGACACAGTAAAATTCATAAAATTGTTTCAAAATAAAAGCTCAGTAGTAAAGACAGGGTTCTTACTGTACACATACACTAAGAAGGTTCACTAAACTGTTCCAGGATACAAACATTTGCTTACTTGTAGGTGCGAAGACTGCAAGGTAGCTGGACGGCATCGGCCAAGATCCAAAACTCAATTTATTTGATTCTTCACAACCGAAATGTTTCATTACAAAGATTTTTACCAAGTCTTATCCATAGAAATTAAGTTGCCAACGTGAATGTGCAAAAGAAATAAATACGAAAACCGAAAACTAAAAACGGAAACGCAAACGGAAACCCTGTAACAAAGAAAAAACAAGATTATAATTTGTGCTGTGTGAAAATTTCGACACGTGGAATTTTCCCGATCAAACACAACTCACCTATTGAACTCCTGGCCACCAATGGCCTGCAGGAGCCCACCCACAACCCATTATCCCCATCTACTTGGGAAGGTAAAATAACTGGAACTGAAAGGGAAATCATTAAATTAGGATTTTCTCTAACCAAACCGCCATTTTGTCGAATCCACATTACTTGATTTTTCACTCACCATAATTGATGAAACATTGAAATACGTTAGGATGACTAAATTTATAACTATTGTATTTTCCCAGGCGAAGCCATGGGCGAAAAGGAGTGAGATTTTCCTGGAACGAAAAAATTCGTCTTCACATGTTGACTCCAGAAAAATTCTAAATCTCACCAATCGGTGTTGCCAGACGCAACCCGAGTGTGGCCGCTCTCATTTAGTTTGATCATGAAGCCAATTCATTTTTGAATATTTGCGGAACCTAAGGATATATTATAAGAACCGTTTTGTTAATGACTTAACAATAAACAAATGATATTATGGTTTTATTTAATTATTTTGTTTTATTTTTACGACAATTGACAACGAAGCAAACGCCATCTATTGTGGCTCGAATGAACTCTGAACATCGACCCACGCGTAGTTCTGCACCTTGATGCTAGGTGGCACCAACATACTTTGAACAAAATAGATTTTAATTAAAAGCGAAACGCTAATTAGTAGTTCAAAATTTACAACGTCACAATACTTCCCCTCCTACGAAAAGGTTCAACAGGTTGAACCACGCTGCCCTCAGCGTCATCCAACAACTACTAACAATTTGCCTGAAACAAACAAACAAAAAAAAAACACAGAAGTTACGCGTGAACGCACATCTACTACTAACAAGGAAAATTGTCTAACAAAATAAATATACTGAAAACAGTGTAAGGTTTTATACATTATACTTAACTACACAACCCTAACTTCTAAAAAGAATATATACAAAAAAACTTCATGGTGTCTAAGACACTTGAGTGGAAACATCTTGGCATCATTCTTCAGCTGACTGATAGAATGCGTCTAGGCCTACGGTGGTTCACTCTTTTAAACTACCATCGTAATATTTGTTACTCAACAAATACGGAAAATCTGGTTGTGAACGGGTCCATCTGATATGGCAACCGTTCTCTATCCCATTCGGAAAAATAAAACCGAATCAAAATCGGAATATGAGAAAAAAAAAACGAAATAACTCTCCTAGAAAATAGATCTCGGAACAGAATCGGAAAAATAACAGAAATGATCCATTATCTAGAAGGAAAACGAAAACAAAACACAAAACCCCCCCTTTTCGTTATCCCCAAAGTACGATATTTGCATTTTTACTTTCTCAACCGGTTGGTCTACCACAAGCATTCCAATCGTCACATATTCATCCCTACATACATCCACTACATTCCTCCTCAACTGAACCATGGTAATGTAACTGTTAACTCAGAACATCACTACACTCATTCAAATTCCTAATTGAATATTGATAACTTAAATATTCAAACAGTTTAGACCAAACTAAGTAATGGCAAATATCTACTTCTTAATATCCTTAATATGCCAAGTGCCTATTGGGTGGTTGTCAGCTACTCTAACTAGTTCATAAACCAAAGGTGACAAAACCTTGACAACCCTGCACTTTTCATACTTAGGTGCCAGCTTAGCTGCGAAAAAATTTGTAGCGTCGCTTTGTGGATAGGTCTTTTTCCACACTATATCCCCAACAGAATAGCTTGCAGACCTACGCCTTAAGTTGTAATGCGTTGCATACTCTGCATGAGCCTGAAACAAATTTCTCCTAACCTGACCAAATATGTCCTCCAAGATCCAAACTTTCCTGCGTATTCCTCCCTTGGAATTCCGGCCTCGTACTCCTTATCCGTGTCCTTATAGAAGGAACCATTTAAGACCGGTTCTCTAGCGTGGACAAGGAAGAACGGGGAGAATCCAGTGGATTCATTAACCGCACTGTTTATGGCGAACTGGACCTTGTACAGGTTTTCGTCCCAGGACCTGTGGTTATCTTTCACAAAAGCGGCTACAGCAGTCATAACAACCTTATTGTACCTCTCAACAAGGTTAACTTGCGGAGTGTACAGTGGTGTGTAGTGTAATTTCGGAATATTATAACGCTTAATGAGATTACGGAATTCAGATCCTGTAAATTGGGACCCATTGTCCACAATCACAGTCTCTGGAACACTATGGTTCAAAAATACAAAATTCTCTAGCGCTTTAACAACAGCGGCACCTGTGGCACGCCGTAACGGAAACAACATTGTATATTTCGAAAAACAACACGTCACCACAAAAAGAAATGTAAATCCTGATTTAGACCTAGGCAAAGGTCCGACTAAATCAGCCGAAATGACCTGAAAAGGTCTCTCGCAGACTTTAGGCTTCCCTAGCAGACCTGGAGTGGCTGATGTCGTGTGTTTATACGCAGAGCAAGTATCACAATTCTTAACGTACTCAACCACGTCCTTATACATACCACGCCAAAAATATCTGAGGGATAATCTGCGATGAGTTTTGAACACACCAAAATGACCTGCAGTTGCATCTGCATGGTTTTGTTGCATAATTCTAAGGATGTCGTTCTTGTGGACTACCTCTTTCCAGTCGAACTCACTGAGAAGCTGGTATTTACATTTACTGTAACGATATAGTTTATCGTTCAAAATACAAAAATTCGGAAAATTTGCTGGATTGATTTTACAGCCATTAAATGTTTTGTCATACCAGTCATCTACCAAAACTTGTTGACTAGAGTTATCATCACGATCACCAACTACATCTACGTGTATGAGTCTCGACAAGGTATCCGGAACTACATTATCACAACCCTTCCTATGTTCGATAACAAAATTATACTGTGATAATCTACAACCCCATCTGGCGAGACGTCCTGAGGGATTTTCTAAATTTAAGAACCACTTTAGGGATGCATGGTCTGTGATAATTGTGACTGGCTTGGAACCAAAATAAGCCTGAAATTTCTCCACTGCAAAAATCACAGCTAGAGCCTCGCGTTCCGTCGCGCTGTAATTCCTTTCGTTTTTATTTAGGCTCCTACTGACATACGCAATGGGATGATCGCAACCATCGGTTTCTTGCGTTAGCATACCGCCAACACCATATGCAGAAGCATCACAATGTATTTTGAATGGTTTTTCAAAATTCGGTACCGCAAGAACAGGTGCGGTTACCAACGCATTCTTCAATGTATTAAATGCTACCTCTGCCTGTTCGCTCCACTCAAATTTAGGTGCGTTCTTTCCTTTACTCGTTAGTCTATTGAGTGGTGCAGCGATGGTTGAAAAATTCCTAATAAAGCGCCTGTACCAAGAACAAGTGCCTAGGAAAATCTTTACCTCCTGTGCAGTTTTTGGGGTCGGAAAGTTCAAAACTGCGGCAACTTTTCCAGGATCTGTGCGTAAACCAAATTCATCCACTATATACCCTAAATATTTCAAAGAGTTTCTAAAAAAATTACATTTTTCAAAATTTATGGATAGTTGAGCCATTTTTAGTTTATCCAGAACTCTGTTTAATAAAATTAAATGGGTTTCAAAATCAGCAGAACAAATAACAATATCATCTATATAACAAAATACTATTCCATTTTCAATATCACTACAAAAATTTTGATTAAATAACTGGTCCATTAACCTCTGCTGTCGTGCTGGTGCACCGCATAGGCCAAACGGCATGACTTTAAATTTGAATAACCCTCTACCAGGAACTGTAAAACTGGTTTTTTCCTGAGAGTCGTTAGCTAATGGAATTTGCCAGAAACTTGAACTTAAATCAATCGATGATAAAAACCTTGCCTCTTTCAAGCTATCTAGAATTTGCGGAATGTACGGTATTGAGTATGAATCCCCCTTTGTCACTGAATTTAATTTCCTGCAATCTAGGCAAAATCTCCAGTCTCCATTTGCCTTTTTCACTAAAATTGCTGGGTTATTCCAAGGGCTTTCACTCGGAGTAACTACGTCCATTTCCAGCATCCTATCTAACTCTTTACTTAAAGCTTCCTTCTTTTCGGGAGAAAGTGGATATTGTTTTATTTTTATTGGCAAGGCATCACCGGTGTCAATAACATGTTCAATTAATTTTGTTCTACCCAATCCAATTTTCTCTGAAGAAATATCTAAAAATTTATTTACTACAGACTGGGCTAATTCTTTCTGTTGAGATGATAAGTTTTCAAAAGAAGTGATGGTATGAATTTGTTCATTATCAATCGCACAAATATTGTAAAATTGAGAAGGTGCCTTAATTAATTCTAAATTATCAAAAATGCCAGGGGCTAACTGAAATGTTTTCCAAAAGTCACAGCCAAAAATAACATCCGCTATTATAGAGGGTACTACAAAAAATTTTATTATGTGAGTTACGGAATTATAAGTAATCGGAATAAACATATAACCCATGCAATCAAGTTTGTCTCCATTTGCCACTGAAAATGTGGTATCAATACTGCTATGCAATTTATAACCGAATCTCAAAAAAACCTTGTGCGCCTGGTTACCCAAAATTGACGCGCAAGCACCGGAATCTAGTAAACCTGTAATCTCAAAACCGTCAACAAAAACCTTTAAATATGGCCTAAAGTCTCGTTTATCCACTGAATACAGAACTGTGTCAGGTAAAAGGGATGTTTTGTTGTTAATGACCAAGTTATTTACTTGTGTCTCTGCACAGTTCTTACTAATTAGTTTTTTGAATTTTTGTCCGGAGCGGGTTTACTAATCGCCTTTTTACTACAACTTGGACATGTCTTTACTGTAAAGTTCTGACGTCCACACGAAAAACATCTAATAAATTTCGGAACTGTCCTGCAAAATTTAAAGGAATGGTTACCCTTGCCGCACTTGTAACATAGTTGTTTATTTGTTTTCGTAAAATCAGTGCCTTTACTTGTATCAACCTTAGGTGCAGGTGTGACTGAAAGTGTGTTTATCTGTTTTGTCACTTGTTTGTAAGCAAACTCTGAACTTAAAGTTGCCTTACTGTTAGTAGGCTCAGAAAATAAGGCGGAACGCTGCCTCGCAGCCTCTAGTTTGCGACACTTTTCCTTCAACATTGCGACAGACTTAATGTCAACAAGAGCTAATTGTTCTGAGTAAAAAGGGCGAATATTATGTAATAAAATTTGTAACTTTTGTTCTTCGGAAAGTGGTGTTGACAACCTTGAAAACATGCCAAACATTACAGCGAAATAGATAGACACAGGTTCTTCAGAGCCTTGTGTTCTTGCTCGAATTTCACCTAGCAACCTGTAGTCATAATCTACTGCATCAAATTCCTCTAAAAATAAAGTTTTCAATTCTGACCAAGACGAAACTTGACATTTGTTGCCTCTGTACCATAACAATGCTCGGCCTGTAAAAAGATGAAATGCAGAAACAAATAATTTTCCATCTGAAACGCCATAAGATCTTTTATATTCCTCAACGCGTTCGATGAAACTGCGCGGATCACCCTGTCCGTTGAAATTTAACTTCCACTTGGCCACATTTTTATCACCAGTGCAGTCAACGGCGGTACTCTCGGAATCCAGTGATTCGTCGTGAGACGACTCATTGTCAGCATCTAATCTGGAAATCAAACTCTGCAACTTTGTATGTAATTCACTCTTCCTACTTATTAAGCTGAGTTCGGAACACTGTATTCTCAAAATTCTAAAGTACAAATGTGAAGCTAAAGCTTTAGACCTACAGAGGGCATGTCTATCTTTAGTGTCAGAACACTTTTTTAATAAATCTTCTAAGTCTTGAAGTTTTTTAGTAATAACCCCTAACTCACTTTCAGAAGAGAAATCTGTCTCTAAAATTGATTCAGAAGGAATTTCCTGAATTAATTGTTTTAACTGTTTCTTTAAACCTAGCACTGTAGGTGCTGGAGTTTCGGAACGAATGGATACCTCATAACACAATTCGTCCTTCAAAAGTGAATGAAACTGGGCAAAAGTCTGTTCCATTGTGTTAAGTCAAAACACATTTAACAAAATATCGAGCTTGTGTAACTGTCTATGTTTAGCCTTATACCAATTGGTTAAACACAAACACAAAAGAAGTTATTTAAACTATTAAATATACACAAGCAAAATACACAACAAAAACAATATTCTTAAGTCTATCCTAACCTATTTTATCAATTATGTTCCTATTCCAAAATATTGTTAATAATACAAGCACATATTATTACTATAGTAAACAAAATATAACAAAATAAAACTTCCCAAAATTGAATAAATGATTGTAAGGTGCAGTATCACCTTTATGAGTACACAGTGTGTTACAACCTTTACAATTACAAAAGTAAACAGGCAACAAAGTTGCAATGAACTCTGACTAGCATATTATCTTTCAAAAAAACAAAGAGATTGTGCAATGGTTTGATGGCTGTTACTTTACACTTTTAACACATAACCTAAAATACAACAAAATCTGTTTCTAAATGTCACTTTAAACTACCAGCATTCACTTAAACTTAACATGTTTTGTGTGTGAAGTAGCTTTTATCATAACCTTAACACAGCTCTAAACAAAATTTCAACAAAATAATGAAGTATCAAGTCACTGAAAAAAAAAATTGTTCATAACTTCATACTTGAACTTAATGTAATCTCTGAATATAGTTTATATATTTAGTTTCACAAGTTGTAACTCTTAGTATTTATAAATGTATGTGTGTAACTAGTTAACAGCACATAGCGTTTCAAAACTTTAATTATACTAAGTTACCGGAATTTTCAAACATAAGATGTACTTACTATTGAAAGCAATACCCAACAACAACTCAGTTAAGCAATGTTTATTACTAAACTGAAGGCAAACATTCACTTATACACCTCCAAGGTAAGTCAAATAACATAATTGAACGGCATAAACACCATTTATAATGTGTTAATTAAATAAGAAAAAACCACTGTTGGACTATACTCAGAAAATTACTTAAACTATCAAACAAAATTTCTAACTATTAGTTATTATTTAGTTAGTTAACCATAAAAAACAGCTTAGTGCTCTTTGCAATGTGTCACTACTTAGAAAATTGTACAATCAGCGGAGTACATTTCATAAAATTCACCAAATTTCTCAAAATATACTGAAATAACTATATAAAAAAACGTTCGGGCGCCATTTGTAAGGGTGGTAAATTGGGCGGAATAGAAATATACCCGGATACGGAATAATCTACCACCTTACAAAGATTAGAGGAAAAAAAAAATAATTTTACTTACTTGATCTATCTACCTAGTAAAGAATAGAAGCTAGCCGTCGACTCCCTTGTAATGTATATGAGGTGTTATAAATGAAATTTGCTAGATGTTAGGCAAAATTGTTTTTAATGTAACTTTTACCGGGGTCGCTTAATACATAATGATGGCTAATAATGCTTAGTTATTCTAGCTTAATGCCAAGACTTAATTTAGATACATTAGAATGCCTTAGGTAGATCGTACATAAAATCTATGTTTTAAATTTAAGATGCCATTGGCATGGAATAGACAATGACACAGTAAAATTCATAAAATTGTTTCAAAATAAAAGCTCAGTAGTAAAGACAGGGTTCTTACTGTACACATACACTAAGAAGGTTCACTAAACTGTTCCAGGATACAAACATTTGCTTACTTGTAGGTGCGAAGACTGCAAGGTAGCTGGACGGCATCGGCCAAGATCCAAAACTCAATTTATTTGATTCTTCACAACCGAAATGTTTCATTACAAAGATTTTTACCAAGTCTTATCCATAGAAATTAAGTTGCCAACGTGAATGTGCAAAAGAAATAAATACGAAAACCGAAAACTAAAAACGGAAACGCAAACGGAAACCCTGTAACAAAGAAAAAACAAGATTATAATTTGTGCTGTGTGAAAATTTCGACACGTGGAATTTTCCCGATCAAACACAACTCACCTATTGAACTCCTGGCCACCAATGGCCTGCAGGAGCCCACCCACAACCCATTATCCCCATCTACTTGGGAAGGTAAAATAACTGGAACTGAAAGGGAAATCATTAAATTAGGATTTTCTCTAACCAAACCGCCATTTTGTCGAATCCACATTACTTGATTTTTCACTCACCATAATTGATGAAACATTGAAATACGTTAGGATGACTAAATTTATAACTATTGTATTTTCCCAGGCGAAGCCATGGGCGAAAAGGAGTGAGATTTTCCTGGAACGAAAAAATTCGTCTTCACATGTTGACTCCAGAAAAATTCTAAATCTCACCAATCGGTGTTGCCAGACGCAACCCGAGTGTGGCCGCTCTCATTTAGTTTGATCATGAAGCCAATTCATTTTTGAATATTTGCGGAACCTAAGGATATATTATAAGAACCGTTTTGTTAATGACTTAACAATAAACAAATGATATTATGGTTTTATTTAATTATTTTGTTTTATTTTTACGACAATTGACAACGAAGCAAACGCCATCTATTGTGGCTCGAATGAACTCTGAACATCGACCCACGCGTAGTTCTGCACCTTGATGCTAGGTGGCACCAACATACTTTGAACAAAATAGATTTTAATTAAAAGCGAAACGCTAATTAGTAGTTCAAAATTTACAACGTCACAGTCCATGTACAATATTTTTTGCCAGCTACTGTAGGTCGGGCTTGTTGCGATTCCCTCGCCCGTGGAGATAGCGCCTAAGGCGGCGGTGTGGTTAGCTAAGTTTCATTTTCTCTCACACATTCTAAATGATTGTGAAAGAATCAGTACACTTTTACGAGATGTAGCTTGACCAAGTCCTAAACAATAAAATTACGTTCATTTTAGTCATATTTACCAACTTCAAAAAAGGAGGAGGTTCTCAATTAATCAGAATCTTTTTTTCGTAAAAATAAAATCTTGCCTATTTTCCAAAACAAACTGTAGATAGTACTGCTTAAGGTGATTCACTTAACCATGGCTCTAAATCCACTTAAATTTCACTGTTTATATGCAATATCTCACCATCGTCCTCCTTCTCCTTGCTGGGTTTAGCCTTGGCTCGCACCGGCTCAGTGGCCGGCACGTCTGGCAGGTTGTCCGAGGGAACACTGATCCCGATCATCTCCTTGTCCAGTTCCTCCTGTGGAGAGACAGACAGCGTTAATCTTTATTTTCTTTTCTTTTTACATCATAGAGGAGGTTAAGCATTGCTGAAGTAAGTTTCTATTTAAATTTTACATCAAATAGAATATTATATTCAACACTGTTTAATATTCACTATGTTGTATGCTGTGATAGCCTAGTGTTTAGGATGTCCGCCTTCTAATCGGAGGTCGGAGTTCGATCCCGGGCACGCACCTCTAACTTTTCGGAGTTATGTGCATTTTAAGTAACTAAATATCACTTGCTTTAACGGTGAAAAAAAAACATCGTGAGGAAACTTGTATGCCTGAGAGTTCTCCATAATGTTCTCAAAGGTGTGTGAAGTCTACCAATCCGCACATGGCCAGCGTGGTAGACTATGGCCAAAGCCCTTCTCACTTTGAGAGGAGACCCGTGCTCTGTAGTGAGCCGGCGATGGGTTGATCATGATGATGATGATGTTGTATGCAGAAAGTGGAGAATCCACCACATTGCTATCCCAAGACAACCCTTACCATTGTGTTTAATGGAATGGGTCATGATCCTCAACAATGAGAAAAACAAGAGAAATTGAGAAAGTACACCAAAGTGTTTTAACATTGCAAAGGATACAAACATTTAGGGATGATGCCCTCCGAGTTATTACCTCAAGGGTCATATTGTTGCCGATCATGTCACAAATTCTCTTAATACTTAAGAGCATCTTGAACATTCTGCCATGTGGTCAATATTCCAAAAACCAGTTGCTTAATTTTTAGGACCCTAGACATTTTGACATACAAAATGTTTGTGCTTGGAATACAAACTTGTTCCAACTCCTCGAGCTCCCTCTCCAGTTCATCCTCGTCAACGTCGTTGGGGAAGGCCACATTGTTGCTGATCGCGTCGGTAATCTCGCGCGAAATGTCGTGCTGCTCCGCAATATCGTCCATGATATCGTGCACTTTGTCTACATCGCTGCAAGATCAGAAAATAAACATTTTTATACAATAGACGAGAACTGTTTTTCTTCATAACAAACAAAAATATAACTAACATGTCCTTGTGAGCCAATTTCATGGCGTTTGCTGCATCCTTCATTGTATTGAGCACCTGCGCATTAGTGGTTGCACCCTCCAGGGCTTCCCTCTGGGCCTCAATCTGTGTGAGTGTGCCATCAATCTGGTTGAGTTGTTTCTCATATCGCTTCTTGCGTTTAAGTGCAGCAATAGCAGCTGAAAAGTTGGATTTTAAAAGATTAATCTACAGTCTAACATGAAGATGCGAACGAAGGTGTTGTTTAATTTTTGTTAGTCGCCAAGTGATTCAATGGAAGAAGTTTGAATTTCTGCTGTTTTCATCAACAGATGGTGATAAAGTGTATTTATTTTATTTATTTATTTTTATTTTTATTTATTTTATTTTGTAGAGACAAACAGTTACAATTAGTTAGCTAGATAGTATATATATAAAAACACTTAAACCAAAGCAGTCTCCAATGAGAAATTAACACTTATAATAAAAAAAAAAAAAAAAAAAAAATTATATTGCGTGTCACCAAGCTAGGAGCCTTGTATGTGACCATTGTGTGTCTTGTACACAAAGATAGCTCCTAAGTTATCTCTAAGCTTAACACATATAATGTGGCTTTAGCCTAATGGTTAAGACATCTGCCTCCATGTTGGTTGGGATTCAATTCTGGGCATCCACCTATAACTTTTCAGAGTCAATGAAATATTACTAACGTATAATATAGTGAAGGAAAACATTGTGAGGAAATCTGCATGCCTAAGAATTTTCCACAAAGTTCTCAAAGACTCACACACCGAGGGTTCCATAATACAGTCGTATTTATTCATCATTTTGCACGATAAATCTTTAATATCTTTACAAACATGTAGTTTAACAAGCTTTAGTGTAAGGTAATCAAAAACTATTATGCATGAAAATAAATAAAAATCTGTTTTAGTATAGATGGTATCATTATATTTTAAGTGTGATATTTCTAGCTGTTATTTTAGTCTCTGGGATTAAAAAATAGACTATAGATGTAGCGGTTTGTACTACTTTGATATTGAAAATTGTTGTTTATAGAAATGTAGATAGATATTTCAAATAGAGCAGCACTCCTAACAAGATGGTAAAAATTTCACCACATTCAGATCAATCTACCAGCTACTTTGACAAATGAGTCATCATACCTACTGATTCAATTAATAGAAAATAAAGGTTTGTTAAGAAATATAATACAATTAAGTGTGTGTAACTTCTTAATAAGGAAAATTTACAGAATAAGGACCAAGACGATATTGAATCTAGAACCGCTTCAATTACAAGGTCAGAATGTTGTCAACAAAAGGTATCTACTATGCACACAGCACAATAAAAACCTTCCAACTTGATAACTGCTTACCTCGTTTGTTCTTTGTGCCATGTTTCCTAGCTGCCTGTATTTCTGCTTCAATCTTCCTCTCTAAAAACTCTTGTTTTTTGACTAATAGCTCTTCGGTTTCACGTAACTTTTGTATAGCTTCATGTGTCGTGGGTCCCTTTTCTTCTTTTTTCCCTCCGAATAACTTCCCCAGAAAACTCATTTTGTTTTAAAAGATTATCCTAAATATACAAACTTCCTAGAATATTACGGATTACGCCTTTTTACGCGTTGTTCTTTTGATAATATTACAAAATTGCATTATTTTTCTATTCAACCACTTTTATGAGTATGCGTCATCCGTTTAATTGTCAGTGTCATTAAAAATTAAAATATTTCCGAACAGAAAACAATATGGATCGACCGAAAAGAGTTGAAATGAAATGAGACTTGAGAGCGCCACTTTCGTTCTTCTGGTAACACCATGTACCTACTGCAAACCAAACAATATTGATATTTGATATTTTTAAATTGTTATATAGTTGTCTTGTGTACAAACTATCAAACTGCTTCAAACTCCACAATATTCTAAAACTTTTACACTGACATAACTACATTATGATACACTGGTGAATTGCATGGATATTGGGGCCGATTCTCTAGTACACAATCTCTAAACTAAACTAAATTAACAGGTCTAAATCTAGTGTCATCCTTTTCTGCATTATGAAAGGGATAGCAATAGATTTAGGCGTGACATTTTAGTTTAGTTTAGAGATTGTGTACAATGGAATTAGCCACATTGTAATAACTTACAAAGTAACCGAAAGGATCTAGTTATTATTTCTCTAGTATACATGTATAATTCTTGAATATAATAAAACTAGTGGATACCTGGCGTATGCTAGTTACTATGCTTGTAAATAAAAACTCTAAAAACATCTTCACATTATTGCCTTTACATATTGTACCAGTTTGGAGCGCATCGGTTGGGTGGTTTCAAACTCTATAACGCACATAGGTATAAACATTCCAAGTAGTTGGGGTGCGCTACCCTACCTTTAATTCCTCTGATACTGATAGTATAGGTACCTATTACCTACTCAAAATGAAACATCGTAACCTAGTTTGATGTTTTAATTGTGGGCAATTTTTTGTGAATTTATTATATTTATATAATTATTAATTTAAGAAATTATTATATTTATAAGAATATAAGAAATTATTATATTTATATAATAATTATATTTATTGTAATTTATTCAAAACATGAGATTTCAAGATCTTAAAATATGTCCTCTAATACGGTCAATAGTTGGTGAGCTTGATATTCGACCAAAAGGTGTATTAAAACTTTGTCAGAGGTGCCTAATTTATAACTTCACGAGCGCTTTTGATAATCGTCTTATTAGTAATTAGGTAATTTCTCGCACAAACAAACTAGTAAATTGCTAAAACCCATCTAAATCAACAAAATATTTTTTCATCTTTGAGAGCACTGATATTCATTTTAGGGTTGCTCTTAAGAAAACATTTTAGGTTGAAGGTATTTAAATATTTTTTATTTCTGCTCTAAACGGTCGACTGTATTGAGCATGAATGAAGTATGAACATTCATCTCTTGATTGATCTTTTAAAGGTTGAGGCTATAAAGTTTTCTACGAAGTTTACCTATATTATCAAACAGTAAATAAATAATCAGCTGATTTCTCAGTTTTAAAACGCAGTATTCGCAAATTCGCAGACCATTGACAATATGATTGATAATGTCAAATGTAATTTGACTTGACAGTTGAAATTGCATCAATTATTCCTACAATCACAATTATCGTGATTGGCTGAATTTATGATAATCTTCTTGCAACAATGTATTGTAGCCAATAGTGAGAGAGCGACGACCAATTGTGATTGCGATCTTTGTAGCTGTCATTTTAGTAATCGGCCAAGAAGGGAAAGTTCATCATATCTTGATCACAGACCAATAACATATAGGATACAGACCACCAACTCCATAGACGATGTTTGTTTCAGTAGTAAGGGGAAGTGGGAGGCAAGGAATTTATATAACAAATTGTCATTGTTGTAGTGATCGTCTGTCTCACATTTTATTGGTTTTTACTATGAGAATCCACAGGACCATCTCTTTCTAACTTTATATAATATATAGCAATTATATGCCCGGATTGTCGTAAATTAGGGACGACGTGACAGCAGGAAAACCGTAACTTTTTAGTGATGTCCTTTTTACAGATTTTAACGGTTTTGCTATTAATTACCGATTTTCAGTATTTATCGGTAATCCTACTAATAATTTATTTAGAAATTTAGTTTTTCAAAAAAAAATCAATCAAATTTATCAAAATATAAAAACTTTATTTAGAATAGACAATAACCATGTTCCAGTTGTAATTGACGATAAGTGTTCATCTGTATTCTTAAGCTGTGGGCCACATCTCTGCTGAAGACTTGCGCAGCAAGTTTCACCTGTAATGCATGGTTATTTTTTTATAGATAATTATGTTAATAAACTAAATTTGATAATGCAATTTAGATTTAAAGTAGACATTGGGTTTAAAATATAATTAAAGAATTTAAATGAGTAGTTTGGAAATTCATTAGGATTCAAATTTTTATTCAAAAAATTATCTTTTATGCTCATAATTATACTATCCTAAACCTAATTATCCTAATCCTAATGTTAATATTATAAACTAGCCGATGCCCGCGACTTCGTACGCGTGGATTTAGGTGTTTAAGAATCCTGTGGAAACTCTTCAATTTTCCGGGATAAAAAGTAGCCTATGTCCTTCCCCGGGATGCGAGCTATCTCTGTACCAAATTTCGTCAAATCGGTTGAACGGTTGAGCCGTGAAAAGCTAGCAGACAGACAGACAGACACACTTTCACATTTATAATATTAGTATGGATGTGAAAGTGTGGATGTTTGGATGTTTGTTACTCAATCACACAAAAACAGCTGAACGGATTTGGATGAAATTTGGAATGGAGATAGATTATACCCTGAATTAACATATAGGCTGCTTTTTATCCCGGAAAATCAAAGAGTTCCCGCGGGATTTTGAAAAATGAAAATCCACGCAGTCGCTGGCATCACCTAGTATGCTCATAATTATCTTCGTCACTATTGGGCGCCGACCCTGGTTATTGGTACTTCTTGTTTTTATGGTGTCTATGTGATCACGTGATGAGATTTTTGTACGCTGAAACTTAAAATTGACCAACAACAAGGTCTACAACCCATAGTTTCAGAGACAGTGCTTTCAAAAACGTGATAACATAGACACCACGAAAACAAGAAGTTTTAGTACCAATAACTAAGGTCTGCGCACCATAGTTTTATTGGATTTTTTCCATGGCAAGGACATTATCACATACCTATTGTTACAAAACAAATGTTCAGTTACTTGCCTTCAACTTGTCATATCAATTTGGTTTCACATGCTTGTCTGTTAATTTGGTAGACCATCCAACACCTGCCACACCATCAACAGCAAACAGCTTCTCGATGTAGTCCCACTGAGCACGCTGACTCCCGATGAGCAAGTCCTTCTTCTGAAAATTATTGTGGAAACATTTGAGTAAATGTGGGACATCATATATATGATATATTTATGATTCAGTGGTTGAGAGTAATGAGTAATAGAAGTTGTTGGCTCTAAAATAGAGTGCTGAATTAAATCTGGTGACTTCTGTTTGTCAGGAATCGGGATATTTGGCAAGGGATTTACTAAATCTATAGGACTTGAATTAACAGAAGCTTGCTCATTCCTACTTTGTTTGTCTGTTTGTGAAGTCGATGGGATATCGACTATGTTAACATCGAGGGGTTTACCAGTCTGTAAAGGGGATATCTCTAGAAATTTGTCAATTTTAAAATGTACTATACCAGGGTTTTTAGAAGACTGTGTAATATGCAAATTCAGTGTGGGAATTGAATCTTTTGTCAATCTATTATTTACGATATACCGAGGTAAGAAATGGGATTCGCAAATCCTGACATTTTTTAATTGCCTAAGGGAGTACTTACGCAAATACGTACAGTTAATCAACCATGCTTTCCATCTAGTTGTGTCGGTAAAAAGTACGGCGTGTAAATGTAGGGTGCTTTTACACTTAGGTACACTACACTGCCTCATATCAGATAAAAAGGATACTAGGTATTTAGAAACACTAACAATTATTACTAAGCCTAAATTAGGCAGGCAAGTTTAAAGAGCACATCCACTATATCTCTCAATTAAAACAAAAACATAAAAAACTGAAAATAGAAATATAAAACGAATATCCTGTTATAACTGCAGCACACTTCAAGGTTTAAACTCTCGCAATGGATTAAGGAGAAAAATTGAGTTTTTTAGGTTAGGTTATAAAATCTCTCAAAACCGACATGTTTTTATTTCGAAATTCTATGTAATGAAAGCCGATTGGATCTAATCACCGACCAATAAGATTTGAGCAAAAAATATCATAGTGTGCTGTATGTACATGTGCCTTTAATACTGTGTGAGTGGAGCGAGATAGTCCTGTGGATTTCGAAAGAGGAATAGAAAGTGCGAAAGAAATGGACTGATGCATCTTTTATGGCCCTCAGTTGACAGGGCCTGATCTTGATGATCTTGATTTTAACATTTTTAAAAAGTTGAAAGAAGCTTTCCGGCTGCTTGCAATTTGTTTCAAAAAAATTATATTTCTTTACCAAATTTTTAACTCAATTTATACTCACAAGTAACAATACTAAAATGGTGCGTGTGATAACTCAAGAGACATATGATGAAGTCGTTAAGGAGAATATAGAAGAATTCGACTTGAGCCCAGAAGAAGCAGTGAAAGAGGCTGTGGCACAATTTGAAGCTCAGGTATAATAGTACAACCTCTTTGAGGGTTCCGTCCGTACCTTAAAAGGAAAAAAGTGGCCCTTATAGGAACACTTTGTTGTCTGTTGTCTGTCAAGAAAAACACAAAGAATTCCATACCATCATACAAGATATACCTAACACTTTTATTGTAGAACACTGCATAAACAAATATTTTTTTATGATCACTTTTTTGTAATGTCACCACAAATTCATGATTTTCGGATTTTTCTCTTTAGGTACTTGTTATAAGGCCTACCTACCTGCCAAATTTCATGATTCTAGGTCAACGGGAAGTACAGGTTTTCTTGACAGACAGACAATAAAGTGATGCTATAAGGTTTCCTTTTTCCTTTTGAGGTAGGTACGGAACACTAAAAAAGGTTAACTGCAAATAATGGTTAACTGCAAAAACTGGTTAACTGTAAAAAATTGTTAACTGAAAAAACCGTTATTTAAAAACATTGACTGCTTTCAGGGTGTGGACCTCTCTAACATAATCAAAGACCTAGTATTAGGTTCAAGTGATAACCACCCAGTTGTTTCTGCTGTGCAGAAACTAAAAGAGCTTTGCAGTACAAATGATGTGGATGACATTCTAATAATAAAAGAGTTAGATATTTTGGTGGTATGTAATCTTCATTTAATTAATAAGGGTTATTCCATATAAGTCGGTTGTAACTCCTCAATGCAGGGGTACTGAACATCTAACTAAACTGAGGGGGGTTCAGGAGCTGTTGAATGTGAATTGATGAAGTAGGTATAAAGTGTAAAGTTTATTATTAAACTCCAATTGCCAATTCTTCAAATCTGATTTAAATAGATAAAGATTGTGTGAGTGTTGTGAAAGTGTATTAATCATAATCATAATTGCAAGTAATTTTTTTTATTGGATTATAAATCCAATTAATAAACAACAAGCAAATAGGTGTATCAAAAAAAAAATTACTTAAAACTATATTTTGTTAATAGTAGTTTTTATCAATACTTTCTTCATAATTTGGTAACATATTGGCAGTTCCCCTAGTGCTGCAAATATTCATGGGCAGCGGTAATCACTTAACATCAGGTAACATGCTAAAGGTGTTTGTGTAATCATCCGTATTCAGTTCGCATCTGTGATTCTTCGAACTGGCTGTCATACAAATACGCACATTTGATTCGTATATTTTGGATTTTACAAAGTAAACACCCTTGTTGCTCACGATTAACATTAAAAAAAGTTAGGTTGAAATGTTTGCTTTTAGGCAGAATGCAATAAAGACATAGCACACCGACTGAGAGCAGGAAAAGAAGGTGCCTACAACACTTTATTAGATCTTTTGGAAGTAAAACTCAAAACATACAGCCAAGAGCAGAACAAATATAATGAATCTCTAGTTGTGAAGACTTTGAATAGTTTAATAGCTTTGATGGAGATGCAGCCAGATTTGCTTGATGAGAGAGGCACAAATATTATGAAAAGGTAAATTTTTTGAACTATTGTGAGTGATATCCATACTAATATTATAAATGTGAAAGTGTGTCTGTCTGTCTGTCTGTCTGCTAGCTTTTCACGGCCCATCCGTTCAACCGATTGTAACGAAATTTGGTACAGAGATAGCTTGCATCCCGGGAAAGGACATAGGCTACATTTTATCCCGGAAAATCAAAGAGTTCCCACGGGATTTTTAAAAAACTTAATTCCACGCTGACAAAGTCGCGGGCATCAGCTAGTTTATTATAAATATTCAATAATAAGTTTTTGATGGCTGAACTAACGTGATTAGTCGGATTATGTCCAAATAGATTCGAGCCTGTCTGAGGTTGCAAATCCGATTGAACCGTCGCGTCGCGTTGGTAGAATCAGGAGATCACCTCAGCCTCCCTTACAGCGTGCGTTGCGTGTCGCAGCCTGTGCGGCTCGCAGTCTCCTTGTTGCCGCGTTGCGAGCAGCCGACGAGTTCGCACCTAGTTAATAAACGGTAACTCCGACTAATCACGTGACTTCAGCCGTTTGAGATTTATATTTAAAAAGCAAGTTCAGAAAAATTTGTATTTCTTCAGACAGTTGAATTTCAGTGGTCAAGATTTGAATTACGTCATCCCAAGTTTATATACTGATGACAATATTTGTGTTTTCAAATGCTTTCAAAGTTAACTTAGTAACTTATTTCCTTCATTATAATGCTATACTTACGTACAAGTCAATATAGGTATATTATATGATGATTATGAATATAATAATTTTAAATTTTTTTTTCTTTTTAGTACACTAGATAGTATAGAAAATGAATCGATTTTAATATCAACCTTACAGTGGATAAGTGTGTGTTTAATGAAACATGAAATTAATCGTCAAAAGGTTTTTGATAAGAATATAAGCAACAACCTGAAAAAGTTGCTTATGAGGAGGAAAAGAAATAAAAAGGTAACCCTTTATTTTCCCAGACCATAAAAAGGTTAATTATGTTTCAGCTATGTTTGTTACTGTGTATCTGTTCTTCTATCTGTTCTTCGACAGATTTTCTATACAAAAACTGTGAAAGCTATAAAATGTATACCAAAAATAAAATTGCATGCGTACAATATTTTTAACCAAGTGGTAGTAGCTTTAAAACAGAAAGATTATAAACCAGCAATTTTAACAACAAATCATAAAGCATTGTAAGAACCATAATAGGATTACTATCTATCTGTTTTTGTGTTTTATAATTGTATCTTTATACATTTATTCATATCAAATTAACAAGCTAGGCACACAATTTCAACGTTTTTTTATTCAATTCACAGTTACTCAGTGAAACGCTTCAAGTTATAAGAAGGTTTACACTTGACGATGACATTCGAGTTGAGTTTGGAAAGGCACATGAACACGCAAGAGATTTGGGCCTTAATTTGCTAGAAACACTCACTAAATTGTTAAAAGGTAAGGTAAAATACTTTTTTTTTTTAAAGAATATTAACCATATTAGTCATGACTAATCTCCCCCTTTGCCTTCAACTAAGCGTAATGCTTGTGCTAGGAGTTGGTACGATAATAGTGCAATGGGTTTGATGATGGGTGCAATTTGAACCGCCGACCTTTCGGATATCAGTCCGCTCCTTAACCGTTGAGCTATTGAGACTCTCAGTAATATAATTAAAAAAGTGGTTTTTAGGGTGCCAATGGGACCCTATTACTAAGCATTTACTGTCCGTCCGCCCGTCTGTCTGTCAACGGGCTTTATCTTGTGAATGGTAATAGGTGGAGAGTTGAAATCACAGTATGTGTATTCCTATTGCTGCTATAACAACAAATAATACAATTTCATAATGGCCGCAAAAGTGTTATTTCTTGTACAATAGACCGTACGGAACCCTTCCTCGAGTACGAGTCCGACTCGCACTTGGATGATTCTTTACTATATTCATAACATGCTCATTACTAAATTATCAATTCCTTCAATGCCATTGTCTAAGCCGTGACGTCATATTTGTAGAACCATTTTCATAAAATTACCTTCATGTGGTACGCCCAACGCTCAACGTTTAGTATTTCTTCATGAATAAAGAAGTTTCACTTCAAAAACACTGGCATTGGTTTTCTCTACAGAAAACATGGAAGCACCAATAGTATCGCAGCTGATGTTGACAATGTCCACTCTACTGGTGCGCCACGAGCTGTGTGAGCAGGCGTACGAGGACGTGCTCTACACCATCCTGGCCGATAACTACGACAATGTGACGGTTATATTGCAGGCCAGCAAACTGTGAGTGGGACCGTACATTACATTTCCCTTCTGCAATAATGTCCCAGGTGTATTCTACTGGGTGTATGAGGAGGTGGAGAGGAGTATGAGAATGAGCTCTACACCATCCTGGCCGACAATTACAACGTCATATTGCAGACCAACAAGCTGTGAGTGGACCCCGCAAGGAATGGACACGACTTAATTGGGCTATTGGATGGGCTGCTATCTGGGTTATAATATGACGTATGATGTAACGGACCACTCCCATTGCAATATCTCGCAAATTGAAAAATCTAGCAAAAATTCTTCAGACTTATGTCAAGTGAGATCGAAACATGATGTAATTAATTTGTTTTATTTATTTAATAAATAGTGAACACACACAAACAGTTGCAATTTAAACAAGTTTGGATTACTATAGAGTATAAATAACATACAGAATATTGGTTTTCAAAATCACTTATCTAAAATCCACACAATTTTTCAGCGGATTGAAAATGCGATCTCAGAAACAAACATCTTTCATTATCAATGTAAATTGTTTTCTTTTTGACTATAATTTCATTTTCTAGTCTCGATCGCTCGTGTATCAAGTCAGCTCTCAGTTTCTCCGTTTCTAAAGATCTCTTCTGTAACAAACTCATACTGTCATTTAAGTCTTTAACTTCCTCGATCAAGCCTATCAAAGATCCTTCTCTACAACTCTCAACGTTCGGTCTGCAGTTTTTAACGTTTAACCTCGTTTGAGCTACTTGAATCCTTTGCGAAACCTTTAACATTTCTTCGTGTAACGTTTCCAAAATATTTTCAGTTTCAACAATCTTGTCCAAGGTTAACCGCAATTGATTCTCCAATTCAGTTTTCACTTGCTCAGTTCGAGCTATTCTCTGGCTTAACGCCTTATTCACCTTTATGTCTTGAGAACGCAAATCTCTTGTGGAATTTATCAACACTGCGTCAACTTTTTCCCTCAACGCTTTAGACCGGTCTATAGCGGTTTTAAATTGTTCTAATGTTGTAACCGTATATTCTTCCCACGACTGAACGTTGGATTGTCCTTCAGCGAGTCTGGTGGCTCCGGCTGAATCTTTAACGTTATCGGATTTAGTTTCCAAGTCGGAATTGTGGCTTTCGTATTTAAACGCCAAATATTTGTTGCTCCAGTCTCGTTCCAATCCATGTTTTGCGGCCACATTCATTTGCATTTGATTCTCTATGTCTCTTAACATTTCTCGATGTAATCGCTTTACATTTTCAATGAGTACAGATTCTTTGAAGAGCTCGTCTTGGGGTTCGTCGTATACCATGTCAGATTGCATTCTGTTACCTCTCTGATGGAGGCATTCTTCTGTTATGTATTCCGGTATATTAAGCGTGTCCATAGCATTCTTCAGCTGTTGGCGAAGTGCCTCTAATATATTGATTTCAGCATCAATATCTTGAATAGCTCGATGCAGCTCTGATTTCCAATAGTTTATGTGTCGTGTTCTATGTTTCAACTGATCAGTGCTATCACTGAAATCAATACAGGCAGTTTGGTTCACTTTAATGATGCAGTTCTTGGTGATTGATGTGTTGTCATCGGTTATACCTATTATGTCTCCTTTTAAAACATCCCTATTATGCCTGTCCCAGTTTTGCATAGTCGTTAATCCAAAATTTCTGTCACCGAATGAGAGGTAATCACCATCTTTATAAGTAGCCATTATATTTTAAAACAATTTGGAGACAAATCAAAAGTTGTTAAAGATACGAATATTCGAGTGATATCGATTTAACAATTTGTAAGTTCCCATGGCAAAAACGCTTGCAACCAGGAATTCAATCTAAGTCCCTGTATTGATTTTACAAAAAGTGGGTATGTTTATACATACTGATTTATTGTCACGAGCTCATTCAAATAACATAATTTCTTTACGCAGTATAACAGCGTTGGCAGGCAACGATGACGTCAAACGACAACTCGTCAAAAGCGGGATTGTGCCTATCATCGTTTCCCTTCTCAGAAGGCATTCCGTAAGTTTCAATCTCTCCTTGTAGCCTTTTCCAATACATGGTTTACCATTTTCGTCCATTTGAGAAATACGATGTCACTAAACAAAAAGGTGTAAAAAAACTCAAACCCTTTTTTGTACTTTTTACTCAGAATAATGCAACAGCTGCGTCATTAATACTAAAATGCATATCGGCGCTGAGCCTACGTGAAGTGGAGCACGGGAGGTTGTTTCTCGAGAACGGCGTCGCGGACGTCATCGTGGAGTGTCTCACCGTGCACGCCGATGACTCGAGTGTTCAGGTCAGGGTATAATCAGTACTAGTTTTACCTCCACTAAAGAGTCATCACTCATCATCATCATCATGATCAACCCATCACCGGTCCACTACTGAGCATGGGGTCTCCTCAGAATGAGAAGGGTTTAAGCCATAGTCCGCCACGCCGCTGGCTTATAGGATCACTTCATTTTCTGTCTGTCTGTCAAGACCCGTCAAAGAAATCAAATCCTTAGGGTACTTCCCGTTGACCTACAATCATGAAATTTGGCAGGCAGCAATGTCTTATAGGATAAGCAAAGGTAAAAATCCGAAAATAGTGAACTTGTGGTTATGTCACAAAAAATGTTATTTCTTGTACAGTGGTACGGAACCCTTTGTGTGTAAGTCCGTCTCGCACTGGATTGACTTTTTTTCTATTTTCCAGAAAAACGGTTGTTGGGCCATCCGCAACATGGTAGCCAGGTACAAGGAGCACAATCCCAAATTCCACGAGCTGGGAATAGAAGGCGTGCTCAACCAAAGCTACGAGAAATTCGGAAAAGATTTCGGCTTCGATATCAAATCTGCGTTGAGGGATTTGGATTGTGATGTGAAGTTAGATGAACAGTGGACGGGGAAAGGGGTGCAAATGGAAAAATAAAAGTGCTTACACGTAATGTTATCAACTTATCACTATGCACAAAAGGTTTTCACATTGAAACTTAAGATGTTTACTACGTAGCCCTAACACTAAAAGAAAGTTACAGTGGACTAATTTAAATGCAGTTTTGGCAAAGTAACAAAAATTGAGCTAATAACAAGAACTATAGTAACTATCGCAATATGATTATCACGACTTTGGGGCCAGGTTCTAAGGCCGATAGCAATCGGGCGAAATTACTAGTATATTTATAGGTAAACAGGCCCCGTTTACCTACGAAAGTACTTCTTACTTGAGTAGGCGGACTTTTATGAATATTTGCTTTAGAAAACAATACTAAATTAACGCGGGATTGTTCGAAAAAAAAAAATTAAGTGGTGATTTATACCCACTTATTTAGTCATGCGATTCCATAGCATTATGTTAGCTTTTGACTCGGCGTTAGACTTATATCGCTTCGATTTTCCTCTGCTACAACTTACAATCATCACAAGAGTAGGTACTCGTCCTCTGAGTTTATCCCTATCAGCCCCCCAATTGTGTAAGAATAACCATTTCATGGCTATCGCAATCGTCAAGAATTCTGCCCTTTGATTGGCTGTGAAAAAATGTAAACAGCGAATCAACCAATCAAAGGGCAGAATTTCTTGACGATTGCGATAGCCATGAAATGGTTATTCTTACACAATTGGGGGGCTGATTACACAGAGATGACGTAATAAATTTAACCCATCAATCTATGCTTCCGCTCCGCTTCCCCAAGGTTGCCTGTCCAACGAAGCGAAGCGGAGCGGAGATGTGTTCATTAGACCAATGACCTTAATAAAAGATGATGTGATGAATTACGATTGATCTGCTGAACTACGATCTCTATAATGTGATTGGTCCACCGAACATATCTCCGCACCGCCCCACTTAGTGGACTGCACCCTTAAGCGGGTGTTTCGAGTTATAACGATAATCCTAATATAATATATTATTATGAAAGTGTGTATGTTTGGATGTTTTTACTCAATCACGCAAAAACGGCTGAACGGATTTGGATGAAATTTGGAATGGAGATAGATTATACCCTGGATTAACACATAGGCTACTTTTATCCCGGAAAATCAGAGTTCCCGCGGGATTTTAAAAATGTAAATCCACGCGGACGACGTCGCGGGCATCAGCTAGTAGTGCAATATACCGGCAAGGTTTAAAATAAGTAAAATACTTGAATAATAAATAAAACTGCCACTGAAAAAATATATAATAATTATTATTTATTGCAATAAACATTTTTTATATTCAAATACGGTTGTACTTTTATTTTACCATTATTCTACTCATTAATACAATAATTATTAGTTTTCAAATACTTATAATAGTGACTTTTTAAATTAAAAATATGGTGTGGTATCTGTATTATTTTACTCCCGTTTACATAAGAGGCTTTAAGAGAAAGAGAGATACTGATTCTGATACTGGTACTGATTCTGAGCACAACATAATTTTAGAGTATTCGCATCCTCTTCTTACTAATGTAATATGAAAAGGACAGACACAGTTTGACAGTTTTAAATTTAATTTTTAGATGGTAAAACCCGTGATTATTTTAGCGCACAGTCGCGAGCCTACTGTTTAAATTTGTAGCGTGCACTAAAATTTAGTCTTTAAATGTAAAGTTCATGTCTTTTGTTCTGTCCCTTTTTAGTATTGTTAAAAAGAAAAGGATGCAGATACTCAAAATTAAGTTTAGAGAAAGACCACGGAATCGTTGCCATTGTTGCCAAACAGAGTAAAAGCAAGTACCTACTGTGTCAATTTACTTCATAAAACACCAAAACCACCACCTCTAATTAGGCAAATGCACCTCTCTGGCTAATCTATGATGATTAATAAGAAAATTGAACTAGTCTGGCTAATGAAAGAGACTGGAAAAGCGCGGCGAATAGAGGATAGCACGGGTGACGATCGGCGGGGTGATTACGTAAAACGTTGCAGTAGCGACAGTTCATTTGCCGTGTCTCTTATTTTGCTTTGTGGGCTATTGCTGTCTCTAGCCGCTGTTACGTGTGACGTTTGACAGCAACGATCGCGAGATTTACGCCTGTCGCAAGATACCTAATCACCCCGTGGGTGTGCGGGGCCTTTTCTCTCACCTCATACCCCCAATTGCCATCTCGACCTGACGAACGTTATTAAACGATCATTATAGCTTGAGACATTCGTGTATGGCCACTCTTAGTTCACGCAAATGCATAATAATTAAAAATTAATTATTCGCATTGTTACTTTATCCCTCGCAAAATCTTGGTCATTTTACAAAGTTGTAAGTGAAGTAAGTGTATTGTAAGCAGGATCTGTGTGAATATTATCTATTAGTAGTTGGATTGGGTAATGAAAGGAATTATTAACATAATAGTAAGAATATTTATTTACAGTGATATCTAATTAAAATTATTATTTACCACGTGGTTACAATGCAGCATTTAACAAGTACTTTTTCAACCAATTTTAATTTCTAAAGAAACAAACGAGTATTTTTTTAAATAGTAATAACAAAAACCTACCTTTAGTCCGCAACAGGTTGAGATGGTAATTGGGGTATGAGGCGGGGGGACGCCCCGCACATCTGCACGTCACCCGCGCTCGCCCGCACCGCTTAGCGCACAACTGAGCGAGCATGCAAAGCATTTGCCATCTCGACCTGTCGCGTACTATATTATGTCGAACCACGTGTGACGTGTTAAATGCAACATCAACAAAAGCTTAAATCAACTTTTAAAACAAAAGTAGGTACTTTTGATACCACAGTATGGTTAAATGGTAAAAGAGAGCAAATTTTGTTCATTGGTACATTAACATAATATATGATTCTATACAAAACTAAAGTACATTGATATGACTTGAAACAGTACAGTCCCTTTACAATATCCCTCCCTCCCTTTAAAATATTTCCTGCAAAAAAGGACTGAATGACTATTGATTACATAGGTACAAAATCCATACTTAATATTATAAATGCGAAAGTGTGTTTGTTACCTTTTCACTGCTCAACTGTTGAATCGATCTTGACGAGACACAGAGATGCATCGCATCCTGTTCCTACAGGTTTTTGAACCTAAATCTACGCGGACAAAGTCGCAGGCATTAACTTATATATAGTTGAGCCATTACAAACTTTGCGAACTTAGTCTAAATATATAAAAGGAAAAGGTGACTGACTGATCTATCAACGCACAGCTCAAACTACTGGACGGATCGGGCTGAAATTTGGCATGTAGATAGCTATTATGACACAGGAATCCGCTAAGAAAGGATTTTTGAAATCCAACTCCTAAGGGGGTGAAATAAGGATTTGTAATTTGTGTAGTCCACGCGGACGAAGTCGCGAGCATAAGCTAGTCATACATAAATCATTTTTATCTGACCTCTCGCTTGCACTTATAGCCTTTAAGGAACTGGAACCTAATGCTCTAGTGTTGTGTAATAGTAAAAAAAGGATTTGTCGATAATCGATAACAAGTTATAAAGAGTGAGGGAGGTTATTGTACCCCGCTACCTGCGTCCGAACGGCATCCCTTTATCGATGACGAGTGCTGCAGCATTCTCGTGCAATAGAACGAGATTCTATGATCGTAATGATTTATGACTCAGTTCGCACGTTTGTAATGGCTCAATAGTTACATACGCGAGGTATGGCATTATCAACATGTGACATTTGGCGGGTATAGTTTTGTAGGGCGATAGCGATACCTAATAACAAATTAAAATTAGATGGGTTATAAGCTAAGTATATTCTACAGCATCACAGGTACTCATATGGCCAGAACTAAGCGATCGCTACACTCTCATAAATGCCCGAAGTTGACCGAAAACTTGTATTTATATATCTCTGATACAAACCGCTAGGTGTCCCTTCCGGCGTCCTTTTTTTCCTTTTGAAGTACGGAACCCTAAAAAGTGACGACCAAACCTCTTGAATACTCTAACATTCTTTTTTGCGCTGGTAGAATAAACACAAAGTGTTAATATTACGTTTCGGTAATGATCTTTGGTTTCTTTTGTATGTTTCTATTTTTGTACTGAGTAATGCATTATTGACCTAACGCGTTTACAAAATTGTTGACAACTTTCATAATTAAAAACAAACAAAAACTTAAACATTCGGAGCGCTATATTCTTGGCCATTTTTATTTATTTTGCTCAGATATGGTAGGTATGTATTTTACAATTAATATTATCCTAATTACATAATATATCCTATATCCTATATACAATCTATTTTTTCTTAGTTAAATTAAAAGATAAACAAGTCGCTTACGCGTTTCTGCGAGTAGTTTTTGTCATTTGTTCACCTTTTAAGGTGGCTAAGGAAAAATAGATTTCACAGAAAATATTTCGATGGGTTTAGGTACCTTGTCGTCGAATAGTAAAAAAGTAAGTAACTAAGTTGCTCAAAAACTTTAGAGATTTAGAGCAGTTTTTAAGGTATTTGAAAACAAATAAACTTTCACTTTGTTGTTTGTAACATCAGACAATCCCTACTAATATTATAAACTAGCTGATACCCGCGACTTTGTCCGCGTGGATTTAGGTTTTTAAAAATCCTGTGGGAGCTCTTTGATTTTTCGGGATAGTTCCCGGAAGTGAACATAGGCATCTTAACCCTGAAAACGAAAGTTTCCACGGGATTTTTACATCAATTGTTTGGAGCAGCACGTGAGAAGTGTAGCCCTAAGTCACGCCGGCCTGTACCGGCGAGCGTTCTGGAGGAACTTATCATATCGCCAATCCTTGTAGTTCATTATGTGCTTGCCGTTCATGATTGTGTGGACCGTGACCTTATCATTGTACTGCAGGTTCGGGAGGAGCTGTAACCAAGTGGAATAGATTTTTTAAACAGTATAATTTGTTTTACATCGCGCGAGAATATTCAAACAGCACCACGAACAATCCACGCACTGTACACACGCACCACACGGTTCACACACTCCGCACACGCTCCATACGCACCAAACGCATTCAACACACGTTCCATACGCTCCACACACGCACCACACGTTTATCACCCGCTACATACACACGCTCTAATTCTTCCCACAAGCACCACACACACCACACAAGCTCCACACGCTCACGCTCCACAATACTTTTTCTGCCATTTTTATATCTACTCTATAGTATACAAGTAACCTTAGGAGTCAGCAGGAAGTACTGCGAAGCCTCGCCCTGCGTGGTGACCTCCACCAGCATCTCCAGCATGCGGCGCTCGTTCACCGCGTCCATGCCTTGGTTGATCTCGTCTACGCATCTGCCGCAAAACAAAACAAAGATCACTTCTGAGCACTGAATTTTTTTTTTAGTCAACGTTAAATGTGGATAAATCATTAACTTGCCGAGGACCCTAGAAAATGATAAAAAATAAATTAATTAAAGTTAATCGTTTTGAGAGGGAAAGTTCTGTCGTGAATTGAATCAAGCATCGTCGTCTGACAATCACGAGGATGTCGATGCTGTAGGTCGGAGTACGTGTAGAATGTCACCTGAAGGGCACATCAGACGTCAGCGCCTGCAACGCCATCAGGTAGACGGCGGTGGTGAGCGCGCGCTCGCCGCCCGACTGCTGCTGGCGCGTCAGCGGCGACAGCTGCTCCTCCGCACGGAACTTCACGAGGATGTCGATGCCGTACTGGTCGAAGTCTTCCTGTGAAGTGTTACAACATAATAGACAAGCTATCTACGTAGTTATCGCAAAACAAGTAGTTCAAACTGAAATGGCAACATAGCAGTCTGCGCAGGTTCAGCCAAGAGGACACAAACCCCGCTAAGATCCGTGTTTGCTGCGCACTGCGCATCGCCTAGTGTTCAAATAGACTATTCGTTTGCGGTCCCCGTTTTCTGATCATTTTGTTAGGACAACACCCCAACCCCCTTGTCTTGTCTAAAAAAGCTTAGCCCTTGGATGATTTCCCGCGGGGTGATGACGTAAAACGTTCCAGTAGCGACAGCAACGCAACTGCAGTAGCAATGCGACAGTTCATTTGCTGTCTCTCTTCTTCTTCTTATTTTGCTTTGTAGCTATTGCTGTCTGTCTCTAGCCGCTGTTACGTGAGACGTTTGACAACAATGATGACAGATGAGACCCGCGGGGTGATGACGTAATCACCCCGCGGGTCTCCATATTTAAGTGGGACTGAGATATGGTCAAAAATCCTTACCTCACCACCTTTCTTCACAAGTTGCACCTCCCCGGCACAATGTAATCTTTCGAACATGTCAGCGAAATTAACGTTGATGTTTTGAATTAATCTTTCCATTTTTGGCAGCCATTGTGACCTAGAATAAAATTACATAATAATATTATTAGGCCACTGCATAGGTACGTTGTTTTTTTGGTTTCTTATTTTCTTAATTATTTATTATTTATGCAGATACAAGTTACCCGTAAAACACGCATGTAACAATCGCACTAATATTATAAAGGCGAAAGTTTCGTTACCTTACACGCAAAACTACTGGACGGATTTGGCTGAAATTTGGAATAGAAATAGATGATGCCTTGGACTAACACATAGGCTACTTTTTATCCCGTAAATATCCATAGTTCCCGTGGGATTTTTTAAACATATACGGGCATAGTATTATAGAAGAAAAACTATAAATAAATATAAAATTTTATGAAACTCACTTTATTTTGTTCAACTTGTTTTCAAGTTCTCTTCTATATTCGGCGGAGTTTTGCACCTGCGATTTCAGTTTATTGATCTGTTTTTCTCGTACCTCATATTCTTTGATTACCTGAAATTTTAAAAATATTTTATCAATTTTAAATGACAGCAAAGCTTAGTTAAGTAACGTTACTGGAGGCTGCGATCTTCGGAATCACATTCCAGGTAATCTTTTAACCTGAATAGTTACAATTTAATATTTTGAAACAATCTATATGTTTTTGGTGCCCAACAGTCCCATCCTAGCCCTCAGTTCACAACAATACTTGTCTATAGCCCACGAATAAGACGGCGGCACGTCTATTGGGATTCGGCATCTTGTAGTTGCAACACTGTCTGTATTCGTCAAACAACAAAAAGATCTAACCTGCTCATCTTCGCTGCCCAACAGACCCATCCTGGTCCTCAGTTCACAGCAATGCTCGTCTATCGCCTGCGAGTCAGACGGCAGCGAGTCGAACGTCCCCTTATCGGGAAAGTCGGCTTCATTCGGCAGCTTGTTGTTGCAACACTGTTTTATTTCCGTCTGCTTTTGTTTGGCAGAAGCCGACGCGGAATGTAGTAGATTTTGTATTCTTTGCAATATATCCTAGAAGCATTGAAATGGTTACAAATCTATCGATAGTGATAGACTAACAAGAACATAAGTGTATCCTGTATTCTTATTCTTTGTAATTTTGTTAACAATAAAGATGTTTAAAAATAAAATATACTATAATTTTTAACTCAATGTATAGTAACGTCTTCGGAGTCTAGCACTATAATTCGTCCTAGGATGTGTTTTTTAGTTTAGTAAACAAAATAGTTAAAAATTGTAATATTTAAAAATATTGTATGTAACCAGTATTGCACGCCACAAAGTGGCAAACTGTTAGAACTTTATAACAAGTATAACACCTAATGTACCTACACAGTTAATGCAATAAAATTTATTCTATTCTATTCTATTCGTCCAGTACGCGGCCGAAAGTAATGTACATCGACCTTTAGAAGGAAATAGCAGATTTGTAGAGCTCTGTCTCGGTCTTTGAGACAGACAAAAAGTCATATGGGTATGAGTGATAGAGACAACGCTCTACAAAGCCACTGTATGTAACGTATGATGCACCTATGTATACTTGTAACAAGTGTAAATTAGGAATTTAAATCACCCTTAACTAGTGAAATGTACGGGGTCTACGTATGGTATCATCCTTTTACCCATTACTTTCCTTCTCTAACATCTGACCTTGATCAGTATTTCTACTAACTATTCAACGAGACAAATCCAACGAGTATAAACTCGATTGACCTATGTTTCATCAACAAACCATAACCGGCTTACTACTGAGCACGGGTCTCTTCTCACATCGAGAAGGGTTAGGTCTTAGCCTAACACGCTGGCTAAGTACAGATTGGCAGACTTCAAACACCTTTAAGAGCACTATGCAAAACTCTCAGGGCATGTATTGTATAATTATACGCGACAGGCCGATATAGCAATCGGGGAGGGAACACCCCGCATACACGCACAGCCCCCGCGCGAACCCTGTGCGGGTGAGCGCGGGTGGCGTGCGGGTGTTCGGGACGTCCTTCTGTCCGTCCTCATACTCCGATTGTCATCTCAACGGTTTCCTCACGATGTTTTCGTTCGCCGTTAAAGGAAGTGATACTTAATTGCTCAAAACGCACATAACTCCAATAAGATAGAGTGCTTGCCCGATATCAATCCCTGGCAGGGGCGTCTTTACCCGGGGGTTCAAGGGGTAGGATGCACCCGGCCGCAGATATCAAGGGGGCGCAAGCCCGACCGCCCATAAATTTCGATAGATGTCTAACGCGCAGACTAACTTTTGCATCCCGGCGCCGAATATGCTTAAGTCGGCCTTGAACCCTGGAGCCCCGACTAGGAGGCTGGGGTCTTAACCACTAGGCTATTATCGCTTCACTTCAGCGTTGATAAGCGTAATAAGTGTAAAAATAATAGTTATGTAGTTACCTCCATTTCACGACATTCCATTACACGTTCTCTTAATTGGGCCTCCTTATCCACTATCGCATCTCTGCTGATTTTTAATTTCACCTATAAAAATATTAACTAATCAATCTTAAAATGTATAAACAAGATACATAGCAGTAAGCAATCGAAAAATATTAATTTTAGTTTATAAAATTACGAGATAATGCCTGCGACTTCGTCCGCGTGGATTTATTTTTTTAAAAATCCCGTGGGAACTCTTTGATTTTCCAGGATAAAAAGTAGCCTATGTCTTTCCCCGGGATGCAAGCTATCTCTATTCCAAATTTCGTCAAAATCGGTTGAACGGATAAGCCATGAAAGGCTAGCTGACAGACAGACAGACAGACACACTTTCGCATTTATAATATCGATATAATGAATTTCTAATTGATTTTGAAGATTTCATTTTTTTATCTGTTTAAAACTATTCTAAACGCATGAAGCTGATGACGCCATTTATTTATTATGCACACAAAAGTTTGAGCTTTATATGACACAAAACAAGCGGAATTCCGCGTGCTTTTTTATCCTAGATTTGCCCCGGGATGATTTATGCCACGGACGGCACACGGTGAGGCATGAACTGCTTCATATAAAATGTTCAGTTTCCGATGTCCTCACCGAGCACAGTTCCTTATTCATAATTTTTTTCTGCAACCCCTTGACAATGCCGTACAACTCCTGATGCAACTTGCGCTGCTTGACAACGCAGTCCCTGCGTTTCTTTTTGCATGCCGCCTTCTCGCCGTCGATATTGAACGTGCACTCGTTATTCAAATCGTTGATTTTTTCTATTTGCAAGTTAATTTCACGTGAATTTGTAGTTATCTGTAATTTTGCAAAATTATCATCGATATAAAAAAAACCTGCCAAGTGCGAGTCAGGCTCGCGCAATGAGGGTTCCGTACTACAGTCGTATTTTTTCGACATTTTGCACGATAATTCAAAAACTATGATGCATAAAATAAATAAAAATCTGTTTTAGAATGAACAGGTGAAGACCTTTCATATGATACCCCACTTGATATATAGTCACTCACTTCGAAAGTTGAAAATACTAATTATTAGTTTATGACCACAATTTTTTTTTTTTGTGTGATCTAACCCTAAATTCACGGTTTTCAGATTTTTCCCCAAATGTCAGCTATAAGATCCACCTACCTGCCAAATTTCATGATTCTAGGTCAACGGGAAGTACCCTGTAGGTTTCTTGACAGACAGACAGACAACAAAGTGATCCTAAAAGGGTTCCGTTTTTCCTTTTGAGGTACGGAACCCTAAAAAAACACTATGAGATGAAAAAACCGGTTAACTTTTCGGATGATTTGTATGCCCAATAAATTTAAGATCGGATGCCTCGTACGTGTGCCACCCGTCTTGCCACAGAGACGCGCCGCGTATGACTTTGAATGATTTTTTTTAACACATTAGTATGAACTTAGGTTTGAGTGAATGTTGTCTGTGGTGGTTCATTCAGATTCATACGCAAAGAATATTAAACTCTATTTCTTTACGCATACAGCTTAAAATCGACTGGAACGCGACCGCAACTGCGTGGAAAGACGTGGAATGCCAGCGCGAGTCGGAACGGAGGGTTCCGTACCATCGTATAAGAAATAATCCTATGTGATCTAACCCTAAATTCACGGTTTTTAGATTTTTCCCCATATGTCAGCTATAAGATCTACCTACCTGCCAAATTTCATGATTCTAGGTCAACGGGAAGTACCCTGTAGGTTTCTTGACAGACAGACGGACAGACAGACAACAAAGTGATCCTATAAGGGATCCTTTTTTCCTTTTGAGGTACGGAACCCTAAAAAGATACATTGTATAAGAGGCGGTCAAGTTTGATGCAGAATGCAGATGGTAACATACCTTTTTAAGCCATTCCTCGATTTGTTTTCTAGTACTGCAAAGCTTTTTGAGGTCATCTTCTAACCTGCTCAATTTACTGTCTATCTTTTGTATCTCTGCACCCTTTGTAGACTCTATGTCTTCTAAGTTAGCCAATCTAAAACGGAATCAGTCAAATATGTATTGGTATCGATTCTGATGTTTTAACTATTTAGAGCATCTACATCTTTGAATTTTATTTTAAAGGCTTCAAAATTTTAGTGCTACTATACAAATAAAAAAAACGGTCAAAAGGGAGTCGGACTCGGACAGAAAGGGTTCCGTACCATCGTATTTTAACATTTTTATGTGCAACACTGCAATTAATGACAACAGCGCCATCTATATGTGGGTTTAGTAAATAATGTTTTTCGCTAACACATTTTAATTACACCCTGTCGTCGACATTTTAATTTCGGCCAACTGGAGAAGACCCTGTCGCATTTTTTTTTTTTTGTGATATAACCACAAATTCACGGTTTTCGGATTTTTCCCTTTACTTGTGCTATAAGACTTATCTACCTGCCAAACATGATTTCAGGTCACCGGGAAGTACCCTACAGGTTTTCTTGACAGAAACGACAGACAGACAACAAAGTGGTACTATAAGGGTTCGTTTTGTTGCGAGTCGGCCTCGCACACGAAGGGTTCGGAATTCGGATACCATCGTAAACTAACCTAACACTTTTATGTAAAACACTGCAAGTTAACGGCGGACTGCACCATCTTGTCATTTAGTAAATTAATTTCTTCGTGAACAATATTTTTATTTGTGATGTAATAACAAATCCAGTTTTCGGATTTTAGTATGGATGTTTTTTTGTTCTTTGTTGATACTTACTCATTTTTCAAACTGTTGATTCGTTCGACGTCGATAGTATTAGCCAAAAGCCTAGCAGGAGTAATTTCTCTAGTAGAGCTAGATTTAGCCCCACTGTATGCCGATACGCGAATTGAAAATAAGTGGTTTTCTGCAAAAAAAAAATTATTACTAGGTGACCCCCGAAATCCCGTGGAAAATGTCCTTCCCCGGGAAGCTATCCCTGTACTAAACATTAAAACCGGACTGGCTGTGAAAAGCTAGCAGACAGACAAACTTTCGCATTACCTACCTAATATTAGTATGGATTACTAGATGATGCCCACAATTTCACCCGTGTCGATTTAGATTTTTTTTTAATCCTGTGAGCACTGTTTGATTTTACGGGATTGGGAAAAAGAATATTGTTTTGAAGTCCTTTTCAGTACAGTATTACTATCGATTATCTATCAGTACTATCGATTTTGTTATAATAATATGTTTCTGCTTGGGGGTAATGGCGATAGTATGGATGAATTTGAACTTTAAAACAACTGGGTATAGATCCATTTTACTTTGACTTGAGCTTTAAGTTATGATTCCGAACCACGCTGCACGCAGCATATGTATGTTATGTGTATGTTCCGCTACATTGCTGCCGCGACATTGCTGCCTAGCTCGGAATGTAATGTCATATAAGCTTATAGAGATTTAGTGCCGTGACAGGACTGTGACAGCTGGTGACAGCACTGTTGCGGCAGCGCTGCTGCGTGCAGCGTGGTTCGGAATCATGCCTTTATCTTGTTCAAGCTACGCGCGCGACAGTAGGTACTTACCTGTGAAGAACTTTGTAATGTTCTGAGGCACCTTGTCACTGTTGTCGTACGTGTGCTGGTTGCCTATAGGTATCCTGTGTATCTTATATTGTTTGCACAGGTATCGCAGTATCGCGTCTGGAGCCGTTATGGTGTCGACCAGGTACGTTTGGAAGCCGAGGTAACTGTGACAGAAAAGTAGATTAGTTTAATTATTTATTTATATACTAGCTGATGGATGCTCGCGTGGATTTACATTTTTCAAAATCCCGCGGGAACTCTTTGTTTTTCCGGGATAAAAAGTAGCCTATGTGTTAATCCAGGGTATAATCTATCTCGATTTCATCCATATCCGTTCAGCCGTTTAGTATGGATTATGATTAGCGCTTGGCTGCAATCAAACTTGCTGGCAAGTAATGATGCAGCCTAAGATGCAGCGTGCTTGTCTAGATGCCAATTCCCTCTTGACTTGAAGGTACCCAGGAGGACGGTAGGTTAGAAACGAGGAGGCTAATCGCTTCGTACGTGTCCGTGGAATTTCGTCTACGTACGGGTGCAGACCTTGACGATGCCTTGCGGTACGGTACGATGGTAGAAAGTAGAAATAGAAACCAGGTCAAAAAGCTCTTGGGCGCACTCCTATGTTTTCTATGTTTCATTTTTATATTACAACAGCATATTCCAGCAAAAATTAATCTTTGTCCAGGTCCTTTTCTAGGAGGTAGGGTACTTCCCTAAAATGAAAATCGCTCGTGTCGCGATTACCGGTGTCACCACGCATACTAGGCCCACATTCATCCATCCATCCGTTACCTATTACGCGACAAGAGGGATAGCGAGGGGGAAGCGAGTAAGAGAGCTTCAATCACCTCAAGCGCCTGATATCATCGGATTGTTCGGGCACGCCTTTGCTCTGCACAGCGTTGACCAGCCGCATGTCTTTAGCGCGCACGCTTCGTAGGAACAGGTTCATATCACTGGTGGACTCGAATGTGAACGCGATCAAGTCCCTCGCGGACACAGTCGCCTCCAAGTACCGCGCGTACTTTGGGTCCGTGAAGTTTATCTGTTTAACACAAAATTCGTAATTCATAGTTTTACTTACACTTCTGTCAATTCTAATGGAGACTTTTTTTATTTTAAGTGATTACCGCCGCCCATGAACATTTGCAGCACCAGAGGAACCGCCAATGCGTTGCCGGCCTTTTAGGAATTTATTGGTCCGCCCCTTGAATAACCCCATGCTGTAATCTAGTGGGAACACCGCCGATCGGAGTTGGTTCCGAGGGTGAGGGTGAAATTCCTTACGGCGCGGTGCGGTTGTAGAAAAATGAGGGTGAAATGAGGTGGAACACAGATGTACTACAGAGTGCACCTGTGTTTACACACCTATTCCCTCGCTTAGTCCAATGGGACAAGCGAGGGAATAGGTCGATTCTGACACATGCAGAAAGAGATGAAGCACAGGACTTTGTGTTTTTCCAGGAGTTGGAGTGAAGAGTAAAACCGCCAACCCTGAGCTGCTAATGATAGATTTGATAGTATATATTTATTTCCACAAAAACAAAAGATTACAATGTTGATTTATTTGCGCTTGTAAACGCTTGGCGGCTTGTCTGAGCACTGCACATTCTTCTGTCGTTAGCTGAACAAAGTATGCAGTTAGTTGTAGTACCTATGCAGTTAACAATACGTATACAATACTTTACTAGAAATAAATAAATAAACTACTGAATATTACTAGAAATAAAAATCCAGAAAAATTTTTGCACTGAAAAAGTAGAGGCTTCGACGTCACTGGTAGGCCTCCACGTCACCATAGCCTAATAGACATATCGTCAATCCAAGATTAAACAGAGAGTTCCCTCACTGTAGTTCACTCTGGTGTTGTGCCGTAAAAAGACGTTCCCGTAAATGAGGAGTCTGTTTGTTGGTCCAAACAACCTGGTGCAACTTACTTGGAGCATCATAGGCTCATGCACAGCCTGTTCGAACATGTGTCTGTTCTCCCTGAGCCACATTACAGCATTGAACGTGTCCTGGCTGTAGTTCTGTAACGCACTGAGCCGTTTCTCATTCACGTCCTCCAGATTACGAATTCTATAATAGACAATGACTATAAGCGAATTTATTATAATACCTTTATATTTGTCAAGCCTGGGGCAAATGTTGTCAATAAATTACATAAGCTCTTCATGTGAGTAAAACTTCAGGTGACGACCTCCCTGGCGCAATGGTAAGCACTGTCGTCTTATTAGTGGGAGGTCCCTGGTTCGATTCCCGGCAGGGGTTTGGAATTTTATAATTTCTAAATTTCTGGTCTGGTCTGGTGGGAGGCTTCGGCCCTGGCTAGTTACCACCCTAACGGCAAAGCCGTGCCGTTAAGCGATCTAGCGTTCCGGTACGAAGCCGTGTAGAAACCAAAGGGCATGGGTATAATAAAAACTGTCATACCCCTTCCAGGTTAGCCCGCTTCCATCTTAGACTGCATCATCACTTACCACCAGGTGAAATTGCAGTCAAGGGTTAACTTGTATCTGAATAAAATAAAAAAGGTGTAATCGCGGCCATAGTAATACCTGTTCTGGCATTGTCGTATCCGCGGCGTGACGTTGTTGTCGATCTCGTGCTGCGCGTCATGTTTGAGGCTCCTCAAGTGATTGCACGCAGCAGATGTTTTACTTATACTTTTCAGGGTTGTGTTAAGATCTTGTTGTAAATCATTTTCTGAAAAAAATATGATAGCAAGTTATGATCATACAACAAATGCATTCATCATCATGATCAACCTAAGGCCTATGTCCAACTTGGACCCCCTGTTGCCCCCTTTACAACTTGGGTTGGCTTAGATTTGGTTTCTAAATAAGGGAAACCCTAAAAAATTATGACAATCTTTCTTACTATTTCCAAGACTTTCCTCTAACGACGCTTTGTCCATGTTCAACTTGTCCAACTTTGATTTCTCTTCAATTAATTCCTTTTTTCTATTTTTATACCTTTGCATTTTTTTTGTGAAGGCTGCTTCTATATGTTCAAGTTCACATACTTGGTTTCTGACTGAGTTGATAGTTTCTGTAATCTGTTCTTTTAAATTATGGATCTCCGAATTCTAAAACAGAAGAATAAAAAACGAAGTTTTAAAAGCTCAGTTAGACATGTGGATATATGAATTGCTCAAGATTTTCTGCAGTATAAAATTTTAGCATAGATCAATACCTTCAAGGTACAGGAGGATCACCTCGGAAAGACGTTTAAATAAAATGGGACTCTTGTTACGACGTAATAAAGTACAATTCAACTTGCATAGAGCTGTGACCTAAACTTTAATAAGCGCCTCTCTTTCTGTCGCGTAAATCATAAGAGACTGTTGCTAAATTTGTGTTTTTGGGGTGCCGAACCTAATTACCCCTACCCTACCCTATTACTAACACTGCTGTCCGTCCGTCTGTCTGTCAGCGGGATGCATCTCGTGAACCGTAATAGGTAGAGGTGAAACTTTCACAGAATGTGTATTTCTATTGGCACTATATCAACAAATAATAAAAATTTCAAAATGGCCACCATAAAAATTAAAAAATGTTATCCCTGTACGATGATACGGAATCCTTCGTGTGCGAGTCTAACTCGCACTTGACCGATTTTTTTACCTAGCTTCTTCCGTCAATATTGTCAATTTTTTTTCTGCATACTTTTAACCCAAACCCATCCTCCTACTGTGGGAAGTTAGGTTTATACAAATATTATGGGTACCACTTACAACAGCTTGCCTCCTTTGTTCAAATGTATTGACTTCTCTTTTACTATTTTCCAAGTCCTTTTGGAGTGGTGCCATAATTTTATCTATGTTATTTTTCCTACGTTCTTGCTTCTTATAGTCCCGATTGTATTCTCCAATCTTTTCTCTAAGCTCTAAAAATTCAAGCCATAGCTTTTTCACTTCACAAATTTGTATTTGCTTTTCCATTTCCTTTCGTTGCTTCATTGCTTCAATATCCCTTTTAAGTCTGAAAATATAACTAGTAGTATAGTGCATTCATTATGAACTGGCGTGTTTCCACTTGAGACCGTTATTAGCAATAACAATATGATTACATTCGACATGCCACAACAGTAGGGGTAATAAACCAAACACTCATAGAGCCCATTCATTTTTAAAGGAGTCAGTTCAACCTTATATATTTTTTTGCAAACCATGTGTTGATACTTTTGAATTCACCCGCCAGGACTTAATCCTATTGTTATTGCTAATGACGGTCTCAAGTAGAAACACGCCAGTTAATATTGAATGCACTAAACTTATTACGTCAAAATAATTATTATTTTACTAGCTGATGCTTGCGAGTTCATTCATGGAGAATTTTTTCAAAATCACCTGAAAACTGTTTAATTTTTCGGGATAAAAAGCAACCTATGTCACTCTACCGGTCTTTAACTGTACCCATGCAAAAAAATCACGCCGATTTATTGCCCCGTTGCGACGTGTGAAGGGCAAACCAACAGACAAACAAACTTTCGCATTTATAATATGGGTAGTGATTATAGTCCTCAGACGGAATTCTGTAAATCTATCTAGTATCTACTTGTGAATATTATGTATTTATTATTATTAATTTGTAAGTTATACCCTATCTCACTTTTTGCTGTTTTAATTATTTGTATATCTTTGTCTTTTGTATTCTGAGTAAGTCACCTTTGTATTTAGCTCTAATTTAACTTCTTGAGGAATATGCAGTGCTCAGACAAGCTATCAAGGGCTTATGGGTGCCAAAAAATAAATTTGGTTTTAAATAAAATCTATCTATCTACAAGTATACATATATAAAAGGAAAAGCTGACTGACTGATCAAACATTGTACAGCACAAACTACTAGATGGATCGGGCTGAAATTTGGCATGCAGGTAGTTATAATGACGAAGACATCTGCTAAGAAAGGATTTTTGAAAATTTAACATGTAAAAGGGGTAAAATAGTGGTGTGAAATTTGTGTTGTCCAAGCGGACAAAGTCGCGGGGCTAAGCTAGTATAAAATAAAAATTACGTATTGTTTCTTCTTTCAAGTTCGTGCAGTTCCTTTTCATTGTTTTGTAGCCTGGTGCCAATCTCCTTCTGCTCAGCTCGGAGCTCCTTCAGCTCGGCCAGCCGCTCCACGCTGCCCGCCGGCCCCACGGTGGCGAGGGTGTCGCGCAAGCGCTCTTGAGGGTTTTTTTGCGCAAAGTCATGTACTTTGTCTTGGGGAAGAAACTGGCATAAGTTTTCTACCTAATTGGAAAAGCATAAGAGCGGTTACGCACTGCATCCGATCCAAATCCGTGAAAATACGTCCGAAGTAGTCATAGAACTATTTGTGTGGTAGTTCACACACTACGTCCGACTTCCGTCATCCGATTTCTCTCCGTCATCCGTGAGTTTCTAATTCGGCAGAAATTGAGACCGAAGTAACCATAGTACTGTTTGTACGAACACTTTCGAATTACCTTGGATAATGTAATAGCTTGGATTTGTTGGATCAGAGATTGGATTAGTGACAATATCCAAATTCGGTCCAAGTTTTTTAAATCCGTATTTGCACGGATTCGGATCGGATGCAGTACGTAACCGCCCACCTGAGGCACCCCGGATCGAACCTAGATGCGGCGATTGAAAGTAAGACAACCATTTTGATTCGGCACACTGGGTAAGCGGGGTTGCTGTGCGAGTGTGAGGGGTGTTCCCTACCCGATTCGCATCTGGACCTGTCACATACTATACTTATTTGTCTCAGACAAAATCGCATGCAACTGTTAAATAAACTAGCTGTTAACCTGTATGTGCAGACTTGCAATTAACTCCAAAACTTTCTTTTTGTCCACAGTATTGTTGTTGATATACCAAGTAGTAGAATTTTTTTTGTTAAAAGTCATTGTAATAATAACATTTTTCTGCTTTGGCTTTTGATACAATTCAATATCAATTCTTGACTCACTGGTTCCAGTTTTCACATAAGCTGCTAGCTGAAAATATAAAAAAGATTCTACAAACAGACTGCTAAAATCATAACCCTTGCCTTAGTCAGGTACAACATAACAAGAATATGTGGGGTGTGGAGGTCCCTAAGGCCAATAACTCACCAGGACACCATGGTGGTGCCACCGGTCGCACCTCTGTGGTGTCTTGAGCTACCAAACGAAAAACTCCTGAGCAGACACCAGGGTCGTTAATTTCAAAATGGACATGGAAGGATGTTTGACAATGACATTACCAATCAAAAAACGTATCATATGTACTGCTTTTTAAATAAAGAAAACCATACTAGAATGAAAACAATCACCTCACATTGAGAATGTATATGTGCGAATGACGTCGTCCCGCATGAGCAATGTGGGAGGCGCATGCCTGATAGTTAATTGAGTGAAACTCCAAATAGCTCCATACATAACATAATATTATAGTTGAGCCATTATGAACGTGCAAACTGTGTCAAATCATTTTTATGAGACCTCTCGCTCGCACTTACAGGTCTTATGGAACTGGAACCTGATGATCTGATGTTGTGTGTTACAGTAACAAAGATTTGTTGATAGTCAATAACAGGTAATAAAGAGTGAGGGAGAGGTTAGCTTCTTGTCTCCGAATGGCATCCTTTTATTGACAACAACTTCTGCGGCATTCTCACAACCCTATTATCCTAATGATTTATGACCTACTTTGCACGTTCGTAATGGCTCAACCATGGTGATTGCGCCACCAGTGAGTGATCCCAGCCATCGCCAACAAATTGGTTGCATGTAAGTGTAACCAAGTGGACACCGAGGTACCTACTCTACATATAGAGCTGTATACATTTTGTTGTGGCACGACTAGGTGCGCCGCGACTGGTGTTCTCGTGAGATAATGTGATAAGTGAGCTATGTTCAGCAGTAGATGTCTACTGGTTGACGATGATGATTACCTTATCAGCTCTTCCTATAGCACCTAGGCTTCCTCCTAAGCCCAAAATTATCGCGTTTAGAAATGTGGATTTTCCTGTACCATTGGGCCCAATTATTAAATTTAACGATTTGCCAGGAAACAGTGTCACTTCCTTAAAAGTTCTGTAAAAACAACATAAAAGTTGAGCTATGCATTAACCAAATAGTAGTATGCAAGGCATATTGTATGTAAGGCGATATCTCGAAGGCAATTCAAAGCGATCCGATGTAGTGATTGCTGCATTATTAAAGTACAAACTAACAATCAAACACAGTTAATTCACACTTAAGTATAATAATTATTATTATTATCAGTCAGCCAATAATTCTAGTGTTTTTTGTACATTATATTTATCCTCAAGTGGTCGCTGGTTACGTCCTTGAATATGTGCCTTGAATACTTTTCTGTTGAGCACCTATTGACTTTTATCTTGAATATGTATCATTTCATCGGCATAATAATATATGGCGCGTAAAATGTATTGTAACTTACACAAAGTTTTGCAGGGAAATCCTGTATATGCAACCAGCTCTAACGCCGCCAGGGTTTACTACTTCCGACATTTTAAAAATATGTAAAGAAATTGAATATTAATAGCAATGAAACATGTTAAAACACGAAAGAAAAACATACGTTTTTACAAACACAATCAACCGCCCTCATAATGGGTTACCAACTTTCAAAAGTATTTCCCCTAAAGCTTAAGTCAAAAACCCGTAAAATGCTAAAAAAAAATTACTTGAAAATCCCCCTAAAAATTATATTATGAAAAAATCATAAACGATACATTATGAATAACTAGTAAATATAAACAAAATGTTATATTCTTTATATGTATTCATTACTAGCTTAATAGTTTAGGTATCTTACGACTTAATTTTGACAATAAAAAAAAAAAATTAAGTCAATAAATCCCTAAAAACAATGCCCCTTAATCCCACCTGACTTTTTTACAGCCTAAATTTGGGGGGAAATCCCTAAGTTGGCAACCGTGAATATATGTCAAAAGTAAAAGAGATGTTCGATGATCATCGATGGAGATAAAAAAATGATGTCTAAACATCGATGTGCAATATGTCAAACAAAAAAACCGGCCGAATTGAGAACCACCCCCTTTTTGGCCTTATCTAATTACTATACAAATTCATGCCCGCGTGGAATAGTGCCAAAAATACTGGCTGCATTTCCGCGCTAGATAGCCAGGCTGATCCTTTGCCGTAGACAGATCTTTGCGCAAAAAATGAGCCAGCCTTTCTGTCACCAGACGAGGCTATTAATCGCGATATATAAAAAATATATTTCAAAGTACCTACCTACATCGTAACATCGATGTCACTATTGCATTATAACTAGTTACTCGGAAGTCGTAACACTGATAATCGGTGAATGGCAATCAACTTACAATACAAGCTAGATGGGTAAGCTAGATTATCTATGCTACATCTCTACTCTAGCTTACTGGACTAAGAGCAAGCGCCTGTCAGACCTTCGTTATATTATAAAAGTTGAAAGTTTATCTGCGTATGACCCCAACACAATATGATAAGCGATTATGAAGTTTGGATCATGGTGTATTTGGGAGATAATAGGTAATAAAGGTGTAAAAAAAATCTTACTTCAATGTCTAATTTTTATATTTTCTTCGGAATAGTATTACAAATCACGTCGTGCATTGCCAGACATTTATTACCGTGGCAACCCCCTGCCAGACACCCTTAAACTGTATGAATTTATTAAACTTTAAGGGTGTCTGGCAGAGGGTTGCCACGAGATGACACGACGGTTGCGTCTTTACACCAATCACACTGTAGGTAGGTATAAGTCCCGCAAATTGTTATTACGCTAGAACCATGTCTCATTAACATCAAAATTACGTAATTTTGACGGATATTTAAGTAAAATATACCTAGGTATATTTTACTTAAATATCCTAACCATTAGGCTTCGAGCTGATGCTAGCATCAGCTCGAAGCCTAATGGTTAGGACGTCCGCCTTCTAATCGGAGGTCGGGGGTTCGATCCCGGGCACGCACCTCTAACTTTTCGGAATAATGTGCGTTTTAATTAATTAAATTAGTCCACGCGGACGAAGTCGCGAGCATAAGCTAGTCATAAATAAAGTTATAATAAGTGGTTTTTACATGTTGGTGCTACAAAACTTAAATTATGTTATGTTACCAGTATCAACAATCAACATCGATTATATCATCGATGTTCTTGCAACATCAAACATCCCTAATCTCAACTAAAAAGATTCAGAATAAAATATATTATATAGGTACCTGTAAAAACGTACATAGATTAGCATAGATTAGGTACCTACCTATAGTATAAAAAGACAGAAAAGAAAGACAAAACTGGCAAAGTAAAAATCACCGAGCATTCACCATTCACCATAGACAGCATAGATGCAATGTCTTCTCTTCACTCATGCCGCAACGCAACACTCGACCATCACTCGACAATCTGCGAATAATTATTACGCTAGATAAGGAGTAGTCATACAAAATATGCATCAGCTAGCCAGAGTGCCGGCATGTAATTACAGTCGCAATCAAGCCATCTCCAGGACGGCGATAGTCTCACCGTGTGGCAAAATTTGACACAAACTCTATGTGCTAATCTTCAGAGGGCGATACTATCTCGGCGATAGTTTGTACCTATAGTCCGTACAAAATGAGTTCTCACGCGCCATTTAAACTCTCTAGGTCCTGGGTCAACTGAATCAAAAGTACAGTTTACACAAAAAGTTAAAATGGCAGGTGAGAATACATTTTTTACGCATTATATCGAACAGGTTAACTAACCCCTTACCGCATGGATTTTTCACGATCATGATTCATTACGGCTTTGAATAAGAAGGTAGGGGCTAGCGGCAGTCTTCTTGGACATTGAGAAGGCAACCGATGAAGCATAATTATAGCTTCGTACGTTCATGGAATTTCAACTGTGTACGGATGCTCCCCACCCGCTGAGCCGTAGCCGGCAAGAAATATTATACATTTAACCTTTAAAATCAGATTTTGGCTTTGCAGAGCGTTGTCTCTGTCACTCACACCTATGTGATGTTTTGTCAGTCTCAACGACAGAGACAACGCTCTACGAAACCACTATCTCTTTCTAAAGATTGATCTACTATATTTTCTGCCACGTTCTGTATGTCGGTTACTCTGGTTCTTCTACAGATCTCCTCATTTCTGATTTGATCACGTAGAGTTACTCCAAGCTCCAGGCTGAGACATCACACACAATATCAAGGACATCACACTGTGGTATACACTGTGGAAATAGGAGTGCTTAACCTCGGTACCTCGTAAATCACAATCGTGACACTAGGGTATTTCAGCCCCAGCAACTGAGGACAGATACGACCCTAAAGTCAACACACGGACTCTGTAGTCTTCCCGGCACACGAATGATACACACCATAACCCATACACCATACCATAGGGCATTGTACCCTTTTTTGAAAAATCTCTTAAGTAATTTGATCCTAAAGTGATAATAAACTAGGTACCTACCCAAAAAACTACAATAATTTTATTCGATCGATAATAGGCTACTTGACTCATATCTAATTTCGTCCAATAAATGATTATTTATTATAGTATTTTGCTTAAGACAACGAAATATATCAATAACAATTATTAAAAACGCATGGATGGATGGATATATAAATCCAATTTAAAAAAATACAGTTTTTATTTTTATTTGAAACGCAGAAAACGCTGTCAGCCATGATGTGACGTCATTAAATATGTAAACAAAGAAATGTCATCCCGATGTGACGCGGGGACTAACGTAGTATCCATGCATATAAAATTTAGAGTCGTGACTAACTTATATATCAACGCACAGCCTAAACAGCTGATCCTAGATACATGAAATTTGGTGGGTGTGTTCTTTGTAGGTAAAGAGAAGGTATCCACTAGGAAAGGATTTTTTGAAATTTCACCTCTGAGTGGGTTAAATGGAGGTTTGAAATTTATGAAGTCCACGCGGGCGAAGTCACGAGCATAAGCTAGTTTTTATATATTTCTAAAAACTCATAGTAAACGTAAAAAAATATCGTTTTCTCTTTATAAATTGAATAAGTTATTAAGTAAGACTTACAACAAAGTGATCTTTGCAAAAATAAGGGTTTAAGTCGTTAGTCATATAGGATCCCTTTAAGCAAGTCTTCGCGTGTTACGTATATTTATTTCACTGGGCACTCTAATCTGCAACTTTCCTGTGGTCTTTATCGATGCGTTTTTTACATTCTCGGATGATACAATAACGATAATTACTATATTTTTCATGTAAACTAGTATAGAAGTCATGTTTATTAAACTTTGAGAGGTTATGCTGTTGTTTACAAATGCATGACGTCAGAGCACAGATAATCTATCGGCCAAACATGGCCGACAGTGTTTTCACCTGTCTAAGAAAAATATATTTTTAAATTAAAGTTTTACGGTTTTTAGGGCGCAAAAAAATATAGTGTTAATTTTTTGATATAATAGGACAAATATTAACCATTTAAGACCAACTTTAAAAAAGTGTCAAGTAGCCTATTTAGTGTAATAACTTATAGCATTTAAGCTTTGCATGTCTTATTTCACCGCAAAGGTTTTTAGGTTCATGAGCTATCAATAATAATTATCATGATGTCACACAATCTTTAAAATGAATTGGTAAAGTCATTATAAAATTTTATAAACTGAAATTAACATTTTTCAATTGCTTATTGCTAAGACTATTTTGGTAATATGTTTTTAGCTTGGACGATTTAACCTAAGGACGCGCCTCGCATGATTATTCCCCTCTGTCAATAGTAATGGATTTTTAATCCACTGCGTTTATAAACACTGTTTGCGGAATCGATTTTGTCATTGTCAGAATCGTTTTCGATGTGTGACGACGTCTTACACGCTGGGTGAAAAATGCCTGTTTGTGCCGTTAGTGAGTGCAAGAACAAATCAAACACATCAAATTTACAAAAAGATGGAATTTCATTTCATAAGTAAGTATTTTTGGTGTAATAAACGCTTTCTATAAATTAAATTACATAAATTATTATAATAAAATAACAATCGAGAACTTTACCGATTCAGTAATTGAGTACGTAATAATTCGGTAGAAGCGAGTCACACTTCTCACGAGACTATATTTTGTTTTTTCTAAACAATTGCAACCCTCGATATATACAAATTAGGTTAAAATTTGAATACGCGTGAACAGCATGAAATTACGTAGTAGTAAAAATAACACTAGTCTCGTGGGAAGTGCGGTATACTAAAGACGGAGAGCCAGCGCCCAAAAAACTGTTTGAATTTACTAAGGCTAATTTTTTGCGCATACTGACCAGCTCTGTCCCCATATTCTGCTGACTAACCATTACAACTTTTATTTATATGCAATATACAAGTTATATAACAATTTTCAGCCTTAGTAAATTCATTTTATTACCTCGCAGGTACGACACCTTTGATAGCGCACCTGAGTCACTGTTCTCAGGTTCACTTGACTGACCGCAGTATGTTTGTGTACGCAACCATTCTAATGAACTATAAAAAAATTAGCCTTAGTAAATTCAAACAGTATTTTGGGCCCTGGCTCTCCGTCTATAGTATGCCGCACTCCCCACGAGACTATAGTGTTATTTTTACAAAATTTTTCAGTATTAGATTCAATTGCATAGGACATAAGGTTCGATTTTTAAGAATCATGTGATAGTGATTGCGGTTCGATTATCGATATCGATGAAAACATTTTCTTTATTATTAACGACTAAATTACCGTCTTCAAGTCAAGTAAAGAATAGTTATTATTAATTACCACAATTTTTTCGCTACCTATACTTGTAATAAAACTGGTCGATTTCTGTGATTTCACGTACTTAATACATTTAAAAAAAAATTAAAGCAACGCAATTTTAGTGATAGGCGCGAAACGGGGTAGGGTGTCTCTGAACTGGGTAATATGTAGCTAAAAGGTGTACCTTTCTCAAGGATGAGGATCAGGTAATAATTTATCATAATCGTTTTATTTTTACAGATTTCCTAAAGACGCCCACTTTAAAATGAAGTGGGCACAATTGTGCGATCGAAAACGTAGTTGGGAACCTACCCGCACAAGTACTATCTGTTCGGCGCACTTTGATTCGTCCCAATTTGAATGTTTGCCTAATAAACGTCGCAAATTAGTCTCTCATGCCATACCAACATTGCTTTTAGCAGATACCGTAAGTGTTTCCATATTATGTGTTTACATGTAAAATTTGAAACAATTTTTGAGGGTGTCTGACTGTCTGTCTTTTTGTGTTACGCTTTAACAACCTACTATGATGAATAATTAACAGATTTTGATGAAATTAGGCCGTCGGCAACATCTTGTGATAAACATTTTATACTTTGGATATCAATTTGCTCGACAATTTTTTTTTCAGGTGTTCAAGTCGGTAGAGAATTATAAATCTCAGGAACCAGGTCCTTCTAGTACTACTCCACCATCAATCAAGCAAGCAAACATCGAACTAACACCAAGGAAAAAAAAAATGAAAATGAAAATTGACAACCAAACGAAAAACTATCGATATATTTTAAAATATCGATACGGTAGCATCGGAAATCACTTTGACTGTCTTACACTCGTAATGTCTTTGTATGTTGATGTATATAACTTATTAGTGTGCGTAAAATGTAGTAGTGTTGAAGATTTAGATATGTGTGTGTTAATAATGACACAAAACTTTGTTGAGCGAGTGTGTCAAGTTGTCTATGTAGTGTTTCCTCGTCCCGCACCAAAAGTGACAGAAATTTTTATTCGTAATATTAGGCGCGTTACAAGTCCATAGGTTAAATCGTCCAAGGTTTTTAGTTTTTTTTTCTCGCTTGGTGTAAATTATTACCATATTAGATTTCCCCACAAGTCTATCGTACTTGTTTTAGTAGAGTTCAGTGACTGAATGAATGAAATGAACTGAACTGAAGTCTGAACGCAACACATTCACAAACAGAAAATTGAAAATGAACTAAATTTATTCCGGCCAGTTGTCAGCGCTTGTTTTGTCGCTCGTTGCTTGTTTTGCGTGTTTGAATTTTAAAGTAATTTTTGACCGTGTTTTATGTATGAAAACGTGTTACAAATAGCTTTCTTTGTAATGAAAAATAACTAAATTATATTCAGATAAGCATTTCTCTTTTGTGCTGGTGCGTATTCATGTGAAATTTGTCAAGAACATAGTCTTAATATCTTTGCGTTTACCATCTCAATGGAGGATATTCGTTCGTGTTTATAAATATTGATTTGTTAGTTTAAAACCTAGCACTGTGTCTTGGAATTAATAAAAAGTGAAATGTGGGTAATATTTATATGAGTGCTAAATATCATAATTGTTGTTAACATCTCAAAAATGCAACAGATGCTGTATTATCATTATGGCGCACACGAAGCGCTGTGCAATGTGATTTTCTGTGCTTGATAGTGTTTTTTGTGTTTTTGTGTCGGTATTGTGTTTATATTGACAATGGAGGGGACTACTGAAAAAGATTGCTCTCCCTTGTGGAATTTATACCAACAGATTGTGTCCGATATGAAGGTAAGTGTTTTTTGTAAGTAGAAGTAAACTAAGTCGTTACAGTCGACGTGCCGGTACACATTTCCTAAACTATTCTCTATGGAGGGGATTACTAAAAATATTGCTCCCACTTTTAAAATCTGTGCCACCAAATTGTGTATGTAAAATATGAAGGCACCTACCTTGTACATAGTTCTTTTAGTAAATTCATGTCATAATCGAATAATCCCGCAAATTACTTCTGCAAAATTAAAATTAAAAAGATGGAAACAAAATTTTATGCTTTGTACATAATACTATTCACAATCAGCAGATCCTTACTCCTCACGGTTTAGGTGGGCGGTTGCTGGTTTGGGTTATACATTTGATGAATTCCTTGACAAAGTAATGTGAAAGCAACCAGCTGCGCTTTTAGTTGCCCATAAGATAGGTTATTGTATTTTTTTATGATTTGTAAAGGGTAATCTACTGCTGAGTTTCTTGCTGGCTCTACTCAGTAGAATTGCTTTCCAAACAAGTGGTAATCACAGGCGTAGCATAAGAGATACTAAATTGTCCTACATGAATTAAAATTTTGAATTTTGATAACTACTTTCTATACAGAGCATGTTAAATATCCATGAAAATTTTAGTATCTTTATTTCTTTAATATTGTTAAATTTTACTTACCGAAAGCTAAGTTAAATTGGTATTTAACTTAGCTTTCGGTAGGCTTTCATTAAAAATGAAGACAGAATAGATTTAGAAACTCTGTAAATACTATCAAGTGATAAGGAAAAATAAAGGTTTTTGGATTTTGCCCTTTAGTTGTGCTAGAAGACCTTATCTGCCAAATTTCTTGATTCTTGGTCAACGGGAAGTACCCTATAGATTTCTTGATAGACACAACAGACAGACAGACAGACAACAAAGTGATCCTATAAGGTTTCCTTTTTCCTTTTGAGGTACCGAACCCTATAAATAAAAAAGTATAGTCCGGGTATGATGCGGGGGGACGCCACGCATATCTGCATGTCACCCGCGCTCGCCCGTTCTGGGTTAGCGTGGAGTGCTGTGAAGGGCGTTCCCTCCCCGATTGCCATTTCAACCTGTCGTATACTATAGTAGGTGTTTAGGATTATAAATATAACTAAGTAAGTACTTAATACTGGCTGGACTCATGTGGTTAGTCAAATTAAGTAAGCCTGAGTAGTAGTGTTAGGATTTCTGGAAATTACTCCCCTCAACGATTTTTACAAATTTAAATTGAACAAAGCCAGAGTGGGTAAGCTAGTAATATTATCTCAATACTTATAAAAGGAAAACGTGAGAATGACTGACTGACTGATCTGTCAACACACAGCTCAAACTACTGGACGGATCATTCAGATAGCTATTATTATGTAGACATCTGCTAAGACAGGATTTTTGGAAATTCTATCCCTAAGGGCGTAAAATAGGGGTTTGAAATTTGTGTAGTCCACGCGGACAAAGTCGCGGGAATAAGCTTGTACATACCTTTATAAAAGGAAAAGGTGAGACTGATGGATCTACCAATGCACAGCTCAAATTACTGGTCAGATCAGGCTGAAATTTGGCATGCAGATAGCTATTATGACATGTACACATCTGCTAAGAAATGATTTTTGAAATTCAACCCCTAAGGGAGTGAAAGAGGAGTTTAAAATTTGTGTAGTCCACGTAGACGAAGTCGCATCATGAGCTCGTTAAATTATAGTGGCGTCCAGTGTGAAGTTTTGCTGTACAGTTTTTGTTGTGCTTTTTGTGCATTTGTGAATGTGTACACTGTACAGGCCTTTAGGCGGCACAAAAAACTAACGAAGTTACTATTACGAAGACTGCAGGTGTCGCGTCACGGTCTATTTCTTCACGTAAAAGGAATGTATTACGATTACATAGCGTTTTTATTTCGCATAGGTAGTTATTATTTTCAATAGCACTTGAACTAGTAGCTTGTACAATAAGTACTAATTAGCTAAACATAATTAGGCATAATGTGTTCACTAGCTAAAATATAGAATCCAAGTATGTACTTAAATAAGTCCTATACAAAGTATTTTTAAAAGGTACATAATAGTATTATACTAAAATTATGTGTTTGGTATAGCACTTTAAAAATGTTTGTGAAGCGAAATTTTATAATAATTATTACAGTTGATAAAAGTGCATATAAATAATCTTTATTTGATAAAAATTTACAAGGTGTATATAAGTACATAACCCTGGTAGTAGCAATGCAAAGTTCCTGGCCCCCAAACTAGGATTCCCTGTGCTATGGGAAGCCAGTCTTTCGCCCGAATATAAATAGGTTTTCTTATTAGATGTAGGTAGATACAAAAGAGAAACAAAAAAAAAACATGCATGTCTCTGTAGTTAGAGGTTTTTTAAATCATAATATTATAATGAAATACTTAATATGAAAATGGATTTAATTAAGTATAACTACTTAAGTACATTGTACCTACTTACCTAAATTATGTAAGAAGTTATTTTGTACTAGGTACTTAATTAGAGTATAGATCTGATGGATAAAATATAATTAAATTGTTGAATTATAGCGCTAATCTCCGTAGTAGCTCTTTAGCCACACCATCCATTCAAACTTATTGCTAAAGCCTATAGATGCTAAAGGCTTCAGAGAGTGTGGTTGGGGAGCCAATAAAGGCTGTGCGTTGAGCTTGTACACACCTACTCCATTGCTTTTAATCTATTTGTTGCGATGTTTCGTTGGCATTTATTTATTGATTATTGATTTATCTACTGTTTTTACCTAGAATGTAAGATGCTTGCAGAAGGTTTGTTGAGCGAACAGTAGTTATAGTGCGCGTAAAACAAGTATAGTACGCGACAGGTCGAGATAGCAATCGGAGTATGAGGCGGCGGGATGCTCTGCACACCCGCACGTCACCCGCGCGATCTCGCACCGGGTTAGCACGGGGGCTGTGTGGGTTGTCCCCACCCTGATTGCCATCTCGACCTGTCGCGTACTATAGACATAGGTCGTCATTGACAGACATTGTAAGTAGGTACAAAAACAGATTTCTGCCGGACTTATGTGTTTAATCCTCATTCTAACTTGTTCAAATTGCAACTTCAGATTGGACTGCATGTTTTGCGCGCACGATACCTACCCTGTTGTCGTTCTTAACTAGGTACTTACCTATATTAAATACGTATAATTAATAATATATCGGTATATTTATGTCGAAAATTACAAGCCTCATTAATTCGTTCCGGTAGCCAGTATACCTACCTACCATTTAAATATGAAAAAGGTAATGTTTCCTGTATTTTGAATGATAGCTCATCGGCATATTATACTGCAGGAGGTTCTTATCTAGACTTTCGTATACAATACTAACTAAGTAACTAGGTACATATCGGACATCATGTTGGAAGCTTATGCCCTTTTTTAACGGTACCGAGAACGGGTTGGTGACATAAAAGCCGACATTACAGTTAGTGCAATCAAGTGCAAAAATAAAGCTACCTTTACACTAGCTACAACGCCTGCTAAACTAGCTATTTCTTTTAGTAATTCTCCTTCACGAAAGGCATAACAATCAGCATACCTAGTTAATATATTATAGAAAAATCGCTGCTGCAGTCGGCCGCAAACATATGGTGATAGTTATTACGTACATAATAATAATAATATGTCAATATAGTAGTTATGTAACATGACGCCGGTCGGCGTGGCTGTGCTTTCAGCTTAACCTACATAGTTCCTGGAACACGGACGACTCCGGATAATGAACCCAGCGCAATTTAGACAATGGTCCGGCTCATTATGTCAGACAATCGCGCTTGGCCGAAATTCGGTCGTGAGATGGTTTCTGCACACAAATTGACCCGTTCTTATTTGTAGATTCTGTGTAGCCTAAAACTTAATGACTTCCAAAAGCAAATGGCTTTCTACGATGGGATGTTAGTTACCGTTAGTTATCAAAGAATACTAACTAGGAATGCCGTTATAAATTTTAAGCTGCTTATTATCCTAACAAAGATAATTTATTTCGTAATACATAGATTTCGTAGATATTATGTAGTTAAGATACATAGTAGGAGAGTACTTGTAGTTATGACAATCTGTGTTTCATAATCCGGTAAATTCGAAAAAAAGTAAAACTACCTGTCTATTTCGACTAAACAAAGATATAGTTACCATAATATATAACTACGTAGTTAATTATATAGACCACAATGATTAACTACAATGCTCATTCCGAAAATAATGATACTACGGTACGCGGCAGAAAGTAATGAACATCAACCTTTAGAGATAGCAGATTTGTAGAGCGCTGTCTCTGTCCTTGAGACCGACAAAACATCATATATAAGGTATGAGTGACAAAGACAACGCTCTACAAAGCCGAAATGTCATTCTAACTAAAGGTCGATGTACATTACTTTCTGCCGCGTACTGTACTTTTATTATTTAAGTAAGTTTGTACTGTCCACTTAATCATATTGCAATCACTACAACCGCTACGTCGAACATCAAAAGCTGTCTGAAGTCCATTCACACCGTCTCCATTTCTCGGCGTACTACACTGGATTGCGCACACATCTCATAAAATATTTGAACTAAACAGATTGCCGGTTACAACAACACCTCCATACGGTCTTGTAAATCATGTCCGGTATGATTTACACGCCGTTCAACGCCCAGAAGTTGTATATATATACGAGTATATCGGGGATACCGGCAGCTGTTATGGGCGTAGTTCTATTTTTAGCACTCATTGGTTCGTGTTTTTGGCGGGCCCGTACGTTCAACGTAAATATACGGGTGTTTAACCTATATTGTAAACTCGGGTGTGAGGATGGGAGGAAGCTCAATTAACTAATATTGTCCAGAAGCGTGTACAGGTTTTTTCCGCGATCATTGTTTAGCACATAAAATGAAGGTCCTGATTCACCTGAATCACCCGATGGTAAATCGTCGTGTATATTATAATTTATTTATTTATTTAGGTATTTATTTATTATAATTTAATTTATGACCTTAAACTAAATTCTTTTAATTAAAAGAAGAAAGTAGGTACACTACATGTTAATTTAAAATAAAATTTAAAATATATTTGATGTATGAATGTTTGTGAGAAGTCGAGGATCTTTGTTAGACACACAGACTACGGTCTATTTGGGCTGCAAACTGCCAACACCAGTCTCGGCTTTGGTCTAAAAGTGTGTTCACTTTTCATTTTGTCGAAATAAAAATAAAATAAAATAAATATATGTGACGTTACTGCACTTACCTAGCTTACCAAGAGTTTTTTAAAGACCCATAACAGCAACATACGCCAATTCACAACTGTATGCCATATCGTTATGGTTTAGATTTTTAGAACAATACATCGTTTGGTAGCTTTTCTCTGAGAACTAACAGCCAAACTCTTATAGTAGGTACCTACTAGACCTGCTCTGAGCTCATTATGGACGTTTACTTAATATAATATTATACCGACTTGCCTACTTGATTTTCAAAACTGACCCAAAGCAAACCCAGACGTTAGCGACAGAGCTTCACAGTCCCAATGAGATCGTGGAAATTGAAGTTTCTTATATTTTTGCTACATTCTCGGCTTCGTATGCCTTTATATCGTGAATTAATGAAGAGTATCGTGCCAATGAAGGCGATTGTAAACCGGTTTTTTGTGTAATCTATTTGCACTGTGCCAATATTGGGTACATAATTTTACTTAGCGATTCAAGGTAACTAGCTTATTCGCGTTTTTTCTTGTAACATATGGATATATTTAAATAATTTTATTTTTACTCTTGTTGTGCAGTTGTATCTAGTCTCTGTCCTCCACGTGTATTTAGAACGACACGTTTCCCTAGGCAGATCTTTTGTACTCGATACTAGCTGAAGTCCGTCATGGCATCATCCGGTATAAAGCTATTGCTTTATATGCCGGATAATGTGTTACAAAAGATGATATTATTATAAGCGTCGGAATATATTATTATGTATTCCGACGCTTAAACCAGTTAAGCGTCAAGCATGAAAATATGATTTAAGTTTATTAAAGTACTAGCTTATGATCGCAACTTCGTCCGCGTGGGCTACACAAATTTCAAACCCCTATTTCACAACCTTAGGGGTTGAATTTTCAAAAATCCTTTCATAGCGGATGCCTACGTCATAATAGCTATCTGCATGCCAAATTCCAGCCCGATACGTCCAGTAGTTTGAGCTGTGCGTTGATAGATCAGTCAGTCACCTTTTCTTTTTATATATATTAGAAGAAGACTATAAGGGTTTGTGAATATCTTGTTCAGAAGCTAGATAATTCCATATAGGTGATCTCATCAGTGATATCACCGATTTAAAGTTTATACCTTCCGAGTGCGCGTACCTATTGTTGTTTACATCGTGTGATGCGATTGATGATTTGCCATTTTTTTTGTTGCTAAGTTAAGTAAACTTATTTTACTTAACTTAGCATACTTATTTTTAAATATGTTTATAAACCACATCACATTTAACTATGGCAGTGGTTAGTGAATTCTTTTATATTTTAAGAGGGCCACAAATAATCTTTGAAAAATTGATTGCAATAAACACTCGTGCGTAGAATAGTTGACTGTAGTCATTTCGAATGTCGGCCGTGTTTATAGGCGTTAGATTTCGTAGTGATTTGCCTTCTGTCACCACCCATATTATAATTGCGAAAGTGTGTTTGTTTGTTGGTTTGTCTTTCAATCACGTCACAACGGATGATGGGATTTTTTGTAAGGATATAGTTAAAGACCTGGAGAGTGACATAGGCTACTTTTCATCCCGGACAATCTAACAGTTCTCAAGGGAAAGACCGAAATCCACGCGGACGAAGTCGCGAGCATCAGCTCGTATTATAATATGGCTAAGCAAGTAACACGTGAATATACATAAGTACCTAGGTATACAAGTAATTTTAAAAAACGTAAAGTGGGTTCGTAAAATACAGTTTAGGAAAAGTGGTATAACTCCGTATGTAGTAGTTAACAAACATTCTCGAAATCAATTTAACCATACCCTATTGGACCAAATGGCTAATTCCAAAAGTCTTATTGAAGCGAAAGGGGGTGAGCTTTTAGTATGGTTTCAATTGTACAGACTTACAGAGACCCTAAAAGGTACACACCATATATATATGTAAAATATATTCGATGAAAACTGTGCAAGGGTGCCAATGTATTGGGGGTGGGTATCGATTTTTGTGACCGAAGTTTAGGGCTACTTCGTTACATCAAATTACATGTATTGTGCAATGGGAGTGCATAGACCAATTTGGTTAACCGACTTGTGCGTTACATTTTGTGTAAGATCAATTTCTTTTAGTCTTCATATTCAAAGTAGCCCTGAAGACATTGGAGTCTATTCAGAGAAGCAAATACAATCCGTTTAAAATATAATTATGTTTAGTATAATTACATTTAGTTACTTATTTGAAAAATGGAAAAATGAAATTTGTCTATAGCTAGCTTATGCTCGCGACTTCGTCCGCGTGGACAACACAAATTTCAAACCGCTATTTCACCCCCTCAGGGGTTGAATTTTTAAAAATTCTTTCTTAGCGGACGCCTACGTCATATTAGCTATCTGCATGCCAAATTTCAGCCCGACCCGTCTAACAGTTTGAGCTGTGCGTTAATAGATCAGTCAGTCAGTCATTTTTTCCTTTTAATATATTTAGATTACTTACTTAAAAATTACTTACCTACCTAAGTCAGTAAAGTATTAAAGTTGTCTTACAATTTCCGGTAGTCTCAGTAATGGTGATTTGTTAAGTTATTTTTTTAATTAAATCTACTTTGCTTAAATTTAGAAAGCGTAAAATAGTTTGTAATTTTAACTTTTATGAAAAATTAAAAGACCATCTTGTGTTCTCACAGATTTACAAGTAAGTAGGTACGTCTGCATTAATTAGTTACATTATACATACCTATAATGTTTTTGATTAAACTTACTTAGTTACACATTTCTAATACGATTTTGGTTTACTGTCTCAACTCTGCGGTTGCAATTGGTTAAAAGTAGAGTTTATATTTTCGATACGATGCACGAATGCCTTGTAGAAACCGATTTTATGAAAGAAGGAAAAATCTTTAACTGTTCGAGGCAAAATTTATTATAAATACATTCTTCTGCACTAAACTTGACATTCCAATAGGCAGTTAAATGTTTATTGTAGCCTTCTGAAAAATTAATACTTTTGTATTTAGTTTGTGTGGCCTACATATTTTATTATTGGAGTCTTTAAAAAAACTGGCACACGTTCAGGTTAGGTTATTTCTTTACCTTCGTGTTCTATATTAAACTTGTCATCGATAAAAAGTAAGTTTATGTGATGAACTCATAGATAGAGTAGAATTTGACCTTGAAATGAAGATATTCAAATATTAACTGCACGAACTGTGAATAATGCATCAGTCCTCGCGAAGAATATTGATTTGTGGATCATAGTAGTTACGCCGCACAGCATGCCTGTTTCGTGACGATTAAGTTATTTTTGTTTTGTGTTACTTAAGTAAGTAAGCAAGTAATTACTTACCTACCTTTTTCAATTCAAACACAATATTTCTTGTGACATCATATTATATTTATAGCTAAGCAATATGCTATTTTATTTTTTGTACTTATTTAGAATGTTGAATGTGAAGAGAGGTCTACCATCGTCTGTAACTAAAGCCTTGGACCAACACTTCGTGACGCTACGGAAATATACTGAACGCGCACGTACTCGTGTACGATTTGTAACGCAAATAACTATATATATAAGAACCACGTAACTTTGCACTGCGGGGGCCGTAAACAATTTCGTACAGTTGCTTCTACATATTACAACTTTTAAGATCCACGTTAGATACGTCTTCGTGACACGTTGCCTACGCGCGCTGTGTGAACAAGTCACTACAATGGAAATATTCAGATTCGTCTACGACAAAATTAGCCACTTGTAGACGTCTACAACTGTACACGTTTGTTTCTTAGTTGTATTAGAATGTAAATTATGCTTGCAGATCTCTGCCACTGCATTCAAAACAATGGAAAAGATGCGAAGGACGTATTGTTTAGGCGGCGTCAAAGTAAAGTATCTTAACTTGTCTGGGAGCTGCATTCAACGGCCCTAAGTATCGTAAAGGGCGAGCCGTCAAACCCACTCATTAGAAGGGCTTTTTCCTGTAGTGGCCAATTGAGAAGCTGTTCCTTGTGTCCGCTGTTCTAGGAGTGGGCAATTGCTAGACTTGTCCACACTAAGGCATGTAACCGGAACACTATGGGATGTAACGTAACTATTAGATATAAATACAAGAAAGTGCTTTCTTTTCGCAAATGGCCGACATGTGATAAATCATTTCCACCTTGCAGACTGTCTTTTTGGGGTACAGTAAAAAGGGGACCATAAAGTAATTGAGCGACAAATCGGAAAATATTGATCCTCGAGTCCTCTTTAAAATATATATGTAATAATGTCCAATTGATATAACATAATATGTACAAGTTATAATATGTTTGAACCAGTGCTTCTGCATAAGTAAGATACAGCGACGATAAGTACATTTTCTTCAGTCTGGAAAATAATGTTAGATCATGTCAATAAATTCCAGCGTGCCTATAATGTTATCAAAAATAGGCTTCAAAAATACAGGTAACTATATGTAGCCTGTAGGTAACCTCACCATACAAGCCAGAAGAGTCTTCATCGCGTTTGAAAAAGGGAAATCTAACACAATGCAAAAGGATTTTACACAGCGCGAGAATTTCATTTCACGAGTCAAGTGCGCTGCACTCTTGATCCAATGAGTAGGCTGAAAGAAGTACCTGCTCTCAAAAATGGCGCTGGGTTTCACGCACACACAGTTTTCTATGATTCTATTACAGTTTAGAATTAAAATATTTATCAAAATGGCAGAATACTTTTGGTTTATTCGTGAATTTATGTTCAGTAAATTCTTTAATAGTTTAAATACAATACACGACATGCAGCTAGGTTGAAAGAAATACCTGCTGTTAAAAATGGCGACGCGTTTTATGCACACTCAGTTTTCTATGATTCTGTTGGAATTAAAATATTTATTAAAATGGCAGGAATATTAAGGCTTATTTTTCTAAACCGTTCTTGACATATTAAAAGAGTTTTAATAAATGGTCTGAAAACGTATGACCTACTCATTTACTTAATTAGATATAGGTAAGTATATCAGATCTAGTTTAGGCAGTTTTTAGTTGTTTGAAATGATTAAAATGGCACGGATGAACGTCCACCGCGTACATACGTGTAGATTACAATTTCCACCACGTTCACTGCAACGTTAACTATCGAGGCCAAGGAGGCACATTTTTCAAATATAACAAGACTTTTTCCTTCGCTGCAAGAATAGTAAAGAACCGTCAGTTGCAAACGTTTAGAAAGCCCATTTTCTCTGACCATTATGAAAGCCAAACGTATGGTGCTTGCACCTAGTAATGACTCTTGGGTACAAATTGCGTATTATGAGCAAGTACTATGTCATTGTGTAGTATAGATTTCTATCGGTAGGTGATGTGGACTCAGTTTTCTTATGTTGACTGCGAATGTAGTGTTTGGTGTAACTATACTTTTACGTTACACTTACTTACTTAATTTCTTTTTCTGCAGTAGGTAATGTTATTGTGACGTGCAGTTTTATCAGCATCATGTTTATTTCGGAGTTGTTCTTACTTAAGTAATTTTCTTTCTTCAAAACCATCCAAATCCTTGACTTACCCTTTTACAGTCATGTTTTTAGTGCCAACTTCTTAATAAAATAGAGTATACATATAGTGTAACAAAGTTATACTTACTTGTAAATGCTGCATTTACAATTGATTCACCGGAAGTTCATTCATTTGAAACAACCTACAAATATATGTAAAGCACTCTCTGCTGATTGGTGAAACACCGCAACTGTAGCTACGACGCGGTTTGAACGGTATAAGACAATTGAAGAGGAGTCCCAAGAATTGATAGAAACAGCTATTTATAAACAGAAGTGTGTATTGTTTGCAATAGCGGGTCGGCTCCCACGGGGTATGAACGTAACGGACCTCAAATCTGAATTGTGACCTACTGAAACGTATTTTTATTCGTTTTGACCTTTCAAAAAAATATCTCTCACCATCAAACTAGCCTTATGTAACAGTTAGGGAACTTCCAACAAAACGTCGAGGCTTCGACGTCAACGGCAGGTTAAAAGTAGCCCTATTTTTCTATAATTTTACGTCACCATATAGCCTAATAATATTTGACATTTAATTTATCATCGATTCAGGATCAAACCGAGAGTTCCCTCACTCTAGTTCAGTTTCAGGGTTCTTAATTGTAAAAATTACGTAACCAAAGAGACAAGCACAAAGAATGCTCATTCTGAGGGTTGAATTCACCTACAATTAATTGCCTTCTTGTAATCTATATATATATATTATATAAAAGGAGAAGGTGACTGACTGACTGACTGACTGACTGATCTATCAACGCACAGCTCAAACTACTGGACGGATCGGGCTAAAATTTGGCATGCAGATAGCTATTATGACGTAGGCTTCCGCTAAGAAAGGATTTTTGAAAATTCAACTCCTAAGGGGTTAAATAGGGGTTTGAAATTTTGTGTAGTCCACGCGGACGAAGTCGCGAGCATAAGCTAGTTATCTCTAAAGGGCATAAATGACCTTGAGTAAGTAGTAAAGTAGGTACTTACTTAGTAATTGGTGTTAAAAATTTCCGTAAAGTGCACTTGTGAAGACGTATCGTAACGTAATACATATTATTATTTTACCTGTGTAGGTAATTTGACCGTGATTTGTGACAGTTGCCTTGTATGAAGGATTGAATTACTATGTACTAACTACTAACGTACACTATATTTGAGTCTTATTATTTAACTAAGTTAAGTAGGTACATCCCCTATTAACATTCAGTTTTACTCCTCAGTTCTACAGGGAAATAACAAACGGAATCTCAGATTTCTATTATAATTAATTAGCGATTAAGATGTTTAAAAAAGTTTAAGCAAAAATTTGTAAGAAAGCATGAAAACCCGGGTCACACGAGCGTGACTAATTACCGCTATGGCTAACGGGGACGCACCGCCATAAATGCAGGTCTCCGGTCTTTCTTGCACATAGCGAATTTTTATATAAATGTAACATAAACGAGCCGGTTACGAAATACAGATCCGTCGCAAATTAACTAGAGCGGATGGACCCGTTTTACTTTTAAGTAATAATTATTATTAATGTTTTTCAAAGTCCATGCTCTATGGATTATAGGATGGACAAAATACGAGTGATTAGTACTCATTAAGTGCTGTATCAGTTTCCTAATTGATACTTCATCATGGTCATCATGATCAACCGATCGCTGGCTCACTACAGAGGACGGATCTCAGAATGAGAAGGGCTTTGGCCTTAGTCTACCACGCTGGCCAAGTGCGGATTGGCAGACCTTTTTAATACTTACCTATCATGTATCAATTAGCAACCAGATACAGCAAGGCAGTATACAGGGCACACATTCTATCATTTGATAACATCATGTTAGAATTAAGTTAGAACTTCGTTAAGTACTTAGTTGTTAGACTAGACGGTAGTAAATAATTACTTAAGAGAGACAACACTGAAGAGCCTTAAGACTGCACTTACGATTTCGCTCAATTTCAAATCCAACTCGATCGCTAGAAAAACAATTTTTCTTATTCATCATTGTCACCCATTTTTACGGTCACAAAACCCATAGTTAGATGCTAATCTTAGTATGCAAATTGTTATAAATGGAGCGTCAATGGTCAAACTACCTATCTGCAAGACAATAATAATCCTAATATCATGTTAAACTGCCAATTTGTCAGGTCTCTTGAACAAAATCCGTAGAGTTGTTAAACTTAATGAATTTGGTTTTATGCTTGTAAATTCTTACGCGTTATTAACTAACAGAGTAATGTAGTAGCTGCATCGAATCGTACACACTTTTTCTTAACAATTTACAAACGTTCAACATGAAGCTGATACTTCCATAACATGCAAAAGAAGTACCTTCATTTTTCAAACAAAGCTCTTCCATAAATCCATACGTCTTTAGTTAATACGCTACTGCATCGTATCATCTAAAATGATAATATTAAAGAGATACAAACAATAAATTAGAAAAGTTGGTTTCTACTCCAATTTATAGTATGCCCGTGATTAGATTTTTTTTAAATAGAGAAAGCGAGCAAAGAAATGCTTGCTAGAATTTTTACAAGCTTTTTATTTCGCTTTTTTAAGCTAGTTACTTAGTTTGTTTTATCAGATCATTGTAGAGAAAAATTGTTTTTTATACGAGCAACCTTTGAGATTATACATGTATGTAGTTTAAACGCCAAAATAACCTTTGAGATATTAAAACCTAATAATTAAGTAGGTACATTCTTAATGCTCTAACTACTACTGAAACCGAGTCACTACTTACTAGCTACTAACTAGTCTCCATCCCTATGATGTAAAGAGATAAAGGTTCAGAAGATAGGTAATTTATCGTGCCTAGGTGACCTATTTCCAGCCTCCCGACTACTCCATTGTGACTTGGACCACTATTGTATGTAACCTCCTTTCTGAGCCACACTGGTCTCAACAATGTCTTTTAAAAAAGAGATTGCATCTGCTTGTTTTTAGTTTTGTTACCGTTCTGAAAAAGTAGTTCAGTTCGTAGAAACTGCATCATGAAGATGGTTGTTAAGTTTTACGCACCACATTGCAACAGGAAAATATTTGAAGAATGTGCTTGGTTGAAGCTAGTTGATCTTCATTTTTCTTAGTTAATTTACTTCCTTGTTTCTAAAGTGGCCGACTCTAAATTTAAAATTCCGTATTTTATATTCCTATCACAGTTTCGGTAGTCGCCGGTACGTTCAAGGCGAGAGAAAATTGGCATCGTCATAAATGTACCTAAGGAGAAGACGGCAACGAACATTTTAGTTTGTTAGCATGTTTATTTAAGGGTGCGTAAAATGGCGCTAGTAAATATTATGCAAAGAAAAGTTATTGCAATATGCTGGCCGTGTTTTGGGAAGTAATGCACACCGATGCCGCCGGAATGGTAACAATGTGCTAATAATGGTAACCCAGTTTGTTTGGGGCATACCTGCTCATGCGAGTACGCCGCACGAGTAAAACGCGTAAAGCTATTTTTCGGTTAGTGGGCCGTTTGGGTGTACTTATAACCAACTAAACGACCAATAATTTTAACACAAATTTGTTTAAGTAAGTAGGTAGGTATATATATGAATAATAAATCAGTACTTAGTTAATTAAATATTTAAACATTACGACCAGCAGTAGGGATAGATAAGGTAGTTATATAGAATATTAAACCTAGTAAGTAATAAGAAGAACAATGAACTATAATTTTTAAAGTATAAATTGAATGTACCTAATAACTATTTAGTATACGATAACGTAGTAGTAGGTACGTAGTTGTTTGCATAGTAAGTAGTGGTATAACTTAGTGAAGTGTGTAGGTATTTGCTTGCTAACAATATGAGGATATACGTGCCTAAGTAATGAAGTTCGCGAGTCTGTGTACTTTACGTGAGACAATTATGTTTCTGAATACAGATTTATGTTAAGAATAGACGTGCACGGATGTATGCGTGCTAATTTCAGGATTATTTAAATTCAGGTTGCCTTCGTTCCCTTTTATTGATTATTACCTAATAGTCGCGAGCTGACCCCAATTGCAACCAAAACAATGAAATCCCGACTTTATATTAGTATAGATTTATATTAGTATACATTTATATTACTATAGATATATACTAGAATATTAAGGTGCTGACATAGAGAACCAGGTTTCCGCTAAGTACTGACAAGCCTGCAGTGCGGGTAGGTACCCAGCAGTGCGGTTAAAACAGCCCCATATTATCTTATGAGTTATCACATAAAGATACAGGTAATAGGTATAAGATAACAATAAGGCTATTTTACCCGCACCGAGTGATACCAATCCGCAGTGACTTATCGGCACCGGAAACCTAGTTCTTTATGCCAGCATCCTTACTAAATTCATTCATTTTCTACATTCCAGAAACGTATATTGTAGAGTTGTAGATCAAACAAATCAAGCTAGCGAGGCTACATATTAACATCGGCTGGACGCTTCGACGTGGACGCGACGTTAAGACACACGCGTTTCTTCCCTAAATTGTTCAGACGTTCAGAATTGCAGGGCTTTTCTCAGTGGACATGCAATTTAGTTGTTCGCGCACGCGTGAGGTCGTCGGCACGGCTCCTACACGCGGTTCTCAAACAGTTTCATATATAACGCCTTCTAGTTCTAGGAATAATTGGAACGTTGAAATAATTGCTGTTGAAGTTGGATCAAATCGCTATCACTGCAGGCATAAAAGTGTAGATCAAAACAACATAATATTCGCGTTGCTCTATTATAATTATTAAGGTGTAAGTGAGGGCACTCACGTAGTTAAAGTAACACATCATCAGGCCGTCGACCTGTCATCAAGTTCGCCCCATCCCTCTGCCGACCCACTTGCAGTGCGCCGACCCGCGCCCTTATAGAGCTAACTCACGTCACGGACAAGACAGGGTCTACGGGAGACGATGTAAATTGGTGAAGGCTTTTTGTATGACTCCTGGTGGTAAAGTGTAAGAGCTCATATATTCACACATTTAACTTTTAAAATCATGATTTTTATTATTTATTTTATTAGACACAACAGAGTATGACATTAATAACTACTAGTAAGTACTTAATAGGTAAGTACAAACCATGAGCTAGTGACTCTCCAAAAAAGTTATACATTATAAGTAATTCACTGTTGAGTTATGAACTAAAATGACAGAAACCAGAACTAAACATTTCCAAAAATCTAATATTAAAGGCATGTTTTGTAAGAATTAAAAAAACTTAAATATACATATTAAGTAAGTACTGAGTGTGTAATAAGAAACTTAAAAACAAAAGTATAAGGAAGTATTATTTTAATATTATACTTAATGTTATGCAAGGGGATGTAGCTTCGAACTGATTCTTCGGATGATTAATGTTTGACACGTAAGACAAAAAGTCTGAAAAATGCTAATCTTGGGTCTTAGTCCATGCCATAATATCTGCGTTATTTACCTACTAGCGCAAGACGCGGTTAGTCATCCTTGAGGTCATCCCTTAGGTCATCCCTTAGGTCATCCTATACAAAACTGTCATGCTGACAGCGCTTGTATGGTTTTGTGTGAGTTGACAACTTGAGACGCGAGAATCGCTAAAGTATATATATATATATATTTATACCTATGGAATACCGCGGCCTTCGATTTTCCGGGATAAAAAGTATCCCAGCTTAGCAGTTAGGAGTTAGCTCCAGGTCTTTAACTATACCCATGCAAAAAATCACGTCGATCCGTTGCTCCGTTGCGACGTGATTTAAAAAACAACCAATAAACCAATAAACAAACACACTTTTGCATTAATAATATGGGTAGTGATGTAATGTCAAATTAAGGGCATAGTACAACTTCTTATGTTCGTTTTCTTCCAGGAAACCTGATAATGTACATAAGCCTGTTACGAGACTTGTTCTTAGGCCTAATCCCGAGCTTAAGCTTAATTTGAAAAACTTTTCCGTTTTCTTTTAGCCTAAAGCAATGCAATTACTATAAAAATGTTCAGTTAAGGTTAGCAATGTTTTGGAAACCAGAAATCAATGTAAGTACGCTAGTTACGGTCCATAATCAAGTACGTCAGTACTTAAAAATAAAATATTTTTCCATTGTCGTGGATGATAAATTATTTATTAAACTTATCCGCACTTGGCCAGCGTGGTGGACTATGGCCAAACCCTTTCATACTGAGAGGTGACTTGAGCTCTGTAGTGAGCCAGCTATGGGTTGATCATGATGATTTATTAAAATTCTTAGCAAATTATGAGGATTTTTGTCGAGGCAAACAAAAGTTTATACAATGCATTAAGATTAAATATAACAAGTCTGAATAGTCCTATAATCCTTTATCCTATCTTGACTATGAATTCCAGTGTTAACGTGTCCTCGTCCGATCTTATTTGACGTGTGATTGTTTTTACATCGGTTTTCACTGTCATATTATGTAGGTTGTGGTTGTGCTAAGGTATAACGTCCGAAGGAGCAATTTTACTCCTGTGGAGTTCGCTTTCCAATCAGGCAAGATAAATAAGAGTAATAAGGAAAAAATGATAATATTGGATTTTATATTATGAACAGTATTGTAATTTTGAATGGTTTATTATTGTAATAGTTGTAATATCGGTTTATGAAATGCTATGATCAAAATTTTGTGCAGTTACAAACTCCCTTCGTGACCACGACTCATGCAACTGAGTCGAAATATCGGCAAATAAAAAAATCATCCGTTATCTACAGTATAATAATATCGCTAAACCACGAAATAAGCTTAAAATCATTATATTAAATTTATTTTGAGTAAGTAATTATCTTTGAATATTATTATCAACCCTATAAGCAAGCGCTTGGATATTTGAATTTGTTAACTGAAACTGGGTTTGCGGTAACGTCGTTGCAAACTGTTCACAGCTACCAGTTTATACCTTTCTGTTGTACAATATTTGTTTGCTGTATTTGTAATTTGTATTTACTTACTAGATAAATCAATTGAATTATCTTCAGCACATGACTGCACAGCATAAGGAAATGTAATGTTGAGCATCTTAATGATATTGACGCTTGGCCAGTTGTTGACCATAGCGGAAATGGCCGAAGATGTGGTTAACAGACTTATCAGTTTATAGATAGACTAGCTTATGTCCGCGTAAACTACACAAACCCCTGTTTTACCCCTTTAGGTTTTGAATCATGAAACAAAATCATTTCTTAGCGGATGTGTACGTCATAATAGCTATCTGCATGCCAAATTTCACCCCAATCTGTCCAGTAGTGTTAGCTGTGCTTTGATAGATCAGTCAGTCAGTCAGTCAGCTTTCCCTTTGATATATTATTAGCTTACGCTCGCGACTTTGTCCGCGTGCACTACACAAATTTCAAACCCCTATTTCACCCCCTTAGGAGTTGAATTTTCAAAAATCCTTTTTTAGCGGATGCCTACGTCAAAATAGCTATCTGCATGCCAAATTTCAGCCCGATCCGTCCAGTAGTTTGAGCTGTGTGTTGATAGATTAGTCAGTCAGTCAGTCAAGTTACCTTTTCCTTTTGTATATTTAAATTCTAACTAGTCTACTAAGTTAGTCTGCGTTGACTACAAAAATTTCAAAGCCCTATTTTACCCCCTTAGGGGTTGAATTTTCAAAAATGCATTCTTAGCAAATGTACGTCGTAACAGCTATCTGCATGCCGAATTTCAGCACGATCGGTCCAGTAGTTTGGGCTGTGCGTTGATAGATCTGTCTGTCAGTCAGCTTTTCCGATTGTTATTGCTTTATGTGATGGACTTTAATTGAAGTTTCATGAATCAATTAAAGTGAAAAATAGGAACTGCTGATGTCATAGCTTAACGGCAAATTCCTACGAGTAGGGTTACGACCTTAATTACTGCCAAAAAGATGTCAGCTGACACTCGCAATCTAAACGTATCAAAACAAATGGTGATAAATGATATGTGATTTTAGAAATGAAATCATTGCAAATTGTAGCGATGATATCAATGAAGATGACGTGATAATCATGGCTAATATATGAATATATATACTCGTATATATAAAGAAGAATTGGATTTAAATATTCAGTTTATAAGACGTGTCTCCGAGGATATCAAATACTAAAATATTGATGCAAAGGTTTATCGGAGCCATGCCCTCTTGTTTTCAATATGAACAATTGCTCTATGTCATCTGAACTTAATATGTAGGTATATTATGCACTATTCTTATTCGATTTCAAGTGAAAACTTCGGCGTATTGTGCTTAGTTAAGTAATTCAGTATCTATAGAATTAAATTGTGTAGGTACAGTAAAAACCTAGACTGTTTCCAAAATATACCATGACTAAGAATCATACTGAATTGTGGTTGAAACAAACTAGGTAATATTTTAAATTGATGAGTTCTTTAAATAAAGAACTTTATTCTGTTTCTATACGGATGAGGATGACATAACTTGCGAAGGCGTCGTCGACCAATTTTGGTTGTTTATGACCTGATATCCAAATAGAAAAGTTCTTTATGTTAGTATTCAATATAAAGTTTGTGTGGGAAAATGATAATTTAATTCAAACGACATCAGTCAGTACCTAACGGAGAATGATTAGGTACTTATCTTAAGCTTTATTGTAATATAATTCGTAAAGAATAGACAATGAAACTTCATCTCAATAAGTTCTTATATGTACTTCTATATTATATAACTACACTATTACAATAGCACCTATTGGAGAAATCCCTTTTTCATCTCTTAGGGGTTGAATTTTCAAAAATCCTTTCTTAGTGGATGCCTACGTCATAATAGCTATCTGCAATGCATGCCAAATTTCCTGATACGTCCAGTAGTTTGAGCTGTGCGTTGATAGATCAGATAGATCAGTCAGTCAGTCACCTTTTCCTTTTATATATTTAGATTTATCACTGTCATGTCAATAGGTAGGTATGAGATGAAATCAAAGTCAGATGAAATATCTGTATGTGTAAAGCCTTCATGTTTTTGATTCTGTTGTGTAATATTGCGTGGTAGCAACTCATTATAGATGGCACTTACTTTCATATTAACTTGATGTGTCTTTTGTTTAGATGTAAAGTAATTTTAATATACGAGCACAAACCTACTTGTTTCCCGGCTTCCTAATTTAATTTTGGTAGGTACTTTGCTGTTGTGACACCAACTCCCATTTCACGGTCATTATCGTTCTAAGCAAGGAAGCAATTAAACGTCTAAAAATAATATGCACCTAAAATATCCTAGATCCATTAGGCGGAGTCACTTGAACTCACGTTCCGTTCGAAACTGGAGCATCCTTTTCCGTAGGATGTTAATTCAGCTAGGAAGATTGCAATTGCTATTTCATAAGAGCATCTTTCAAGCATTTTCATTGTTGTTTGTTCATTTCATGAGCATTTTACTGCAAAAAATTGTGACAATGCAACGTTTTGTATGAGGTTTTATAATTATAATATTTATTACTTACTATTTTCCAAGTAAGAAAAAGTTTTGGTCGTGAAGAAAATTTACTTGAATAAGTAATGGTTCAGTTTCTTCAATAAAATACGAGTTGTCCCGATTTAGAAACCGTCTTACGATTATCTCGTGTTCTTAGAATTTGCCTAATGCACACTGAAACACCTAATACTTAGTAAAATTTTGCTCATTTGCTTAAGTACTTACCTACTTAACGAAGTAACATTAGTTCAGTAAGTACTTAAGTAAATTGGCAAAAATAGATCTTTATCTATTAGTAGATAGAAAAGAGAGCTTAGATAAAAATCATCTTACTTAATATGAAAGCGCCATAGTATGTACTTACTCGTAAGTTATTTTAAACATCAACGTCTCAGATTAAAAGAACCGTATAAAATTGATGAAAACGTGCCAAAGAGAGCGCAAAAAAGTAATAAACCGAAACCAATTCAAGTGTGCTCAATAGAAATTGAGACCTCTTCAAACAAATTGTGTAAGGATTGCAAACTATTCATCACATCAACGTGATAACTATTCCGACATCCGCTATTGTAATCTGTAGCTATAACTTTGGATTGAGACACATACTTGGTTATCACTAGTGATGTGCCGTATCATTAAAAATGTAGATCCGCGGATACGGATCCGGATACGGATCATTAGCGTCAAGATCCGAGGCGACGGATCCAGTTCTTAACTTTCTTACTTAATCGCTGGCGGTGCGCGTGACCTTGAAACGATAGTGAATTCACTAGGATAAATCTTTGCAATATAAAGATGCCAAATATTTGATTTTTAGAAATAAAAATAATTTGATTGAAATTTAAAAGTATTTTATTGGTACCTAATCATCTACAAATAGAATTGAATCTATGTATTAAAAATTATAACGCAAGATTCGAAATATCCGCAAAAATCAAAAAAGTAACGGATACGGATCCTGTTTCTCCCGCGGATATCCGCGGACACGGAATCGGATATCCGGAACATCACTAGTTATCACATGCTCGTCAGCTGTAACTGTTCCCTCATTGTTGGAACTATCACAACGCGTAGAGAAAGTGCCGGCATCCTGCGGTTTTGCTCTGCAATGCCGTTATGTGGGTCATAGTTGCAATATTTTACTATTAATATCAATTTTATTTTTCATTTCCTTGCAGTCATTTTAAACTTGAATCCTTAAATAATTAACCAAATGAATGAACTTATTATATTATGCAGTTGCTTTATTTTTTTGTATTAAGTGCAATTTAAATTACTTATTTGTGCTTGACAAAGAAAAAGTGTATATATATAATTACCGATAAGTAAACAAAAAAAATGTTTCTCTAAAGACTTACCTAGAATCTTTACCCGTGGTATAGAACTAAACATAAAGGACATATTTTGGACTTTTTGTGTCATTCTAAGGCTTTAGCCAAACGAGCGGAATTTTTGAGTTGTAGTCGCGTAAAATGAGTCGGGGAAATTTCGCTGCATTCGGTTTCATACAAATGTTCTGAGGCCCTACTACTCTTGAAATTTTCATACAAGTTTTTATGAAAATATTAAAACAATATTGAAACATTATTAGGTACTTTAAGCGATGGTAGTAGGGCCCCTATTTGGGCCACACGTTGACGCAAAATGAGTTATGTTGTCAAAGATTCAAAGATTCTTAATTTGCTGAAACATTTTACATTGAGATGTTATTACATATTGTCCAGTAGAAATGTTTCGCCTTACATATTAGGCATGCAAAATAATTAGTCAAACAATAACTATAAGTAATTTGACGCACGCTGTCTTTGTCCATGGTAAAATTCAAAAATGTCTAAGTTTGAAAAAATTCATTAATGTTATATAATGTCCTGTCTATTAAAAAAATCATGCAATTGTTTCTAATGAACGTAGATTACGCAACTCACAACTTAAAAAAATTACTTTATTTTTTATAATTTGCATAAGATGCAGGTTCGATTCCTGCCGGTTACGCAATTTTTGATATGTATTTAAAATTATTTAAAAAATTACTTTCGTTTGGCTGAAGCCTTACAGATATATAAATTCTTAAACTCTTGTCTCTTTGTCTCTACATAATATATGCGTGATATTGTATCCAAGTGGCATACGGTAAACGGTTTTACATGGATGATTAGCTCTTGGCTGTGAATGCTGTGTAATATGAGATAATATTCGCTAACATGTTAGGCGCCTCATAAATTGTAATTAACATAAATGTCCGCGTGTCTATGCGTTTAATAACGGGGATCACAGCGGCGACACAAAGACGGCTGTCGGAGGAAGCTGCATCTCATTACACGACAGGACGCGGAGCAAAAACGAATGCAGGTGACGTTTCCCGAGTTTCTAGTACCTAGTCTAATTTTACAACGGATTGGATAATATCAGCCAACGTAACTATCATAAAATGGTATGAGAAGTGGGAACATAATACGTTTGACCTCTACCTTTAACAAAACAGCTACTGATAGTTACTTACGTGAGATGGATGCAAAAGGCAAATAGGGTAGGTATGTATATAAATAGCTAGTATTACGTTTGCAATCATGGTCCAAAATCAAATGAAGCATCGTAATTCGTAATGGTTACCTGGATTTTTATTTCAAATCTATAATATACCGTATCTAGTTCTAATTGTTTAACTATTAAGTAAGTAGTTGCTGTTTTTTTATGGTTCCGTACCTCAAAAGGAAAAAAGGAACCCTTATAGGATCACTTCGTTGTCTGTCTATCTGTGTGTCTGTCGTGTCTGTCAAGAAAACCTATGTATATAGTACTTCCCGTTGACTTAGTCATGAAATTTGGCAGGTACGAGTAGGTAGGTTTTTGAATTATCGTGCAAAATGTCGAAAAAAATAATACCCGAGTACGGAACCCTCGGTGCGCGAGTCTGAATCGCACTTGGCCGATTTTTTTAATCAAGGCGTGCCCATATTTTAAATCAGCTAGTTCTATCAACGAATCAATTCAAGGGTAACTTCAGGTTTTGTATTTTGGACCATTCGTATTCTGTTTTAACTAGTCTCATTTCGAGATCGTTGAACTTGATGAGAGAGCACAACTCAAGCCCCCCTTTACATACGAAAAAGAAACAAAACATATGGGAGTGTTCCATACACTTTAAAACATGGGAAAATTAGAGGGGGAGCTTATAAACGTTCAATGTTTATGAGCCTTGTGTCATTGTGATAAAGTGCAACATGGCTGTAGTGCTTTTGATGAAAACGGAATGAACGGCAATGCATCTATTGTACTGATGCATTGGTAGACTGAGCTTTGTTTTGAAGACCCGTTGCCATCCGTTAGTGCTTTTCTCGGATTTATCATCTAAGGCCCGCCATACACGGACTGCTCGAGCGGTTAGCCAGTGATCAACATACACGGACCGTTCGAGCAGTCAGAGTCAACAGCTTGAAGCTGCCAAGCAATTTCAATGCGGGCGGGAAGCGTGCGCGACGTGAAATGACGAGCGCGGGCGGAGGTAACTGCACGAGAGCGGTTGATAGCTCGAGTAGTCAGTGTATGCCTGGCGACTGCTTGACCGCCCAACCGCCCGAAGCAGTTGCAACTGCTTGAGCGGTTCGTGTATGTACGTACGTAGAAGTCTGTAGTTCACCATGCAGTCGCAGCTTGAAGCAGTCCATCCCGACTGCTTCAAGCTGTCCGTGTATGGCTGGTCCAAACTGTTGACGTGAAACGTCAAAACATTTTTTTTTTTCAAAAATCCCTCAACTGATTTAGAGTTTTAAGTACTTAACAATGCTAAAATCGTCATCATTAGCCTTTACGGTTGCAGACTGAAATATTACTGTATTATGTACAGTAATTCATAAGTACCTACTATTTTATATTGCTGCAGATTTGAATTTCACGTAAGTTTCTAACTTTCGTAACTTTCTATAAAATTTCTGAGGATAATTTTTGAATAAATCTTTAGTCTTGGTTTTATACATTGTAAGTTGGTTTAATGGTTACATAAATAAATACATGTGGTAACCCTATTGTCGAAAGAGGCGTTGCTATGTGCATATGAACCGTCGCGGCATGTTTTAGTAATTTCAATGGATTTCCTCTATTGAATGCATTCAGTGCATTGTTTGATATTGTTTTGGTACCATTTATGGTTAAATGGCTGTGGGAAAAATACTGTTTAGCTGATACGATTACATACTATTTATTTCACAGTGTTTGTGAAACGACATGGATTAGTCGGATTATTAATTTTCAGCTATATGACCACCTTGCGATCTACCTTATGGCGTAGGTAGTTAATACTTAAGTAGGTATAAGTATTTAAACTATATGCGCCATACATGGTTAAACAAGCTGTGATAGCCTAGTGGTTAGGAAGTCCGCCTCCTAATCGGAAGTCGCGGGTTAAGTTAAGTTAAAATATCGATTGCTTTAATGGTGAAGGAAAACGTCGTAAGGAAACCTGCTTGCCTGAGAGTTCTCTATTATGGTCTCAAATTGTGTGTGAAGTCTGCCAATCCGCTCAGGGCCAGCGTGGTGGACTTTGGCCAAACCCAAAAACTTAACACATCCGTGATGTTTTTAAATAGTTTTTGTAATTTTAGATTTGTAAATTAATAATTTTCAAATTGAAACCTTGAAAAATAGAGTTTTGCGTTAGGCATCCCTAGAGGAACCTAAACATTGAATGTAATTTGTTTGAACTTATTTAATGAGTCCGCGCGATATCATGTTAGGATGATTTGTAAGGTTCTTTGTGACAGGACGATTATAGGTCGTTTAAACAGTTGTTCTATTGATAACTGTTATACCTACCTCTACAATACTCTACGTATATAAACGACGTTGTTCTTCAGTATAGTAAAAATAACTGTACAACTGGTCGGTATTTACCGATTACAACGAAGACTATTCCTGAAAGACCCCACACATTTCGGGATCGATAAGACGATATGATCAAATTATGGCAGAAACACGTTTACACCCGCTCCACCCCACGCTACGCATGTTCACTCAAATCAAATCAGTATAAAATTGTATGACCAGAACTACATACCAATATTTACTCGAAGCTCTACAGTTACTTATAATGGCTTCTATATTACTTACACTTTGGCAATGTGTATCTGTTGGTCGATTGCGGAAAAGCTGCACCAATTATTTCTCAATTGTTATGATTAGCCAACTGGCAAAAATTTGGTATTCTTGGTGCAACAATGCATTGTAACCAGCAAGAGTGTGTCAGCCAATCAGAATTGATTACAATTGTCACACTGTAGATATGATTTTACCGCAGTCGATCTCTGGGTCGCGTTGAATTGGTGTGACTTGTGGGTAGTGGGTTCCAGGGGTGCCCGGGTTTATTATATCTTTTTATATGGTAACATAACGATTAACCATCGATTAACGATAGATACACCAGCTTCAAAACCATTATTTAACTAAACGAAAAGCTTCCTCTCTATTTTAATGGTTGTTAGTAATTAGCAGTAATTTACTGCTAGTCTAATTGGAACTGTCACCGAAAAGGTCATGCTAAACAATTCGCTAAGCATTCTGTGAAGCGAATGCACTATAAATAGATGACGTAACAGCCTTAATGCTAAATCGCTCCTCAAGCAGTAATTCTATCGAAATACTGATAAAAGGGCTTTGAAGGTTTTGACATTACAAACCAGGTATTGTATGAGACAAAATCTTCCAAAGTGTCACGTTTTCAAAATATAAGCTATCAAAGTTGTAGTAGTAACGTGATCAGTACAACAGTCTAGCCACTAGCACAACTTTGATAGCTCATATCTGAGAAATGTGTTTGAGATTTTGAAATTGAGATTTTGTCTCATACAATACTTGTTTGTATTAATGCCAGCTATTGAATTATACAGGCAAGGCCGCTATTTCCGAAAAAAATATAAATAGCGGACTACTATGTAGGTAGGTCAGGCTCCACACTAAAATATTAAAACCCCTTTGAAAATAATATTTGACGAAGTAAGTGACTAGAAATACATTAATTTGAAATGTACTAATATGTAACTAAGTGCGTAGGTTCTTACCTTCTGTATTTTATTAGCCGTACAACCAGTTTAGAGTTTCCTTCTGCGTTCACACACTAATGTCTAAATTATGTTAAACCGTCCCAATAGCATTTTGTAAGATATTCAATTCAGTGCCATTCAGTGTCATTCAGTGCAATTGTAACCAGCTGAAAGAAAATGGCATAAAATAAAAATAATTGATTTGCATTGATGCATCAATTGCTATCGTTAAGTTAATAGCTACGTAAGCGATCGCGTTTGGCTTGCACCGGAGTGTGCTGGCAGCGTGTCAAGTACGGTTCAACGCTCCGCTACGGCTTGCAGTGTACTTTAGGAAGTCAAAGGTACTTCGTGGTTTTGCTTTATCGAACACTAGGGGGTGATGAAAATCGATGTTTACTGTTTCGTGATTTAAAACGCATGTGGCAAACACATAGAGCGCACATTGGCTACTATTGTCTGAGCATCATAAAGCTCAAGCTTTTCTACGTTGGCTATAAAATTCTCAAATGCTTCCGCTTGGTCACCTGAATCGCCCACGAGCACCGGCAAAACTTTGTGAAGCCTTGTTGTTTAAGTCCGTCTTCCCATACATAATGTAAACCAACAGAAGGGTAACCCTGGGCTGACGCAATGACTAACGGTTTATATGTAGTACTGAACTCAAGACAAGTCTGTGCAATGTTTAGACATAGCTTGTATAAAACAGGTCATACAAATTACGCCAGCCATTCTGGCGCCGATACTCGCGACAGTGAATGCATCTGGCACTAAGGGCACTTACGTGCTATTTTCAGCTACAATACTGTGAACGTTTTCTTCGTATTCCTTACTTAAGAAGATTTTATCTAACTTAACGATGTTAATGAGAACGTATCAAGACATGCCAAACACGACGTGTGTCAAAGCCAAGTTTTACTTATTACATGTACCATATTCGAAGCACAGTACCTACATATTTTCAACTAGCTTATTCCCGCAACTTCATCCGCGTGGACTCCACAAATTTCAATCCCTTATTTAACTCCTTAGGGGTCGAATTTTCAAATAAGCTTTCTTAGCGGATGTCTACGTCATAATAGTTATGTCATGCAAATGCCAAATTCAAGCTCGATTCGGCCAGTAGTTTGAGCGTTGCGTTGATAGATCAGTCAGTCAGCTTTTTCTTTATAGAAGTATTATAGATTACGAGTGATTCAAGCTTCGACTCTACAATCTACCTATTTTAAAAAGAAATCTGCAGGGCTAACACGGAATTTTTGTTTTTTGTTGAGATTAAATTACGATTTGTGTGACTATGATAGTCACAATTTCACTAAATTGATGGCATTCTTTCTACTATTCAATTTAGCCAAATGTCAGTGTTAATAAATCGTAGGTAATTGCGATCATGATATTGTAGCTTTTAAACTTTGATGCTAACTGCAGTTTCTCCTCTATAATTAGCAAAACATGTTGGATTTTGTAGTAAACTTCATCAGTTGATTTGGTAAATCAGGCATTTCTTTTTCCAAAAAAAAAGTTCAATCTGCTTAGTAAATACTTACTAACGACGAATTGTTTTGTGAAGCCCTTGGATTATAATTAGGAAACACAGACCAATTTCATCACACCGACGGACGGGCGTCTTCCTCGCGTATCGTTTCACTTCAATATTATACACGAAAACATTTCCGTTCCGATGCGTTGCAGGATGTTGGGTAATATATGGAATTGGATGGAAACCAACAAGAGAGAAAACCTAATCACGGTGCCGGTTTTATCTTATCGTTTTGTTGAGTTTTTGGCAACAATGGTATGTATTTCGCTTGTGTTTATAGTTCTTGTTTTAGAAACAAGTGATCCGTTTTTATTGAAATTGTTTATTTTTTTAAGGATCCTTAAGGAGTTGCATTTATATGAAACTGTTTTTTTTTCTGTTTAACAACATTGTTGTGTTTTACTGTTATTGTGTTTTGATTCTTTAAGGAGTGGTATTTTAATGTAAGAGTTTTCGATTATTTCTTTTGCATATTAATTTTAATCAAATATTAATTTAAATCTCTTGTCTTCAAATCAAATTTAATAACAAAGACCAATATTGTATAAGCTTCGACTTCGCAGAAAAGGTACTGTTTGCTTTTGGGAGTGGATATTCTTCTGTTGTCGATCCATACTAATATTATAAATGCGAAAGTGTGTCTGTCTGTCTGTCCGTCTATCTGTCTGTCTGCTAGCCTTTCACGGCCCATCCGTTCAACCGTATTTAACGAAATTTGGTACAGAGATAGCTTGCATCCCGGCGAAGGACAAGGACGCAACAAGCTACTTTTTATCCCGGAAAATCAAAGAGTTCCCACGGGATTTTCAAAAACCTAAATCCACGCGGATGAAGTCGCGGGCATCAGCTAGTTCTCTATAAAGGCGCCTGGCGCCAAACTAACACGGAGTGAATAATATAACCGATAGTTGGAAATAGTAACTATATGTATTAACTCCAGGATGTGTATTATTGATAGTAATAGATTTATTGTGCATCCTGTCGCCTTTGGACATTTATAGACCATCACAATTTAAAAACTAAAAATGTCATAATCATAATATTACTAAAGTATAGTAGTAGGTGCAGTGCATTTAACATTGACATTTTGTGTCCACTTGTATAAATAATTTGATCAAAAAGCGATTACATTAGATATTGAGGTCGTTGCGCACGTCAAAATATTTAGTTGACGAATTCGATATATGGACGTTTTTTTTTTTTTTTTTTTTAATATTCAGATAGAAGTTAGCCCTTGACTGCAATCTCACCTGGTGGTAAGTGATGATGCAGTCTAAGGTGATAGTGGGCTAACCTGGAAGGGGTATGGCAGTTTTTAATAAACCAACAGTGGACGTCCACAGGCTGATGAGGATGATGATGATGATGATTTGTTATAGCGGCAATTAGAAATGCACATTCTGTGAAATTTTGAACTCTACCTATAACGGTCACGAGATACATCCCGCTAACAGACAGACGGATGGACGGACAGCGGAGTCTTAAAAATAGGACCCCGCTGGCACCCTTTGGGTACCGAACCCTGAAAAAGGTATTGCATGGTAGCAGGCGCCGCAACCAGGGACAGTAGAATACATTACAAACACAAACCACGCACGCAACGAAACGAACAACTGTATCAATAACTAGTTGTGTAATATTCGTTTAACAATGACACTGTTTAGTGAATGCCCGATATACGTGCTTGGAATATTTGGGTATTGTCTTTTGGAGTAGTTTTCGATCCCACATGTCTCTTACTTATTTCGAAGTTTGTACCTTTGTGCCTTAGGGAGTATCTGTCACCGACATCACGATAGATTACCGTAAAACTTCTACTAGCCGGACCGTGTAGGTACCTATTTATTTTTTATTCAAAGTCTTTGCTTGAATATATTGACAAAAACAGTTTTTCTCTTATAACTATTAAACTAGTTGACCTACCCCGGCTTCTCTCGAATAAAAATTCTGAAAATTCTCTCCTGGAGAATGTGCATTCTTTGGATGCAACAGTCTCAAATTGCAATTTTCTAGATCAAGTTTCTTCGTCACTACTTTAGTACCTACGAAGATTGACAGTCGTTAGGGTATTTTTAAGGTTGTTAAATTAGTTAGAGTATCAAAATTAGGAAGTAGGCCCCGTATTATTTCGCCAAGTTCGCCTGTCAGTCTGTATGTCACAGCCATTTTTGAAGACACCCTCGAGTAGGACCTCGTTGAGTAGGTATTTTAAATAATTATATTTCTTAAACAGATTTTCGAAGATATAGACCATTTACGAAGTATAGTACGCGACAGTCGACATGGCAATCGAGGTGGGGACGCGACGCCCCGCACACCCGCATAGCACCCGCGCTAATCCGGTGCGGGATAGCGCGGGTGACGTGTAGGTATGCGGGGCATCCACCGCCTCATACCTCAATTGCCATCTTGACCTGTCACGTACTACCTACCTAATGAGCCTCAAAGTGGCAGTTTTACGAGTTCTATCACTGTCTCTAACTTCTAGAAACTCTAGTAGATATATTATACTTATTGAAATTCTCTTGTGCCTATTAATATACATATTACTTATATTATAATTATTATCTTTATGTTCCCTAACAACTTACGTACACCTTAAACCCAGTTTTCACTAGCCCTTAAATCCTCTTCAACCTAGTTGCCTGGTAGAGATCGCTTCACAGCGATAAGGCCGCTGATTGTATGTTCTTCTTTTACATGTTTCTTTTTGTGTCTTTTCTTTTTGGTGTACAATAAAGAATATTAAAAAAAAAAAGTCAAACTGTATCACTATAACAGTAAGCAACACTTTTTTTGTTGCTCTAATGTTAAATTTAATTATCACGGTAAATTAAAATAGAATAACGAAAATAATGAACGGTAATTGTAAAGTCCTTGTCTTGTATACCTACCAAATCAATTTCCTTAAAAATTTGTCAATAGTCATTGTGACGTCTGTTTCTTTTTACCCGACTACGGCAAAGCCAAAAGGAAGGGTTATGATTTTGGCAGTCTATGTATGTATGTATACGTGTAGGTTTGTATTTATGTGTGTTCCACTGTAGCGGCTAAACTACTGAGCCGATTTTGATAAATGAGGTATCAATTGATTCCTTGTTATAGTCCGGGTGACATAGGCTACATTTTTTTTTACGAACAAAATCGATCTGACGGATGTTACATCCAACAAAGTGGGAGTCTCCAAAAATTTTTAACGTTTTTGCATATTTTCTTTTGCTTTAAAGATTCTCAAATCATACATGTTAGACGCACCAGAATTGCGTCCACACTCCACATATTTTCTTAAGGATACCTAAAAATTCCATTAAGTACCTGCCCACTCTAAAAAAGTGGCACCATTTAATGTTTAACGGCATATCGCCGCTTAAATATTTAAAACATTCATTACGCAGGCTTTCTGGGATAACGTTCATAACGCATTAAAACTTTGAAGGGAATTTTACCTCAAAAATGTACGGTTTTAATAAAAAAGTTAGTTTTAAGTTGCTCAATCTTTTTACGGCAACTATGATTTTAGTTAGCATGACGATGCAGTAACAACTTGATACTGGTACCTGCTGGTACGTTATCTAGATACTTGTAAAAGCTACATGGAGACGGCAATCGTATAAAATGCAACTTTTCTACTACGACTGTCATTCAATATGCAAAAATAAATCTTATGCCCGCGACTTCGTCCACGTGGATTTAGGTTTTTTAATCCCGTGGGAACTCTTTGATTTTCCGGGATAAAAAGTAACCTATGTACTTCCCCGGGAGGCAAACTATATCTGTATCAAATTTCGTCAGAATCGGTTGAACGGGTGGGCCGTGAAAGGCTAGCAGACAGACAGACACACTTTCGAATTTATAATATTAGTATGGATTTGGATCATAAAATTATCTAAGTTTATAGCATAGATAAAATATTTTGTAAGTCCTAACCGTTAAACGAACTAAAAAAAAGAAAGAATGTAAAATAGTTTTTTAAAAGTGGCATAATACTTACATTACTTTTAGTAGGTTTTCGCCAAATATCCTCCAGCATTTGTGTAAACAACAGGAGCTCCAGGATAATCCATTCATCAAAGTATAGCGATAGCTGGTGTCCCGGAGACTGATATAGGCTACTTTTATTCTTGCAAAATCAAAGAGTTCCCACAGAATTTTCAACAAGCTAAAAATACGCGAACCAAGTCGCGGCCATCATCTATAGTTATTATGGAATAACCTAAAACAGAGTTATTAAATCAGGTCAATTCACTGGTATTATTGGTAGTAAAACCAGACCACATTTAAATTTTTCGTTACGTAACTAGTTAGTTACTCCACGTTTTCATTTACGATTAATTATTATGAAAAATTGTGCTGAATAGAAAAGGATTGGTACAAAGGCAAAATTTCAAAAGGATATGTTAATATTTACAAAGCCTTTTTGAAGTACGTATTTTTCCGCATGCTCAGTTTTACTTGGATGTTGAAAGTTGAAATAAATCTCTGACAGACGCAAAGGTTAAATACTTCTCTTGTTTGCATACAATTTAAAGTTGTGATTGCTGTAGGGGAAAATATAGTAATAACTGATAAATAATAATTGGTATCTGATCATATAATTTAGCATTTGATTCAGCTTTAAATTGGTAACAATAATATGGTAAAATAGCACGTATGCAAGGCATGTTACGTCTTGATAATTTGATGCCCCTTTTCGTAAACCGAATTATTCCTAAGAATTCTTATTGATGTGTACATACATAAAATTCAACTTTTTAAAAATAAATCTTTACTAGAACTCGATCCTTACCACGCGTAGACGTATTCTATTTCTAGCTGCCTGTGTCTACGCTTTAATCGGGCCCTTCTGTATCGTTGACATTATTGGCTCCCTGCCATCACTACGCAAGGTCCACAGGAAGCGACCTGAATATCTCATACATCGGATCAGGATAGAGTATCCTCGGCTTGATTTAAAGTTATCGAGATTGATGCAGCTCTACTTACCTATGTCTCATCTCATGACAATAGTGAGGGCAAAGAACAAGTTGCTAGGGGTTTTGTAAAACGTGAACCCGATAGATCACTTGATGCAAGTCGCCTTCGGTAGAGGAATATGATGATGCAGTGCAGAGCGTAACATTATAAAATAGTTATATATCTCAAAATTCTGCCAAAAATGTTTTCATTTTTTGTCGCAGTTTTCATTTGTAAAGTGTGATGAATTTTAAAAGCAAGAGGTTCCTGCCTACTTTTTTAGAAGAACCTTAACCAGTTTACACCAGTTGTACATTATTACAGTATGCTTAGTACAAGATTTTATGTCTCACCAACGTTGATAGTATTCGAGTGTCGAAACACTTCAGCGTTATAGTAAACTGGATCCTAACCTGCCTTGTTTTAAAGCTCAAGTTTGTCTACACATCTACAGCCAGCGCTCCAAGCGGAAACGTTGCGAATTTAAAATCAGTAGTGTTGAATTTCTGACTTCAATTCAAGGCTTTTTAGGTCCATTTTACTTTGAGGTTATTGTGTTTCGACTCTCGGAATCTAGCAACGTTGGTGAGACGTAAAACCTTATTAATAAGCATACAAGTTCGTATGTTATGCATATTTCACGGCTTATTATAACGCCGTTCGCAGAATATGTTGACATCAAACCGCAGGGTGTTATTTATTATGCTTGTTGCCATCGTTGCGCCGAAAATATTGGCGACATTTTTAAGATTTAAACAAAACAAACTGTGTTTCTGTATGTACATTGTACATGGGTTAAAAAATCTTTGCTGTGCTTTAGGAATGAAGGTTCAACATTTATAGTATTTTATTTGCACACAGTTACAATTTATTTTGTCTATTGTAACAAATACTAATAATATTTAAATTAATTTGACCTTCTGCCTGTACACATTGGTCAATTGAAAGTGCAGTATTATTGGACGCAACGCTCAAAGTATAGTGTGCATAACATTGACCTTCTAGTAAGTGTTCTTTTCACGAGTGGTCAGTTAACAAAACGGTGTGTTTAAGAAATTAGGCTTTGGTAGATAATATTTCTCTAGAAAAGGTGCGTTTATCAATCTGGAGTGAAAGGGTGTTATGACTAGGAAATGTTCAGCTTCTGTATTATTCCACTAATTGTGGTTTAATGGGATTCTAGTGCATTAATGGGATTATTAAAGAGTTGAAGGTCAGTGGCTTTCGGTACTTTCGGTGCAATGAAGTTGGGTTTAATGGTATCTGAAACCTTAACTACATAATATCTTAAAATAGATTACTGAATCCTAATTGAACCTTTTAAATTTTTAAATCGATTCATAATTTAGTAGAATCTGGGGGCACGGTAGTGCCCCCGCCAAGTCGAGCATCAGCTTTATTGAAAGTGGACATAAACACGTCAAATCAATAGAGCTATTAATTTTAGTGCATGTCTTGTAGTGCTCAATTAGATTGACGAAAGCTTTTGCTTTTGCAACTAATAAGACATCCAAATACACACACCTGTTTACTAAGATTTCGTAGTTTGCACAATGCACATTCTTGTGCTTCTTTTGAGCCAGGTCAATATAGTCAACATTGTGGCATGTTATAAATAGAAACATTCATTTTGCAGCATGCGGCGGCCCTTTTTATACCGAGACAATATCATGCTGTAGAATTGGTAGGGTCTGCATTCTGTCGACGATTCTTGCTACAATTTAAATGCCGCCCTATGGCATGCCGCAATGTCGCACTATGTTGCTCTGGCGTAAATGAAGAAAAAATAAAAACTGAATTTTTGAAGTAACGTCAATCATCATTTTCATTTGACGAGACAATTAACCGTTAATTCCATAAAGTCGCCTACATTACTCATTCAAAAAATTGAAGGTCAAGTTGAGCATGAATCAAAGTAGGTCGACCTGTACTTACCTACTCGTTCAGTTATTTCGTAACGCATAATTTGCTAGATAGAGTTGTTTGGCACTTTTGTCTGTAAGTAATTGACATCAATGCATTTTTATTTCTTAATTTGAATATGTTGCCGTTAAATGTTTTAATACCTACCTACAAGATTATTATTAAACTATAGGATGCCCCGCATGCCCGCACAGCCCCCGCGCTAATCCGGTGCGGGCGAGTGCGGGTGATGTGCGGGTGTGCGGGGCGTCCCCTGCCTCATACCCCGATTGGCATCTCGACCTGTCGCGTAATATAGATTATTTTATTGTAGACGCAACTGAACAACCATATACTTAGGTAATGACTGCCTAGCGAAAATAATGAAGATTTCTGGTTGCTATTATTTAATTTTTAATAGAAATTCAGCTATTTTATTAAAGCTACTGAAGCTAATGTTAGCAGTTGAAGATGCTGAATTTTTTTCGCCCACAATTGAGATAGTGTGGCGTATATAATGGTGGGCCCTTAAAATAAACATGCTAATTTGAATATTGTCTATAACAATGGCATCAAATTATCTCCTGATTTCGTAATGGTACATTGTAATTCAATCTTCGCATTGGAGGAGTAACTGTGTTTTAACGATACATGTGTTACTTATAGACGTAGATTCTAGATTGGAGTGGATTGAGGGTCTTAAAATAGGGTACGTCTGTCTCTAGAATACAGAGTTGTGTATCTCTAAGTGCCAAGAGGACGATGCCCGCAACTTCGTTCATATGGATTTAGGTTTTTTAGTGTTCCGTGCCTCTAAAGAAAAAAAGGAACCCTTATAGGATATTTTGTTGTCTGTCTATTCGTCTGTCTGTCCGTTCGTCCGTCCGTCAATCGTTGTCGTTTGATTTATCGTGCAAAATGTCGAAAAAATACGACTGTAGTACTCGGTGCGCGAGTCTGACTCGCACTTAGCTGGTTTTTTTTAAATTCTGTGGAAACTCTTTGATTTCCTGAAACCAAAAGTACCCTATGTCCTTTCCCGGGACCTAAGCTATCTCTGTATCGAATTTCGTCAAAATCGGCTCCTGTTGACCATTGAGCTGATCCTAATAATAAATGCAGTCAGTTTATTGATGTTCGGAATAAGAACGTAGCCCAGTCCCTGTTTTTATTTCAAGGTATGCTTATATAATTTTCCTAACCATAAACAAAGCACTCAATTACGACAATCGTGAACTCAAGTAGTGGAAATAGTTATAAGTATACTTGTTACGTAATTAAAGGGCTTAATAAAAACTAATAAATTTAATTTATAAAGATGAATAATATTTAAACAATAATTAAAACAAAGAACTTATACTTAAAGAAACAGAGTAACAGTGTAGAACAGAGTTTGAAAATAGAATGTTTGGATTTTGGGATATCTGGGTTATATATGTGATTTGGAACTGGAGAGGATAATGAATGGTCTAAAGGACGAGGGCGAGATTTGGTTTGTTTACATAATAATGATTTGTTTACAATATAATGGAGTACATTTTAAAATAGGCTTATTTACTAATGTGAGGTTTAAAGGTTATAGATAGGTACAATTATAGGTTAGTAGGTATAGTTAGATATATTATTAAATTATATTGAGTTAGTACAGTTTATCTCTAATACTTAGGTATAGCTTAGGTATAGAAGTACTTAATATGGAGATATGGAGGTTATCTAACACCTCCCCTCTTAGAATAAAGATCGGGCCTTTGGAGTGCGCGATCTTGGGTTAGTTGTTGGTAGGTCTTCTTCTTCTTCTTCGTCTTTGGAAACTGCATTCGTGATGATCGTGGCCATTGGGATAGTTTGATGCTGACGAGAATTGTCGAAACAGTTGTTGAAAATTTGAATGCAACCTCTGGATTGCAGATCTCGATCTGGTTGGTTTTGGTTTCGAAGGCAGAAGCGGCGCCAGGGACAACATTTATATTATATTAGGAAAATGAGCATAGATGTGCCCAGTGCCATAGTGGCAAAAGAGTATTTGGTATTGGAATCACTATGATTGAAGGAGTTTTGATACTCCTTTAGAAGTTGTTTTTGTACTTTGATTTGATCCTTGATGATGTACAGCGAATTCAGTGGTATGTGTCTTGTTCTGCATTCAATGTCACAAATGTTGCGTAGAATCTGCATCTTGTTTCGATGAAATGATTTTAGAGTCTTCAGAGATCTTTTGATGTTCAATTTAAATTTTAGTGAAAATATCCATCGGTTATTTTTAAGCGTTTTAAAAGTGTTGCTATTTTTTGAGAATAATTGAATTGGCAATTTATTGGTAGTTCTTTTTGTTGCTTGTAGAATCTTCTTTCAGGTAAGTACGACGATCTTGCATCTTTCCGGAAGCTTGTAGACACGCAGCGTTGCCGTGTCGTAGAAGTGGCAAGTTATGTTTGCTCGAGGAAAGGAAGGTAGAATAAAAGAGGAATTGGAATGATTAAAAGGAATGGAATATAATGTTATATTATGATAATATAAATTAATTTGAATAAAATTGTAAAACCTAAATTAACTTAAAGAGATTTGTGTATAATATTAGAGTTATAGATTCTATAAAGTTGTAGTATTGTGTAAAGTGTTATGTATTTTTGAAGCAATTATATTGATGAAGCTTTTCATGTGATTATAATTAAAAAAAACATATTGATGGATACGGTAAAATAATAGATGGGCAGATTGTGCTCGATTCAATAGACAATATGCTTGTTGTAATAATATCTAAAACTATTTTTGGGCCAATTGTAAATTTTAGGATTTAGAAGATATAGTCGATATTCGTTTTAATTATAATGAGTTAAAAATGATTTCATTAGTTTGATTTAAGTATGATCTAAATATTCGCAAATAGAATACTTAGGTATTTGTCGTACAAAATTCTTAAAATAGTTTTAATCGAAGTTCAAATAGAAGTATTAATTTGTGATTACAAGTTTAGAATTCATTTATAATATAGAATATAATTTAGCATAAAACGTTAGGAGTGTATGAATTTTTAAATTTATTGATATAGAAGTTTTTCACAAAGATGTAGAGTTTGTACAAGAATAAATTTAAGTAAAGATAAAATTGTAAAACTGAAGTATGGGTATTCATGATTTCAGCGAATTTGGTATTGAAATGTCGTGTTTCATTATTTCGTTGATTTCGTGGGATAGGATTGGCCATCACCAAATGATACGACCTGAAAAACATTATTCTTTTATACGACTTAGAAATTATTTTATTTTTTTTTGAATTAGAGAGTTTAGAAGTATAAAAGATTTGGTAAAATTGTATAATTTGTAAATAGAAATTTGTAAAATAATATTATTTTAATTGTATAAACTATATGTATAAATCTATCTAAAACTATCTAATATATAAATTAAAACTAGGTATCAAGTTGATCATTGCAATCCTGTAAAGGTCTTAAGCGATTGCCGTGAACTAATTGGTTTCTACCAGATTTCCTTATAATGTAATTTTCGTTGAACCCTTTTCTTGCAATTTCGTATGGTCCTTCCCATTTGCTATCTAGATTATTAGGATTAGGTACGCGGAGCATAACTTTATCGCCTAATTGAAAATCAGCTATGTTTTTGATGTTATTGTCATAGCGTATTTTAGCTCTATCTTTCATGCTGTTAAGGTTTCTTTGAGCTATGTCACGAGATATTTTAAGACGTTCGTTAAGGTCGTTAAGGTAGTCACTTGTTGTGTACTCGCGCGAGTCTTTAAGGGTATAAAGCAAACGAGGTTTATATCCGAATAGGAGTTCATGAGGTGTGAAGCCTGTCGACTGATTCAGTGAGGTATTATGGCACATTATTGCAAGTGGTACGATTTGATCCCAATTGTGGGACCTTTTTGTAGAGTACATGCGTATATGGTCTCTGAGTACTGCATGGAATCGTTCTAATGCGCCGTTTGTTTGTGGATGATATGCTGTGCTGAACGTGTGTTGTGAGCCTAATAATTTCATTAGCTGTTTCAGGATATTATTGACAAATTCACCACCTTGGTCTGAATGAAAACGTTTTGGGATGCCATAATGTTGGCAGAAGGTTAGAAGGGATTTAGCGACAGTGATTGCTTGTTTATCGGGAATGGGATAAGCTTGGACGAATCTAGTTAAGTCGTCTTGTAAGGTCAGTATGTATTTGTTAGAGTCACCTGTAATGTCAGAGTAAGAAACTAAATCGATGGTAACTCGTTCGAATGGTTCTGTAGAAGAGGTTGTTATAACCATGGGAGCTTTGTATGTTTTTCTTTGTATTTTACCACGTTGGCATGTCATACAGTTATTAACATAGTCTTTTATAGTATCAGTCATACCATTCCAAAAATATTCGGATCTGATTTTACGTGTTGTTTCTACTATTCCTCTGTGTCCTGATAAACGGTCATCGTGAAATGTTTTTAGAATTTCAGGGATTTCTTCTGGATTTGGATGTTTAACCTTATTTTCACAAATCGTAATTTCACAGTCATAGGAGTCAGCTAAGTATGCGGTGATGTGTAGTTGTTCGTTGCCTTGTAATTTACATGTTGGGTAATTTTTGAGATCTGGGACGAAAAGTGATTTGCAATTATGTTGTTGTAAACAACTTAGAAGAGTTTTGAAATAACTTTCAGAATCCCATGAGTCGAAATGTGTTGGCCTTGTACAACCGAAAAACATATTTTGTTTGTTATTTGAAACCACTAAATCGACATCGTAAAGTGTTTTGGGTTTTTCTAAATATGGATCTACTTGAGGACATGTTGAGATTGCAGTGTTAAAAAGGTCGTTCTTATCTGACAGTTCGCATGAAATGGGAATAAATATGTCTTTATGTCTGTCGTCTAAGAGATTGTCTGGAGAAATATGGAGATTTGGAGTGTCGAAGCTATAAGTGGAGTTTTCAAAAAAATGAGAGTAATTGATTTGGAGATAATCTTCTGAGAATACTTCAGTAGGTTTTGGATTTTGAGTGGAATTTTGAATGTCGTTATCGTCGAGTGTTGGGTCTACAACATTAGTGTTCATGACAGGGGGTCGTGAAAGCGCATCGGCGTTTGTGTTACTTTTACCTGCTTTATAAATAACTTCGTAGTCAAATTCTTCTAGTTTTAGTCTCCATCTAACGAGACGACTACCTGGGTCTTTTATAGAAAATAACCATGTAAGTGGTTTATGGTCAGTCACAATTTTGAATTTTCTACCGAATAGATAAGGACGGAAATGTTTGACGGCCCAAACAATTGCCAATAATTCGCGCTCTATGGTGGAATAATTTGATTCGGCTTTATTAAGTGTGCGAGATGCATAAGCTATAGGTAGATCTTTGCCTATTGGTCCTTGAGATAGAACTGCGCCGATGGCGTGTATTGAAGCATCAGTGGTTAAAACAAATTCTTTTGTAAAGTCAGGATATTGCAGGATAGGTGGATTAATTAGTAAGTTTTTACACTCTTCGAATGCTTTTTGTTGGGTTTCGCCCCAAATAAAAGGTGTGTCCTTTTTGAGAAGACTAGTAAGTGGTTTAGTTATTTTGCTAAAATTCGAGATGAATCGTCGGTAATAGCCTGTAAGACCTAGAAATGCTTTTATATCTTTGCAGCATTTTGGAACTGGAAAATCTTTGACTGCTTGAATTTTGTCTGGATTGGGTTTTACGCCTTCGCTAGAAATAATGTGACCTAGGTACGCTACTTCACGTCTTAAGAATTCGCATTTGTCAGGTTGGACTTTGAGTTCGTATTTTTGGAGTCTAGAAAATACTTCACAAAGTTTTTGTTCGTGTTCTTGTAGACTTGATGCAAAAACAACAATGTCATCTAGGTATACAAAGCATCTTTCACCTTGTAATCCGCAGAGTACGGAATCCATTACACGTTGGAAGGTGGCAGGAGCATTCTTAAGTCCAAAAGGCATCCTTTTGTACTCGTAATGACCATAGGGTGTATTAAATGCTGTTTTAGGAATGTCTTCGGGTTCGACTTCGAGTTGATGGAATCCTGAGGCAAGATCTAAGGTAGTAAAGTATTGAGAGTGTCCTAATTTGTCTAGAATGTCAGTGATGTTAGGAAGTGGATAGCTGTCACCTACAGTTACGTCGTTTAGTTTGCGGTAGTCTATGACTAAACGCCATTTTTGTTTTCCAGAAGCGTCAAGTTTTTTAGGAACTACCCAGATTGGGCTACTCCAAGGGGATGAACTAGGTTGAATAATATCTTGGTCTAACATTTTCTGGACTTGAGTCTTAACTTCGTTTTCGTGAACTTGTGGGAATCTGTAAGTCTTAGTATGAATGGGCTTGTCAGAGGTTGTAGGTATTCGATGTTTCGTGTGGTTGCTGAATGTGAGAGAGTCGCCTTCAATAAAGAATATGTCTGAAAATTCGGAAACTATTTTGTTTAAAGATTCTGATTCTTCGGAATTTAGATGTTCTTTTCTTACTAACTGCATAACTTTGCTTTGACGGTCTAAAGAGTTCATGTTGTTAATCGTTATAGGTTCTTGGGATGTGTTGTTGTTTGTAATATTATAGTCATTAGTATTAAATGGAACCGCATTAATAATAGGCGTAGTGATTATCTCGTCGTTTTTGTTAGCATTTACACAAGTGATATAGAATGAATTGTTTGTGACATTTACTAATGCGTTAGGAATAACGATGCCATTAGCTAATATTTGTTTCTCAATAATGGCTGTGCCCGAGTCAATGTTATTTGTTTTACATCTAATTATGGTTTCCGTTCGGCTTGCAAGAAATTGTTTATTTGGATCGTAATTAGTGACGGGTTCGTTAAGATAGTGAAGCTTATAGGTTTTATCACGTATGCGCATTGTTTTTGATTTCATGTAAATATTAGCGTTAAACTGTGTCATGAAGTCGTTACCTAAAATACCATCCGCTTTAAGGTTCAAATTGGCTACGTGAAATTTAAACTTTGGGAAGTTGTCTAGAGAAACTTCAGCTGAGCCAAAACTGGTGGTTGATGTTTGCGAGTTAGAAATGCCTATTATAGAGACTTTGTCTAGGTCATTTAGCTGAGCTGTACCTATTTTGTCTTGTCTCAATATTGAAATTCCTGCACCAGTGTCAATTAATAGAATTACGGGTTGATTTTCTATTTGGAATGTGCAATGTAATAAGTTCTCGGGAGGTACGTCATTTAGAGGCGATACGGAGTAGGATTGAATAGGGTTTGAATCGGTAGGAATAGTATTCTGAGGTTTTGGGTTAGGTTTAGGTTTGGGTTTAGGCTTTGAATGGTATCGTGATTTGGTAGATTTACGGGATTTCGTAGGAATAGTGGGTTTGGCATGATTTTTTGAGAAATTGGTGAAATCAGTGGAAATGGTAGGTTTGGTAACGTTAGTTGGAATAGTAGAACTCGTAGGTATGTTGGATTCGTTGGAAATAGTAGGTTTGTTAGAATTAGTAGGTTTTGCGGAGCTCGCAGATTTAGTATTGTTGAAAGATTCGGAGTTAGTAATTACATCAGTACTGCGGGTTTGGGGCTGGTTACCCTGTTCGTGAGTTACCGATTTTGATTGAAATTCAGATACAGTGTTCGAGGATATTGAATCTTGGTTGGTTTGCGTAGATGCATCTTTGTATTGTCTCCCATAGACTGGCGATGCGTCATTGATTTCCTTAGAGGCAGTTATATTGTGTCCCCGATGGACTGGATTTTGGAAACTGCGACTAAGACTTTGTTTGGGCAGAGTAGGTCTGCTTACCATTTGAGTTGGAAATTCTCTAGGTTCAAACTCGGTGTTGGAGTTTGGATCATTGAGCAGGAGGCTGAAGCGATTTCCGACGAGCTGCTCATTTCGTTGGTCGCTTCGCAGTTTAAATTATTTGCATAAGCTGGAGGAGCTGGTAGGGCACGTTGTATTAGTGGGCGTGTCTGTGCCGAAGGGGTTGGTAAGGCTCGTTGTGTTGACGGGCGCGTTTGTGCCAGAGAGGCTGGCAACGTGTTTCGTATGAGGGAGTCCGACTGGATATTATTGCGCAAGTTATTGTTATATGCTCTTTTGCGACATTCAGATATTAGATGACCTGGATTTTTGCAATAGTTACAGGTTTTCGTATTTGATGGGTATGAATTATAAATTGTACGAGGATTAGGAACGATTTGAGTTCGTTGTAAGCTGGGTTTATGTTGATTCGTGTTATTTTTAAATAAGGATTGCCTAGCTGTGTTCATAGCTCGTATTTTTTCTTCTTCTATGGCAAAACGCCCAGCTACAGTTAGGTTTCGGAAACCTCGCGTTCTTAGCATCGTACCTATTTCGGAGCTAATGCCGTTAACGAAGACGCTTAAGGCGGTCTCTTCTGTTGTTGCCATCCGACCTAATAACGTATTGTCTTTGATTTCGGTATTTAGTTTTTCAACTATTTTGCTTCGGCATAAGTCGACTCTGTGGAAGAAGTCGGTTATGCTTTCAGCTGGTTTTTGGAACATCGACTGTAGTTCTAAATTGAGATGTGAAATCGTCTTGACATTGGAGAATTTCTCAATAAGGTAGGACTTAAGGTCTTCCCATGACGTATATTGTTTAGAGTGGACATCGGAAGCACATGTACCCGTTATGTTATTTAGTGCATAGACGAGTAGGATTTGTTCCTTCTCGGCGTCTGCTAGAAGAAATGCAGAGTCACAAGACCGGACAAATCTGTAGATTTGTTGTGATTCTGCGGTGTCGAATGTTGGGATGAGTTTTAATAACGTGTTAATTTCTAGAGGCATTGTGTTTGTGTCCTGTATCGGCGATTGAGATAAGTTGGGATATAGAGAGTTGGTGTATGGTTCGTTTTTTATGGATTTAGGCATGTAGAAATAGGATAAATAGATATAAAATAGTACACACAAGGAAAAAAATAGGAATTGAGCAGACAAATTAAGCCACTTACCACAGTAACATCAAGATGAGGAGCATTGCGTTCGGCGACATTTGTTAAAAGCTTGCAGCTACCGTACGTTTTGAGCTATTGTCTCTTGACGCACGTTCTTGTCGTCTTAAATTTGCACAATTAATTTAATTTGTTACGCAATAATCCTACCGAACTGCGCCAATTTGTTACGTAATTAAAGGGCTTAATAAAAACTAATAAATTTAATTTATAAAGATGAATAATATTTAAACAATAATTAAAACAAAGAACTTATACTTAAAGAAACAGAGTAACAGTGTAGAACAGAGTTTGAAAATAGAATGTTTGGATTTTGGGATATCTGGGTTATATATGTGATTTGGAACTGGAGAGGATAATGAATGGTCTAAAGGACGAGGGCGAGATTTGGTTTGTTTACAATATAATGGAGTACATTTTAAAATAGGCTTATTTACTAATGTGAGGTTTAAAGGTTATAGATAGGTACAATTATAGGTTAGTAGGTATAGTTAGATATATTATTAAATTATATTGAGTTAGTACAGTTTATCTCTAATACTTAGGTATAGCTTAGGTATAGAAGTACTTAATATGGAGATATGGAGGTTATCTAACATACTTCGTTAAAGGTTAACGTTCCGATTTTGATCTGGTAGTGTTTATGGCAACATAAATATCCCCAGACGCGGGTGAAGTGTTTCTGGTTTCATAACAGTTGCATCTTTATAATTAAACGTTTCACAATATACCTATTTAAATGTAACTATTATCGGCTTCAAATCTCTCTGTCGCTTATAATCATACTAGCTGATGCCCGCGACTTCGTCCGCGTGGAATTAGGTTTTTAAAAAATCCCGTGGGAACTCTTTGATTTTCCGGGCCTATGTCACTCTCCAGGTCTTTATCTATACCCATGCAAAAATCACGTCAATCCGTTGCACCGTTGCGACGTGATTGAAGGACAAACCAACAAACAAACACTTTCGCATTTATAATAAGGGTACTGAAGGATCGCAATCCATATTATGAAGATGATCAAAGAAAAGGTGGAAGGATTGCGTGAAAGGCGATATCTGTGTAAAAGGGGTGGATAATGCGTTGACGGATGACAGAAGAGAGTAGAAGAACAAGACATGTTGTGCCGACCCCACGTAATGTGGGATAAAGACAAGAAGTAGAGTAGTAGTCGACTGGAGAAGTAGTTTTTTCCCTGTGTTGGCTAGTAGGCACTTTGATATGGTTCGACAAGAGTCCCAGTCCTTTTAAGGTCCTTTAGATTAAGAATCCTTCAAGGTTTGTCTCAATGGACCTCCTCCAGGTTTGCTCGACCAGGAACTTTCCTACAGTACGCGATTAGTTGAGATGGCAATCAGGATGGGCACGCCCCGCACATTCGCACAGTCCCCGCGCTAACCTGGTGTGGGATAGCGCGGGTGATACGCGAGTATGCGTGGCGTCCTCATACCCCGATTGCCATCTCGACCTGTCGTGAACTATACTAATCGAGTATGATCTCCAACGAAGAGAAGCAAGAACTCCCAAGTTATAACTACAGATGAGAAGTTTTATTTAAGTCCAGTGGCTTCGATTAAGTATCTAAAGCATGTGCTTTAGTTACTAGTTGTACTATAACAGCCTTGTAGACGAATGAACTTATAGCTAAACACAAATCCATGAACACGCTTTAAATTTTGATTTTATAATAAACTTACAAGTAATAAGTAATTGCTTAGTATGCGTGGAAGTGCTTGAGATAAGTATTTTATTTCAATGTAAATGATGTATTAAGTAAGTACCTATATTATCTAAGTACTTGAGTAGTAATTTCTTGTTGCAACGAGGGCGGCATGCAGCCTTTATAAGAGCAGATGGATCGACCCAAAAGGTCCAAAGCCATTTCGTCATCGACCTACGCTCCTTTCGTTTCGCAAGCTACTTGCCTAATGGTGCATGGTGCACAAATTATTGTTACTCGTCTGAATTATCATTTCGCTGTTATCTTCTAACCCTCCTACAAATAAACCTGGAATAACGGTGGAATAGTTATACTCTGTTTTGTCTTTTTCCTTCAAATGTCAAATTACTGATGACAGAGAAAGACAAAACAGAGTATAACTATTCCACCGCTATTCCAGGTTTATTTGTTAGAGGGTAAATATATAAAAGGAAAAGCTGACTGATTGACTGATCGATCAACACACAACTCAAACTACTGGACAAATCGGGCTGAATTTTCGCACCCAGATAGCTATTATGACGTAGACATCCGCTTAGATTTTGAAAATTTAACCCCTAAGGGGGTAAAATTTGGGTTTGAAATTTGTATTGTCCACGCGGATGAGGTCGCGGACATAAGCTAGGTTTTACATATAGTATTCAATTTTAATTCTTTATTTATAGCTTATAGTTTTTAGCATTTTAGGAATTGATCTATGAAACGAGAAGTTAACGCTTTTATGACAGAGGAATCCGAGATGTCGATTTTGAAAAATAATCGGTCCACACGGCTAGACTAGTAGGGGTGAAGAGAAGGGAATAGAGAGTGCTCAACCAATGGTTGCATATCAAAATGTTTGTATTGTCTATGTGAAGGTATATGAGAGTGAGAGCGAATAGCTTTAGGTAATTATCTCCCATGGCGACGGTGTCGATGACAATTTTTTCACATTCTCTCCGGATCCGACCGAAAACTAACTTCGCTTCAAAAGTCGTGACAGAAATTTTGAATTTCTCTGGCCACCGCTTTTAAGCTTCATTTCATGTTCTACGTGTACGGTGTTGGTAGGTAAGGTTCACTTGACGCTCTTTCTTCGTTTATACTGCTATCCACAAAATTACTTTCTAAGGATAATTTCCATGTAGACTATGTACCTACCTGGTGAAATATTTCGGTCACGAAATACATGTCACTGTGATATCGAACGAGACTGTCCCACAGTTTATTGATATTTTAGTCACGTAGGTAATCGGCAACATCACTTCCAGCCTACGTCTGCCTCTCAGTCTAATACTCGTAGTTCAACGAGTTTCAATGAAAGGCCTTTGTTGCACATTTTCTTTAGATTCACGAGCTTTATATCTACAACTTTAGGAAAACTTATTGATGTCTACTGGAGTTTGATCTTTATTTATTATACGCTTAGGGTTTGATAAGTTCTTAAAAATATTATATTTATACGATGTTATTGCCAATCGATTCTGACCTTTAAAACAATGTTATTCTTAGTACTTCGAAGCTTTTTAATAAGATACGATGGATAGCTTTCTATCGGCTACCGCAATGTTTGATTTTATGAAAGCAGTGCCGAGTGTTATCTAGATATTATAATACCATTCAGTACCTACTGATAAATAATTAAACTGAAAATAGTTTAGTTCTGAAGATGCAATTTCAGTCAGTTATTAACGTAATATTGACATGCAGTATGCTCCTTAGAAGTTACTGTTATTTTCATTAAAAAATCGTAATTCTAATGTTATAACTGTGGCAAATTGCAATTTGCTAGTGTTAGGTGTCATAATCATTCATGACACTAGTGTGCCGCGATTAGTGGCGTAAACAGACACCTAACACTAGCAAACATACATATACATAGGTATTGTATGATAGGCAGGAGAGATGTTCATTGTTCAGCTCTACTTAATTGAAGAAGTTTCGGGACTAACCGCCGATCTCAGACTGGCTTAATCGTTACTTACGTTACTCACTTGCCAAATTTCATAATTATAGGTCAACGGGATTATAGACAAACGGACAGACAGACATCAAAGTGATCCTATAAAATTTCCTTTTGAGGTAAAGAACCCTAAAAAGTTGTAATTCAATTATTTTTTATCTCAAGGTGGGCCGAGAAGTGATTTTCTGAAGTGAATAATGTCGGTGCCAACTGCTCATTTTCTCGCAAGCAGCAAGCAATAATTCCGTGGTAACGGTTGAAAATAACTCAAGGCGCCTGCGTCGGTGGCCTAACGGAAATTTATTGGGTTAATTAATTTTGCTGTGAATTAGGTTAATTTAGATTATAGCATTTTGCAACGACTCAAGTCCAAAATGATTTGTAAGAAGTTCGAAAATTAGCTAAAAAGAAATTGAGACATCTTTTTGTCCTGATTTTTTTTGTCACTCTTGATTCTTGACTGTATTATTATACTTTATATTATATACTAAGCTACGGGTCCCTCGATGGGCGAGTCTGACTCGCACTCGAAGAGTATGAAAGTGATGAGAATTTTTCAACAAGATTTATTTTTACAAGTTTTAGAAACTAATAAATCTGTATCTGTGGTTTGCCAGATTTCGCCTAAAAAGTCTAGTTTTAAAGTTATGTACGGGTTTAAAGATTTGTATGTAAATCCTTGAGCCTCAACTTTAAAACAAAATATTTTAACGGGAATCTGGATAACCACAGACAGATTCTAGAACGTATTTACAAAATTTAATTGAGTTTGATTGGCAATATTCAAATGAGAGCTGGGCTAAGTTTGTTTAGATCGCACTACGAATACAAAAAAACCCATTACCTAAGTGGAGATGTCATTTGTTACTCAGTTTTATATATTGATATGTGCGAATTTATGTGACATCGGTATATGCGAATTATATTGGTGTAATTGGTGAAGAACTGAATTGGGTAGTATTAAACCGAGCAGAACAATAAAATAACACGAAAGGATCAATATTAAGAAAATATTCAAAAAAATACCGATTCTCGTAGCATCGGCAATATCAAGAGGAGTCCCTAATCCCGATGATCCTTTTACCTTTTTTTCAATAATTGAGTTATATCCGGCACACTTCCCGACATTTAGGATCTTCGCTGTAATTTAATTTTTCCGTCATTTCCCAGCGTAATATTGCCGTAACGAATTTTGTAGCCAGTTAGTGTCCTGATGGTACTGAAATTGCGTTATGCTGATATTAATACGCGCTTAGGTACTCTTAAAGGCCATCAGGCATGTACATTTTTCAAAAGGGATACCTATCTGAATTATGAACTCACTCTTGAGTACTTATCACTACCCATATTATAAATGCGAAAGTGTGTTTGTTTGTTGGGTTTGTTTGTTGGATTTGTTAGTTTGTCCTTGAATCGCGTCGCAATAAGCAAATAAGTTCCTATGTTAATTTGCAGAAAATTCCTTTTTAAACTTCACTTTTTCACTTTCGCACAGACTTTTTTAAACTTCTTACCATTCTCATTTGTGTATGTTAAACATAACATCGGTTGTCATGTCATGCCCTTGGCATGAATTTTATAGCTACTTATTTCTGTAGGACTATAGGTCAACGTAGTTCATTACCAACTAAACATCAATTGAGACATACTAAAATCAACTGTATTACGTCGTGTCTTAGCATTGTATTGCTTAACTCCTGAAAACCTTAAAAGTGTCCCTCCACTAGAAATCAATTAAAGCCAACGCTATCAATGTTTGTCTATGAATACCTACCATAACATTATTGATTGCCTTCAAGAACATTGGTAACTTGTTGGTCTACTTTGAATTTTTATATAGATTTTTCCAATTTCCCTGTGGCAAACAGTGTCTATTATAAATTCTCAAGTTGTAAAGTACAAAACTGTTTCTAACATTCTCCTTTGCTTTTTAAATCCTAAAAAATAAGCTCAAAAGTATTTTTAATAGATACATAATTAGAAATCTGCATTTTGATACTCTTTGTGCTCTCGTCCTTTTCCTTTTTAAGTATGTCTTATTTCTTTTTTATATATATGTCGTATATTCGGCCGTATTTAATATTTTTATTTATTGTTACAGAGCAGTTCTCCGATGTGGGAGGAGTTTATATCCAAGGCAACCAAACTTCACTCCGCTTTAAAGTGAGTACGGCTTAGCTTCAAGTTATATGTAATATTTAAAGAAAAGTTATTTTCTTATCGAGAGACTGTATAGTTTTTCTTTGAATTACGTTGACTCTTTTATTAAACCTTATGCCGTTTCTAGTGTAAAAAGTTAAACAAATGCTTTGAAATGCAAATCAGAAATGAGGAGATCTGTAGGAGAACTAGAGTAACTGATATAGCTCGAGTTGCGAGGCTGAAGTCAGAAGTGGCAATGGGCAGGTCACATAGTTTGAAAAACCGATAGACGTTGGGGTCCCAATGTGCTAGAATTGGGACCACGCACCGGAAACTGCAGCGATGGAAGACCCCCAGCTAGGTGGACAGATGACATCAAACGAGTCGCAGGGAGCCGCTGGATTCAGGCGGCGCAAGATCGTGGTGTGTGGACGTCCTTACAAGAGACCTATGTCCAGCAGTGGACTTCTATCGGTTGATGATGATGATAATGTATAGTGAGCTGACTAATTTTCTTTAAGCAAAATGTTATTTTGAAATCTCTTAAGTGTGTATCGTGTCGAAAACTATTTGACTCTTGTTATAACGGATATGGCACCCACTTACGTTATGCCGTCCCAATGCACGATTGCTTCAACAATCGGTGTATCAATAAAGGCAACCTTTCATCCAATTGGCATTAGGCATAAAACGTAACAAGCGTTCCGAGCGCCTGCATTATTAGCTCGTAGCCTCGACTTGGAAGTTGGAGCAAACTGAAGCTGGTCAAATGGATAACTCTCGTCAGTCCTTCTCTGCTAAATACATGGTTCGAACAAAGGCCCCTTTGAGCGTAACAGAATTTGAGGCTTCACGAAATTTGCCCCATGGCGAAGCGTGCCTCAGGTTAGAGCAAATTTGCCCTCGTAACTATCTTGTCTTCAAAAAACCATCTGGTCATACCTATCAAAATAAGTGAAACTACACAAACACCAAGTCCAAAAATCTCAACAAATGTTCAAGTAGGTATTAATTTTACTTCTTGCACCGCGTAAAATGATACAATAATAAATACAGTCTTGTAATTTAAGCTGTACTCAAGTAAATAGGTAAGTAATTCTAATCTTTGAAATAATGATATTGTCATCATCAACACATCAAAATTCGGGTTTTCTCAGAATGAGAAGGGTTTCGGCCATTGCCCACCACGCTGTCAATCTCCAATCCAATGTCTGCCAATCCTTACTTATGTTATAAGGATTGGCAGACTTCACATACCTTTGAGAACATTATGGAGAACTCTCAAGCATGCAGGTTGCCTCACGATGTTTTCCTTCACCGTTAAAGCAAGTGATATTTAATTACTCCGAAACGTTAGAGGTGCGTGCAGGTGTTGGAACCCCCGACCTCCGCAATAGAAGTTCCACCACTAGGCTACCACGGCTTCAAAGATGTTAGTAGGTACCTCACTTAGGTATTTTTAAACAATTTTTTTTAAAGACATGACAGAGCAAAATCAGAGTGACAAATCTTTGCTATTTAATATTATAAAGGCGGATTGGTATTTGATAATTATGTTGACTAGTTATAGTTAAGAGAAGTTTTATCTAAGCGCGCAGCATACAAGCGATGTTTGATTCTAATTTGAATATTCCAAACCAGTTAACAGTTAAACCAATCAATCATGAAATTTTGAAGACACGCTCAACAAATTAATATCAATAAAAGCTATAAATCAAAATAAAAGAAGAAGAAAGACGATCAGGATCTGTGGTTATTTTTTCAGGTCAGCGCTGGTCGCCATCGCTGCGTTTCTCGATGCCTTTCAGAAGATTGCAGATGCTGCGACGAATGCAAGAGGTATGTTCGACTTTTTAATAGTATCTATAGTACGCGACAGGTCGAGATGGTAATGGGTATCAAGCGGGGGACGCCTCGCACACCCGCACGTCACCCGCGCTCGCCTGCCCCGGGTTAGCGCGGGGGGTGTGCAGGCCGTCCCCACCCCGATTGCATCATGACCTGTCGCGTACTATTAGGTAGGCTCAATCGGATGAAAAAAATGTAAATAATGTCGAATTCATAAAAACAAAAACGAACAACCATCGCAATAATATATTCATTTAATAAAACAATAAATAAATAGGTATAATATTGGTACCTACTCGTAAATGCAAGTGATACTTATTACTTAAATAAGGATTGTTTTATTTTATGCTTGTAGCAAAGACTCTTTTGTTTGCTTCGCAACAAAAGAAGTTTTATGGCTCCGAGATTTTGCGACGACTACTGGACTTATTTTACTATTAATTAGATAACTATTGAGTATATTCGGTATCAGCATAATGACCCTATTTGTAATGTAATTATTTAAAAATCATAGTTTTATCTATTTACATCTTAGTGTAAAATACCTATAATATCTAAATCTAATTTACAAAATATACTCGTACACACGAAACTATGGCGCTGGGTAACATTGAAGTTTAACCTAACTTATACCTAGGTACATCCTAGGTACCTCATAATACTTACATAAATACCTATAATACTTTATCATTCTTAATTTTCACTTATATTTTATACTCAAAATTTAAGTAGTAAGTTAAGCCTTAAAAAATTTTAGATTTTAAACCCAATCTCTAATTTATTGCTAATTTTGCCACTTAATAGTTTCCTTTATCCATGAAATATATCTGTATACGTTTGTGTGAGTAGCCGGTCTGCCTATTTCTCCACAACGTCTGGGCCCATAGCTGAGAACTCCGATGACATAATATCTGTCACTGTATTCGTACATCAAAGGTCCTCCAGAGTCGCCATCACAAGAATCTTTTCCGTCCGCTCCGCCGGCGCAGATTTGCGTGTCCATAACATCGGGGCCTTGCACTTTCTCGCATTTGTCCCAGGGTACATAAGGTATAGATACTTCTAGCTTTATTTCACTCGCCGACTTACCAGAACCGGTGCTACCCCAACCGGCCATAGTAAAGTTGGTTGATGGCTCAAATACCGGCATGAAGTTCCTGTCCGGTAAGCAGATTGCCTTGATAAAGTCTGAAAGTGGGAAAAGCATTGTCATTTTGTGCTTATCTTTTTTTTCTTTCTTAATTTATTTATAACAAGCGTATACCAGATATATATATATACATTGTTTGTCTCTCGCCAAACTGGTGAGCCAGTTTGTTGGCGATGCGTGCGCAATCTACATGCGTATTGTATGTTTCAGATATACATACGTTACCTACCGCTTGTTTTAACGCTTGTAACCATCTCTATAAGGCCAATATCATGAATCTTTTCCAAACGTCTGAACTGTGGATGTCGGTATGTTGTTTTTACTTCTATGATTTTCACTGTAATATTATCCATACCCCCGCCCTCCTGCTCCACATAGTCAGTTGGGAAAGAGGAAGTATTGTACTCCGCAAGACGGACATACAACCTGGAATAGTGGACGAAAATTTAAATTAAGTACAAGAAGTAAGTGAGACTGAGTAGATTTAAATAGGTATTTATATTAAAACTAGCCGTTGCCCGCGACTTCGTCCGCGTAAAGAAGATCGGCAAACACCCGTGTATTATCAGTGTCGCACTTAAGACTTACAGCATATTTCAAAGTCTTGACATTCAGTCAGTGACTGACTGACTGACTATATAAAATTCAAAGTCTTGACTGTCAGTGACTGACTGACTGACAGTCAAGACTTTGAATTTTATATATACAGACAGGTGATTCCGGAAAAAGGGTAAATAGTAATAGTGACACAAAATATAAGGGAAAATTAACAGGTAGATCACTTACGGTGGTCCATAGGTTCCATCAAGGCAATGCGCTGCTGTTAATACAAATTTGTGGGTAATGAGACCTCCACCACAAGCGAGAATCTCTCCAGGGTATTGCAAAAGAGCCAGCCATGGATATTGATCAATCCCGACCGCCTCACCGTCTAAAATAATATACTGGTAGTAAGATAAATTGAAAAGAATTACAATTGAAATATGATAAGGGATTAAACTTGGAATCACAAGCTTAAATCACTATAATCTGCCAAAACAGACAAATCTGTATGGTAAAACGTGCATCATGCGATATGCACCGCCCGTCCTTCCACTCATCGATGTATTCCACTAATACAGAAGCAGCAGTAATACATACTACTAATACACAACACCACACAAATGGACACACTCAATGTACGTTTCACTCCGATACTGGAGCATCTTTAGGAGATGTAGACTCCATTATGCACAATCGCAAAGATTTTCGCAAGATAGGGGATTAAATTCCTTAATGCCTGAAGATCATTGCGTGTTGCCAGTGATGACATACAGATCCGACGCGTAGTCGTTAACAGCTATGGGTCTTATAAAAACACTCAAAGTCACTCAATGGGCGGTGGATGCTCGGAGTTTCCCTACGTGAAAGGAAATTGAGGAGATCCGTATAAGAACAAACGTAACCGACAAAGGTAAAAATGCGAAATGGCAATGAGTGGGGCACATTGCTTGAGGAATTGATAGACGATGGTTGTTGGAATGATGACCTCTATTGGAAAGCATAGCGTCTCCCACCGCCTATTAGCTAGACAGGACGACATCAAACGTGTCCCAGGGAGCCGCTGAATTCAGGCGACGCAAGACCGTGGTGTGTGGAAGTTCCTACAAGAGACCTGTATCCTGCAGTGGACGTAAATCAGTTGACGAAGAAGAACAAGGAAGGCTTAAATTCACGCCTTATTGCATTAGACAACCTCTCTTGGAGATTATATTATTCGTTCGCAATTCATTGCCACTGTAATGGTACAATCATATCTAATTTCAACTGGATAAGTCTTGTATGATGTGTGATGACGATGATGATGAAGATGAGTTGATAAATCTGTGAATAAAGTAAACTTACTGACAATTTTGTTGGAACTTGAGGTATCAACCCCGCAGACTCTGTTGATTTCTTCTTCTTCTTTTGAAAACATCCTAGTTCCTAATACCTCTGATGCCGGTCGCGGTATTGACAATGGCACAGGGTCTAGAACTGTTACTGGAGTTTCAGAGTTCGTGAATACTGGGCTATTTGTGATTGGCGTTGGTGATATAACGTTGGTTGAAGAATGCGGATATAATACAGGAGTCGCTTGGAATCTATTCCATACAGATGGCGAAGGACAGCATACCTGAAACGTCATTAAGAAAATATTTTGAAAACTAGTAACAGAAGATTTGGTCAAACTTAACATAAAAAAACTTATTGAGATCTCTAAAGTAAACTGTTTTCTTTCTTCTACATAAACACTAAAATGATGTCCCAAGATTTAAGGATGAAAATGAAATGATTCTGTTATCCATTTTAGCAAGTTACATAAACTCAGCTAAATAACTATGATTGCGACGGTCGCAATTTATCAATCATTAAGTTTCGTTAATGTATCTTCTTCGTCCTTGTAATAGACAGAGAGCCAGCGCGTGACAGACCTTCCTTATTTTATAAAAGCTGAAAGTTTCTCTGCGTATTGTCCCCAACATTGGTAATATAATAATAATTTACTAAGCTTTAAAGGTGTCTCGCAGGTAGTTGCCGCGTTAGTCAAGTGTCTGGGAATGCATGACATGATTTCTAATACTATTCTGAAGAAAATATAAAAAAATTGACTTTATACGTTGACGTAAGATTTTTTACACCTCTATCACCTGTTATCTCCCAAAGCCACCATGATCCAAACAAACATACAAACAAACATTCCTCCCAGTATTGGGGACTATACGCAGATAAACTTTCAGCATTTATAAAATAAAGAAGGTCTGGCACGCGCTGGCTCTTAGGCCATACTATTTTGGTATTTAGTTAGTCAGTGTTTGTTTACTCTCGGAAATCAATTTGACAGACATGTTTTTATTAATTAGTACAGAAGTTACAACATACAGTAGGAAAATACGCGTATTTTCCCCAAGATTGTCCGGGGTTTCCCTTTGGCATGTTATAGTTTTAATGCTTTATTACGTCATTAAAAATTTATCTTGACAATGTTGAATAAATTTATTGTATAATAATGCATAATTATTGCTTTTTGATGCAAAATTCCGTTTGATTGCAGTTTTTAACTCGGATTTTTCAAGTCTAGTCGTCTAGATCTGTCAGTTTAAAACAACCGATGACCTGACTCAGCTCATAAATGATTAAAAGCAGAATCTTTCATTTTCATAGATAAAATAAAATTTTATACTCACTTTCATTTTACCTCCTGATGGACTACCGCAGTAGGACTGCTGGAAATACATGTTTTCATGTTGAGTTTTGTATTTCTTTTTGTAAAGGTCCATCAAAGGTTGACATTTTGAGATAAGGATGCATGTTCCTGCCTCTCCGTTTGGCACTTTGCATGGTTTCTCTGTAATAAGAAAGTTGTTATCTCTATATATAAAAATGATCGGATGCTTTTGTCTTCCTCCTAAATCCTATTAAGTGAAGTGACTAGTAGATTAATATACCTCATATCTAATTAACTACAGTAAAGCTTTCATGCAGGTTCTTTTATGCAAAAAATCGTCATGGTGTACCATCAAATCAGTGAGGAATCAGCCTGTGTTAGTTTAAAAATGTATACTTGTTTTAAGAAATCTGATGTACCAGACAGATATTTTGGACAACGTTTTAGTCCTTAATCTTAGGGCAAACCGTACTTGTCGTTGCCATGTTGACATGACAGTTGACACAGAGCAAATATGGCGAGCCCTTTCTCAAAGCGTTATACTAAGTAATTTTGAACCTGTAATCTGTATTAATTCAGGAAGGAAAACGTACAAACGTTATTAATTGGGTTAAAAATATAAACGTTGGGTGTTATAAATCACCCAATTGTTCTTTGCATACTTGTACGTTAATTGTACGCGTATGTTTGTATTGTAATTTAGCGTTGTCTATACTATTATTAAAAAGAGGTAATGTTTGTAAGTTTGTTTGTAGGGGGTAATCTCTGGAACTACTGATCCGATTTTGAAAATTCTTTCACTAGTCTCAAATAAAAGCTCTAGGCCTAAACGTTATTAGTGTTTAAACCACATACTATTTAAATACATGATTAAGAGCGATAAACCGATTTGCGGAAGTTTTCCACATTTTTAAGCCGTTCCACTCAAAATTCACCAGTTAAAGATTATTTGCCAATCGGAAAATCGGCCCTTAATCTATTCATTTCAGAAATCAAATTATAAACATTACAATTCGTTGTGTTCAGCAGTAACATTTAAGATTGATGACGTAATTCTTGTTTATTAACATGCTTATTGAAATTCTTTGAGCATGTAAACACGTTGATGCGAAAAATTTGTGGTTTTTGCCGTGACATTATTAACATTAATCGGTACTCGGTATTCATTTAATATTTAAAAAGACTAACAGCAGGGTAAATTTTATATTCACCAATGCTATGAGATACTTTTATCTAATAATAATAATAATAATACATTTTTTATATCTGACCCTTGGTGGTAATTTTTATATATCTTCTTCATAGATATTGGATGTTATCAAAATATTAGTGTTTCGTGACAAATAAAATCAAAACTTACCGTTGTTGACATTTCATCTCGATTTCCTAGTGTATTCCTAAGTAGTTCATTAATTAATAAGCTACCTACATGAAATTATTTATTATAGTGATAAGAAGAATAAACAATAAAACAAGATAAGGAGATTGCATGCATTGATTGATAGTTTCATAATTTTCCTACCAGAATCGGATGTTGCGATAAGCCTTTAAATATTTACTTGACCTATCATTTCCGGAATCATTCAAGTTAGTGAAGATAAAGATATACTTAGTTAAGATCAATAAAATGGCTTAAGGTTATATTAGTTAGTACTATTTGATAGAACTGTTGTCACTGTTGCTGTAAACTTGGTGATGAATGGTTAAAAAGTAGGTAAATAAATTCATAAATAACTCACGTGCTTCAATAATTTCCAACAAATACAAGAGGTACACAGCAAAAGCGCATAATTTTACTGCGATCTCCATATTCGTTTGTGACACAACGTTATGTCGTATAAGGAAAACACAAACCAGTCTAGTTGGGTTGCTCGGCCACACGCTACTGGCCTCTCGGTTGCAACGAGTCACCGAGGCAGACTGAGGTCCTCTTAAATGATGAGAGAAGTATAGCGGTGTTCTTTTGTGAGTATCGGAAAACTACAAATTTGTGCGCCTTAACACTATCGGACCGACCGACTCATTCGATTTGATACCATTATTGATTGATGAATAAAATTATTAGGATTGATTTGATAATATTGATTGATGAATAAAATTATTAGGATTGATTTGATAATATTGATTGATGAATAAAACTGAGCCAAACCGACCCGCCCAGGTTTCTACAGTCGATTACTGGGAACCGAGTAGGAACGTGTGTGTGTGCAGGCCAACAAACTTCTTTATCTAACGTAAACATTACTTAAGTTGGTTAAGTCACTTTTCTCTTTACAAATTGCTACCACAAACAGCATTTAATTGGAACTTGGAAGACATAAGAGGGATAAAGAGAAAATAACTCGAACTATTGAAGATAAAATCTTAAAAAAAGAGTGGCGGACATGTTGCATTTAGAAGGAAACCGTAACTAATAATAATTAATCAGCCCCTAAGACATATCTAAGTACATACCTACTAAGTAGACAGTTTTCAAAGACTATGAATTAGGTAGGTTCTAGAATCTAGAGGATGCCTGTGACTAGTCCGCATGGCACTGTATGGACTTAAAAAGAGATTTTTATTTATCGTGTAAAATATCAAAATAAATACCAGAGTACGCGAGTCCGACTCGCACTTGGCCGGTTTTTGATTTCCTGAGATAGAAAGTATCTGATCATGACGTGATTTCTAATACTGTTACGAAGAAAAAAAGATTCCGACGAATTGAGAACCTCCTCCTTTTTTTGAAGTCGGTTAAAAATATGAAAAATTTACACTTAATACTTTGACGTAAGATTTTGCACATATGTTACCTGTTAGGTACTGTTACCTAACAGGTAACACCTAACCACCATGTAACCTAAGCCAAGTCCCTGTATTGGCGACAATATGCAGAGAAACTTTCAGCTTTTATAAAATAACTAGCTGATGCCCACGACTTCGTACGCGTGGATTTAGGTTTATGAAAATCCCGCGGGAACTCTTTAATTTTTCAGGATAAAAAGTAGCCGATGTCCTTCCCCGGGATGTAAGCTAACTCTGTACCAAATTTCATTCAAATCGGTTAAACGTTGGGCCGTGAAAAGCTAGCAGACAGACAGACAGACACTTTCGCATTTATAATATTAGTATGGATATGGATTTTAATGGTGTATCTATAAACCCTTAACAACACTCGTGGTTTATCAGAGTGTTTTTTAAATGTATAGACCAGCGCTTGGCTGCAATCTCACCTGGTGGCAAGTGATGATGCAGCCTAAGGCTCAACTCACACCGAAAGAGCGTCGAGGCGCAGCGAAGCGGAGTGCAGTTTGAATTTTAACTTTATTTTCATTACTATAATACTTATTATCGCATGAGTAAACTCAAACGAGTCGCGCGGATGCCTGCGGCGCCGCGGGAATTCCGGCGAATTCCGAACGGAGCCGTGCGACTGCGCGAGAAGTCGCGGGAAGTCCCGAGAATGCTCGAGCAGTCGCGAGCGACCGCTGGCAATATCCCGCCCCTCACGCCCGCTTCCCGCGCGAGCATTCGCATTCATTCCTTGCAGTTCAACGAATACAGAAGTGATGGAAATTGATGAAGAAAAGCTTATTTATTTAGTGCAAATGTACGACTGCCTATACAATATCAAATCAAGGCATTACAGCGATAAACAAATGAAAAATAACGCTTGGCAAAAAGTGGGCGCTGAAATGAATATGTCTGGTAAGTATGTATTTGTTTAATTATTTTTATTTGAAAATTAAAATAAACCATTTTTTAAAATTTTAATTAAAATGAAAAAAAAACTTTTAATTGTTGCGATGTCGTCCGCAAATTCTAGAACTCGTTAGTTTACATACGGCGCAGTCTTTTGTAAAACTTCACACTATTTTGTTGTTAAATCTATTTAACTACGGGAAATCATTTCGTTTTGCCAAGAAACGGCACCACAAGAATTAAAATAAGTCTTAAATTTATCTCTTATAGAGATAGCATTTTCTCGGGAAACAGAATCCGCTTGAAGATTTTGTAATATACTATTTATTGGCACTGTTTCAATTATGTTTTCAAATATTTCATCATTTCTTAGGTAATTATGTAAACAAGTGCACGCTAGTATCATAATGTCCAGGTATTTGGGTTGCATTCTAATTCTCTTTTGGAAAACCTCAAATTTTTGTGTTAGTATTCCGAAACTGCTCTCTACAATACGTCTTGCACGGCTTAGGCGATAGTTAAATATTTTCTTCTCGACGTCTGTCGACATTTGGCTTCCAGGAAAAGGTCTCATTATGTGTTCATGTAGCGGGAAAGCCTCATCTCCAACAAATACATGTGGCAATGCTTCTGTCGTACCTGGCAAACATTTACTAGGTGGTATATCCAGTGTATTATTATTCAATAATTGTCCTAATCTGGAGCTGCTTAAAATGCCACTATCACTATTGCGACCGTATGCTCCAATATCGACTACAACGAATCGGTAATTTGCATCAGCTATGGCTAATAAAACTACACTGAAATATTTTTTGTAGTTATAAAATTGACTGCCGCTGTTCCAAGGTGCTCTTATATTAACATGTTTGCCATCTATGGCTCCTATACAGTTAGGAAAATTCCATTGAGTTTCAAATTCTTTTGCTAGTTTGGTCCATAGCTGAGCTGTCGGTTTTGGCATAACACGCGGCCGTAAACACTTCCATATCGCAGAGCAAGTTTCGTGAACAATTAGAAGTACAGTACTATATCCCATTCGATACTCGTGAGCTAGCGCTTTGAAACTGATAGCAGTAGTTAAAAATCTGAAACAAAATATAATTATTATCATCAGATATAGTTACACATATCGATAAATCAAGAGTAACAGCCCCGGTAGTTTGTCTACTTTTATCCGTGTGTATATATTATTATCTAGATTATTGTTACCATCATGAAAAATTAAAATCCATAAAAACATAACAAGATTGTTATATTAATAATTATATTATTACCATTTTCAGTGGAGAATTGCCAAAAGTCTTGGAAGAAATTACGAGATAGTTATAGAAAGGGCATTTCATTAAGAGAGAGTAGAAGTGGGTCAGCTAGAACAGTGGAACGCCCATTAAAATTTGAAAAAGAATTAGAATTCATAAAACCCTTCATGAAAAGCAGGAAACAAATTTCAAATTTAACGAGTTCGCCAGAAGATTCAGATATTACCACAGATGGCGAATATCAGTCTATGTCACCAAGACCGCAGTCGCAGCTATTACCGTCACCACGGCCACAGTCGCAGCTGTCAAACCAGACCTCTTCATCCAACGAACAGCCTCTCTAAATGTCAAATTTATTGTTCAAACAATATATTGAAGGAAAGCAAATAGAACATGACCCAACCATTAGTTTTTTCTTAACCGTGGGCCGAACTGTGAAAACAATGCCTAAAAATATTCAAGCCAAATTAAAGGGCGAAATTTTCCGCCTTATAAATGAAACGGAAATAAGACTTGCCGATGACACCGGTGATAAAATGACACGAGATACAGCTGAATTCAACTTATCTGCCACAGGAAATAATACAACCATGCCATCTTCTTCAAATTATCCATTGGAAACAACCAGTATCAGTCCTAGATCTGTGACAGAAAATTACAATGAAACAAACATTCCAACCACATCCTTTTCATACACACCATCCAAAATACCGTCTACTTCAACAAGTTATCAAGAAACGAACACAGAAAATATCTACGAGACAAACTCCCCACTTCCGATTTATTCAACCTTAACTTCCAGATCTAGTTCATTCGACCCACCTCCATCGCCTTATATACCACAGGCTATGTCGAAATCACAACAAAGATCCTCTGATTCTGTATTGCGTGAAGAGGATTCCGAAACCAATATCGATACGACATTTGACTATTAAAGAACTGTTGCCTTAAAACTATTTTAAAACTATTTTTTATTCTTTAAAACTATTTTATTTTTTTGTTAGAATAGTGTATTTGAACAATAAATAACAATACAATTGAACCATATACTTTTTATTTACTAACTTACCTGAGGCAGACTGACAGTCTTTCTTCAGCGGAAATAGCCAATCTATAATTGGTATTTTGTTTTTGAATATGTGGCCTGAGAATTTCCAACAAACTTTCAAATTTGTCATAGTTCATTTTATAATAGTCATAATAAATGCTAGGATACAGATGTAAATTTGTGCAAAATGTTTGAAATTGGCCAAACAAACGTCTTTTCTTCCACAGGTCGTGTACCCAAATATTTCTTTTTCTTTTAAATCTTTCCCTCCTTATCTCTTCGGCCTCTTCCTCTTCTGCTTCAATTATATGTGCAATAATAATTAAATCCAAAATACCCATTTTCACTGCTTAAACACAAGTTTACTCCAGTTTTGTTGGAAGTGAACTGCGCATAGGGGAGCGACCCGTGAATTCATCCCGCGACCTCTCGAGCATTCCAGCGACTTCTCGAGCATTCCAGCGACTTCTTGAGCAGTCGCGGGAATCCGCGCGCCTTCTTTATCGAGCGGGTCGCTGCGCTTCGCTGCCCTTCGCCGCTCTTTCGGTGTGAGTTGAGCCTTAGACAGAGCGCGCTTGCCTAGAAGATGCCTATTCACCCTCGACTTGAAGGTACCCTTATTATAAAATTGAAGGGAAAACTGTTGACGGAAGGGTGTTCCATATTATTTTAGCGTTTCGAATTAGAAACAAACCAATCACAAACGAAACTATGTTTTCGAAGTAAATTTCGAATGTTTTTTTGAAAACAGGTTATCTAATAGAGTAGTAGGTACCTACAGAAAACATAGTTTTGTTTGTGATTGGTTGGTGACTTGAAATGGTTAACGCCCACTGAGTTTTTGTAAGGTACCTATGAGTACAGATAGAGCCCTTTAATAACTTCTCTCAGTGGAAAGAGTACAGGCACTTGTGCGTGTGATCAACCCATCGCCGGCTCACTACAGAGCACGCCTCTCAGAGTTAGAAGGGTTTTTTCCATAGTCTACCACGCTGGCCATGTGCGGATTGGAGAACATTATCTCAGGCATGCAGGTCGTTTTTCACGATGTTTTTCTTCACCGGTAAAGCAAGTGATATTTAGTTACTTAAAACGCACATGACTCCGAAAAGTTAGAGGTGCGTGTCCGGGTTCGAACCTCCGACCTCCGATTAGAAGGCGGACGTCCTGACCACTAGGCTATCACAGCTTAGTAAGTAGGTACACTGTATTAGAAAGGGGATTAGATTGATTGTAATAAGTAGGTACCTATTGTATAAACTCTTTATTGCGTATAGCTGATCCCCGCGGCTTCGCCCGCGTAGATTTAGGTTTTTAAAGATCCCGTATAGCCTATGTCACTCAGGAATAATGTAGCTTTCTACTGGTGAAAGAATTTTTAAAATCGGTTCAGTAGTTCTAAAGATTACCCCCTACAAACAAACTTAACGACATTACCTCTTTATATAATATAATACAACGGGCCGTGCAGCAGAAATCGTAATATTTTAATTTCGCCATAACTTCAAAACCAAACGTCCAATTTTAATCATTCAAAGACCAAATATTATCTCCATAAACTGTTCTTAGTGATGAAATCATTTATTTTGATAAGGATTAATAGCATGAGTAAAATAAACGCGTTTAAATGTAGTCCAAAAAAAATTCAAGATTTTTAAATAAAAAAATGGTTGCTGTGCCTCACTCGACATAGATGGGTATAGTGTGTCGCGGACTTTTTTGTAGATATTTATAAGATCTACAATTAATTAGAACATTTTATGGTTCTATCTTTTATAGTTTAGGCAGCGTACGCAAAATAAGTAACTTTTCTGGTTGATTTTTTACACCTTGTGTCCGAAAAAACCCAAATATCTTACGGAACCCTATTTTTTTCCAAAATAAAATATAGCCTATGTTACTCGTGGATAATGTAGCTTTCGAATGGTGAAAGAATTTTTAAAATCGGTCCAGTAGTTTTTGAGCCTATTCAGTACAAACAAACAAACAAACAAACAAAGAAACAAACAAAGTTTTCCTCTTTATAATATTAGTGTAGACGAAGGTCTGGCACTCGCTGGCTCTTAGTCCGTTAGGTACCTTACCACTCACTCACTGACTGACTGACTGACTAATCATGAAATCTCAGAAACTATAAAGCCTTCAAACTTGAAATTTGGAAGGTAGGTTCTTTCTAGGACGTAGGTGTCAGCTAAGAAACGGTTTTGAACCCCCCCCCCCCCCCCCCCCCCCAAGGGTGCGAAAGGGGGGGGGGTCGAAGGTTGTATGAAAGTCCTATGTTTTTGGAGTTACAGACGTGAAAATCAACATTTAGGTTATTAGCTTTAAATAATAAAAATCTGTATAATTCAATTTGGGAAATTCCCCCCTTAAGGGTGGTAAAATAGGGGGGCAATGTTTTTATAGAAAAGTTTTAACAATTGTTATTTTTACTTGAAATTTGAAATTTAGGCTATTTCTAGGGGGTATGTATCAGATAAGAAAGGATCTAACTAAATTCCCCCCCTAAGGGAGTAAAATGGGGGTCGAAGGGTTATATGAAAATCCTACGTTTTTGAAGTTAGAAATATGATAATTGGCATTTAGGTTCTGGGTTCCGTGTCTTAAGGTGAGACTGAGTGAGTAGGTAGGTGCGGCCTTTTGAAGCGGGAAAATTTCAGATCTCATGTAAAACCAGTACGTGGACGAAGTCGCGGGCATCTGCTAGTTGACTTTAAGACTATAAGTGAAGCTGTGACAGCTGTTGTTAGGGCGTCCGCTTCCTAATCAGAGGTCGGGGGTTCGATCCCGGGCACGCACCTCTTACTTTTCGGATGTGGTTTTTAAGTACATATTACTTGCTTTAACGGTGAAGGAAAACATCGCGAGCAAACCTGCTTGCCTGAGAGTTCTCCATAATTTTCTCAAAGGTTTATGAAGTCTGCTAATCTACATGTCTTGGCCAGCGTGGTAGACTATGGCCAAAACCCTTTTCACTCTGAGACCCGTGCTCTGTAGTGGGCCGGTGATGGGGTGATCGATGCCGATAATATTATAATACGACTGTGTTATAATATTATGGCCTAGTGGTTAAGATGTCCGCCTCCTTTTCGGGAGGTCGGGGGTTCGATTCCGGACACGCACCTCTAAGTTATGTGCGTCTTAAGAAATTAAATATCACTTGTTTTAATGGTGAAGGAAATCATCGTGAGAAAACCTGCATGCCTGAGAGTTCTTCATAATATTCTAAAAGGTTTGTGAAGTCTGCAAATCCGCCCTTGAACAGCTTAGCAGACTATGGCCAAAGCTATTCTCAATCTGAGAGGATACCCGTGCTCAATAGTGGACCGGCAATGATGAAGATAACTGAATTTTTAGGTTCTGTAGGTATAGGTACATGTTGCATCACGTAGAATGAAAACACTCTATAAATGACAAAAACTTTATACAAAAATTATTAAAAACCTTACACACATAAAATATTATCCTATTCCGATTGTACGTCAAGGTTTAATGTTACTTCGTATCCAGGGCATGTATTCGTAGACTTTTGTATAGACCCCAGGCACGTTTTCCATCCCGCAGGGCGTAGGGCCGAAGCTCACGACCCCGACGACTTCATATAGTCTGCCATTGTCCAACATCAAAGGTCCACCGGAATCTCCTTTGCATGAGTCTTTGCCTTTTTCGCCGCCTGCGCATATTTGCCCGCTCCATAGCGGAACTTTTCGTTTGGCTATGTCGTACGACGGTTGGCATTCCTGTGAAATGTGGAATAATACTAATCTATTGTCCCTCTAAAGTCATTCTAAAATTTCAAGGTCTCAATGCGATTAACATATTGTCAGATTTTCCCGAAGATATTATATATTTATGATACAAAACTAGTGTTCAGGTGACACACCCAATTCTTTATGTTTCATACGGATCAAGATCAACTTTGAATTGAAAAAAACGATGTATGGTAAAGAGATGGAGATGTAGGAATATATTATGACTCTAAAGGCCCAGCCTTTGTATTCCTATAGCTAGGTAGATACAGAGGCACGTTAAATACTAATGGTAGCACAGCATTATCATCGTCAACCGATAGATATCCACTGTTATAAGAACGAAGTTAGGACCTCGAGTTGGTAGGTATGACCGTTTGAGTCAAGAAAGGTAAATACACGTGCAGTTTGATCTGCTAGTGCTTTGTACTTCGCTGACAGCTATTCCCAGCCAGCGGCGAGCAGAGTCAGCTAGGTTGAGCTTCGTTATGAACTGACGTTGGCAAAGAGGTGGACCTTATAAGAACAAAGTTAGGACATCGAGTTGATGGCTATTACCGTTTGAGTCAAGAAGGGTAAATCCACGTGAAGTTTGACGCTGCTAGTGCTTTGGAGCTCGCTGACGGCTCCCCAACCAGCGGCGTACAGCGTCGGCTTAGGTTGAGCCTTCTCTATATCTGACGATGGCAAACATATGGGCCGTATGAAATCTGTAAGAGAGTATTACACTAAATATGACGTAAATTTTAGTAAATAGATGATGGTTTTTATGAAGTACCTAAGAGCATTAATTTTAATTAAACCATATCTCAATATATAAAAGGAAAAGCTGACTACTGACTGACTGACTGATCTACGCACAGCTCAAACCACTGGACGGATTGGGTTGTTTGGCATGCAGACGAAGTAGCGGGCATAAACTAGTCATTTTATAAAAACGTATACTCGACCCCACGTGGGATATGCTTTATACTTTTCCTTGTATTTATTAAAAATTAGCTGCCCCGGCGAACTTCTCTCTATTCTTTTTCAGGCAATCTTTTAAATTTTTCTCTCCGTAAGAACCAACCTCGTACTTCAAGGAATATTATAAAAAAAGAGTAAGCGATATCGGTTCTGCTGTTCTCGAGATTTGCGATCAGCAACACATTCAGCAATTCATTTTTATATATAGAAGATCGGACGTCGAGACTTGTAGACCTCTCAAGTGGGTAAAAGTCATGTTACCCATGTTACTGCCAGTTACCCTCCTCAGTTTGGTTATCTAACGAAAAATTCTTGAGAGCCAGTGCGTGCGATATCTTCGTTATTTTATAAAAGCTGAAAGTTCCTCTGCATATTGTCCCCAACACTGGGAGGAAAGTTTGTTTGGATCATGGCGGCTTTATACTTTGACGTTTGATTTTTTTACACCTTTATCACCTGTTATCTCCAAAGCCACCATGATCCAAACAAACGTTCTTCCCAGTGTTGGGCATAATACGCAGAGAAACTGCCAGCTTTTATAAAATAAGGAAGGTCTGGTATGCGCTGGCTCTCCCTCTATAAAGCCTATTTGCTATCATAATCTCGTACCTACCACTGTACGGTGCCACAGTCTTCAACCTTAGTAAAGCTATGTCATGTCTTCGGAGCGCAGAGTTGGGATCGTACCCCTTGTGCGCGATGATCTTCTCGATTGGTACTACGACCGCGCCTTCCGTGCAATCTGTTCCGCCACCCTCGACATCCACGCAGTCCTGTCCATCATTGTTGATATTGTAGTCTCCGAGGCGAACATTTTTACTGCAAAAAGAAAACATTGAGCATTTCATATTTGCCTTAGCTAGAGACGCTATGGTTGGTAAAGAAATAAAAATAACGTGAACTACCTATAATTGAAGATAAAATATATCTTGAAGGAGTCGTAGCTAAACTTAGAGTTAAAGCATAAAACAGAAGTAGAAAGCTTTCAAAGACTAATTTATGTATTGGTACTGGTACTGTATGATATCTTGCTAGATGCTCAAACCAACATTGCGCCTAATAAAGTTTCTTTACAAACGAATTTTCTGATAAATGATACTAAAACTCAATGATTTTTGGTTATTAGGTGCTGATGTAGAGTCGATCAAATATGTGACTGAGAACTTAAATGAATGTACAGACGAAAATGACACTTTAATCGAAGTTACACTTGCTTAAAATAAATTCAATACGAAAAACCGGTCAAGTATAATAAACTAGATGATGCCCGCGACTTCGTCCGCGTGGATATGTAGGTTTTGAGAAATCCTGTGGGAACTCTTTAATTTTCCGGGATAAAAAGTAGCCTATTTCCTTTCCCGGGATGCAAGCTATCCCTGTACCAAATTTCGTCAAAATCGGTTGAACGGTTGAGCCGTGAAAAGCTAGCAGACAGACAGACACACTTTCGCATTTATAATATTAGTATGGATTGTTTGGAAAATTTCATGGTTGCGATTTGCGAAGAGTTTTTGATGATGTAGGTATATCGAACGATGATCATATTATGATAAATACGTCTTAGTGTCATCAACTCATCGCTACCCATATTATGCGGAAGTGTGTTTGTTGTTGGTTTAATCCTTCATTCTCATTTTCTCAACGGATCGACTTGATTTTTTGCATGGTTATTGGTAATTTATAATTTAATATGGTTATTAATAATTAAATACCTGGAGTGTGACATAAGCTGTTTTTATCCTGGAAAATCGAAGAGTTCTCACGGGATTTTCAATAAACTAAATCCACGTGAACAAAGTCGCGGGCATCAGCAGTATTTCAATAAACTTTTCCTTCTTTTCAACATCAGATACCTATAGAGCCTTGTGCGTTATATGTAAAGACAAAGAGTAAGGTACTAACGGTTCAGCAATCCTCAACACGGGACCTAGAACGCAATGTCCGGCAGTTAGGACGTATTTTCCACTGATTAGCGCGCCACCACATAGGAGCTTGATCTTGTCGTCTCTAACCCCCTTGTACTCTATGATCGTCAGCCATGGGTATTGATCTATTGCAGTTGCGTTGCCACCTGGAATTACAAAGAACTTTTTACGATCTTCAGCAATATCTACAAATCTAAAAATATAGGTAACACGTTATGCTCAATTCTACCATCATCATCATCATCATCATCATCAACCAATAGACGTCCACTGCTGGACGTAGGTCTCTTGTTGGGACTTCAACACGCCACGGTCTTGCGCCGCCTGGATCCAGCGGCTCCCTGCGACTCATCTGATGTCGTCCGTCCACCTAGTGAGGGGGCTCAATTCTACCAAAGCTACCTTACTAAATATAGACGTAACCCAATCTTATATTGAATATTTTCATAATAATTAACAAAGATGAAAGAACCGAAGAAGTTGTATTAATTCTGTCTTAAAAACATAATTACGGATTCCATGTAATTAATATCCTCGTGACGATGCACGTGTTAACGCGAACAGGTTCAAATAAGGTAAATGGCATTGTAATATCCATGATTAACGTAAAAAAAATATCACGTGAACAAAAGTACTTTGTGTTTCAATGAAATAATCATCATACAATCAAGTCAATTCTTAAGCGGTTTAAACTTTGTCGATTATTTCGAAGCTATGCGTTAATCAATATGCTTTGCGCATTATTAATTTCACTACTACCTTACTATAAGTGCACCATTAAGACGGCTGTCCATTGCTGCGTACGGACACGCCAAGCCCATATTTTGCTTTCTATGTAGCAACACTAACTGCAGTCTGTCAATAGACTGACGACATCGCTTCTGACGTTCGCCGTGTGTCCGTGCACAGCGTGCTCAGCAGTGGAACCGAGGCACCATTATTTTGTATCACCAATAATTGATAACATCGCGGCTATCGACCGAAAAGCTTAATAAAATAATTGGGCTTACAAATAGGTTCTGCCAAATTGGGAAACTCGAAATTATTTTTACATTACAATCAAAGCTGCACTTACAGGGAATCTCCCGCTATACATCTTGGCGGCTCCTCATTGTTCTGAAGATTTATCAATTTCTTTTTAGTGTTAGTTTTAGTTTTAGTTTAGTTTCTTTTGACTTTTTAGTGTACAGGTCCTTCTTGACTTGTTTCTAGCTGTGATACGACCTATATTACTGATAGGACATAGTACCACATAGGTATGCTTTATTCGCTGCCCAACGGATGCAACCTAGTGAAGCTCAAGTAGTGCTTACCAAAAATTTTATTGCCAGAAGCGCTGTCTAGACCACAGCACTCGGTGCGGGGGTCAGGTGGCGCCGCAGACGGCACGCAGACCCTAGTCGGAGAAGTCACCGCGGTAGGTGCTGGTCCGCAACAGACGCTGTTCTGTACATTTGGATCTTCGCATCTGTGAATAATTAACCAGAATCAATCGTTGTACGGTCGGACTCAGAATTCGAGTAGCAATTCCGCAAAACTATTGCATGAAAATGCAGTCGCACTTTTGACCCTTTTCTATGAACACGCCACACACACAGCCGTGCCGTGCAGCGCAAGTGAATTTGATCATTAAAGTGCTATACGAGTTTTGGCCTTTGACTGTACCTGATACCTCCTGATACGGAACTTCCGGCGTCCGTGTTCCCTGCCACATAATATTATGACTTGAGTACCTTAAAGTCAAGAGTAAATAGGCATCTTCTAGACAAACGCGCTCTAATCTAGACCTCACCATTGCTTTTTGTAATTATTAGATATTTTTTAACCGACTTCAAAAAAAGGAGGAGGTTCTCAATTCGTCGGAATCTTTTTTTTTTTTTTTTTTTTTTTTTTTTTTATGTATGTTCCCCGATTACTCGAAAACGCCTGGACCGATTTTAATCGAGATTGTCGTCAAGGGCAATGTAAGACGTAGAGTTTGCTTATTTTCCAATCGACATTTAGGTAATAGATTGTCAGGTTTTGTATATTGATTTTCATTAGGTTTTTTATATTCACGATGCACGATGTTTGGTATCATCAGATTTCCATTCTGGCGACTATAAATTGCAGAAATTATAGACATCAAATCTTAAATGCGTTTTAGCTCCTCGTAAACATAAGTTTTTAGTCTCATAAATGGTACGGCTCCACTTTTGACGACCTCCCTGACGCAGTGGTGAGCGCTGTGGTCTTAATAGTGGGAGGTCCCGGGTTCGATTCCTGGCAGGGGTTTGGAATTTTATAATTTCTAAATTTCTGGTCTGGTCTGGTAGGAGGCTTCGGCCGTGGCTAGTTACCACCCTACCGGCAAAGCCGTGCCGCCAAGCGATTTAGCGTTCCGGTACGATGCCGTGTAGAAACCAAAGGGGTATGGGTTTAATAAAAACTGCCATACCCCTTCCAGGTTAGCCCGCTATCATCTTAGACTGCATCATCACTTACCACCAGGTGAGATTGCAGTCAAGGGCTTACTTGTATCTGAATAAAAAAATTAAAAAAAAACTATCGGGACTCGGCGGCAAATGATTCGAGTTTGGGCAAATTATGTTCGAAAGTTTTGAATTCAACTGGCCACACTGCGAAATCGCGAACGTTTTGAGTATTGAGAAACGATATGATTGCCGCCGGCCACACAATTCGCGATATCACGAATCATTTGCCGAATCGCGATAGTGGAGCCGCTGCAATATGACTATGCGTGTAGCTAATTTATCGGTGTGGCATGGGAAGGCAATTATGGTTATGTAAATCTGATGATGCAAAACACTATGACCTTCAAAACTCATGAATTTCCCATGATGATTCCTAAGAAGTTCAAGTCTTTTGCATAAATAATTTTTAGTTAGAGCTAAACTTTTAGTCTTACCGGTTTTTAAAAATCCATACAATTTTTGTAAATTGATTGATTGATTGATGTTGTTAGATTTAGTATAGAAAAGGGACGTTAAGGAATTCAACGAATTTCGATTTTGAATCTACTCTATTATTAGGTTTTCAGCTCACCTTGAATTTCTTATATATTGTAAGTTCTCAGTGGATAGCGGCGGCCTAAGTAAGTTGACAAGAGCTGGACATTTGAGTATGTCCATACAGGTACCCTCCTGTGCTTGTGGTGTGAAGCATCTTTGGTCCTCATCGGTTTTGGCAGATGGACAACACACCTGACAAAGTAGGTTTTGATATAATATGTATAGTACGCGACAGGTCGAGATGGCAATTGGGGTATAAGGCGGGGAGATGCCCCATACTACCGCACGTCACCAGCGCTATCCCGCACCGGGCTAGCGTGGGGCTGTGCGGGTGTGCGGGGCGTCCCCACCCGATTACCATCTGGAACTGTCGCGTACCTACCTACTAAACATAATATTATCATACATAGTTTATATTTATATAAAGTAATCCAAACATTTTGTTCTGTCCAGTATATTATTATTATTTACTAGATGATGCCCGCGACTTCGTCCGCACAGATTTCCGTTTTTTTGAAAATCCCGTGGGTAATATTTGGTTAACCGGGATAAAAAGCATATGCCCTTCCAGGGGGGCAAGCTGCCAAATTTCGTCAAACTTGGTTTAACAGATGGGCCGTGAAAAGTTTGCATACAGACACTTTCGCATCTACAATATAATTTTTTTTTAAATTCATATACAAGTTAGCCCTTGATTGAAATCTCACCTGGTGGTAAGTGATGATTCAGTCTAAGATGGAAGCGGGCTAACCTGGAAGGGGTATGGCAGTTTTTTATAAAACTTACAGCCTTAAGTAGTTAGGTAAGAATGGATTTTAGCAGATTTGATTTTGTATTGAATTGTTTTCCGTGTCCAAATGCTTCACTGTAGCTTCTTCACGAACTTCGTAACTACATAATTATAATACAAGTTGTAAAAATTTTGTAGTGTCTTACCATTGGTACGTTGTTGGAATATCCACACAGGGAATCTCTCAAAAGCTTCACATCTGCATCATTTCTGTTCGTCTTTTTGAGTATGTCATATAATGGTGCGCATTCCGTCAAAAGTATACATATACCGCTTTGTGCATTCGGCGTCATGCATAGTGACTCTGAAAACATTTAAAATTGGTGATTAGCATAGTATCAATCGTTAATTGGAAGTCATCCATAAACTGGAACATCTTCATAAGGATGAAGATTCTAGTTAAGGCGCCATTTCCACGGGCGAGGGAATCGCAACGAGTGCGACCTATATCGTCGGTGAAAGTATCGCCCTGTGGAGATTGGTATATAAGAGTTACCAGGGCTCGCCCGCAGCGGATTAGCACGGGGGCTGTGCGAGTATGCGGGGCGTTCCATCCCCGATTGCCATCTCAACATGACCTATTTTTTGTGTACGTTTTGTGTACGAATTTGGTAGCACGGCGAGACTATCGCCGTGGTTCTCTCGTCCGTAGAGATGGCGCCTAAGCCTCTAGGTGCCTCTGGTCAGCCTGCGTACTAAGTAGGTATACATATTAAAACTATGGATCCATAGAAACCTGTTTGAAAAGTAGACCTTGCTCATGGAATGATTTAAATGAAATTTAATCCGTAATTATCATTGTCGAAACCAACGATATCATTAATTTTGCTTTCACATAGTAACTCTATGTGAAAGTAAAATGAATAGATCTCTACACATAAGTAGTAGTGTGATGTAAGTAAATATGAGCCGTTGTCTGTCATTAAAACATTGGTGACAATCTTGACGTTGGCTGTTCTGGGTTCCGTACCCGAAGGGTACCAACGGGACCCTAGTATACTAAGACTGCGTTGTCCGTCTGGCTGTCTGTCAGCGAAATTTTCACAGAATGTGTATTTCTATCGCCGCTATAACAACAATACTAAAATTTCAAAATTGCCGCCACGAAAATCTATATCTACTAATATTATAAAGAGGTAAATTGGTAAATAAATAAATAAATTAAAAATACTTTTTATTCAAGTACACTTTCACAAGCACTTTTGAATCGTCGGATGCACCTCCATCACCACTGGTTCGGATGCCTTTCCTACCGAGAAGAACCATCAAGAAACTCGGCGGTTGCTCTTTTCAAATATTTGATATACAATATTATGCCATGTATAAAAAAAGTATTTGCTTCAATTGTGTAATTTATGTAAGTTTGTTTGTAGGGGGTAGTCTCTGGAACTACTAAACCGATATTTAAAATATTTTCACCAGTAGAAAGCTACATTATTCCTGAGTGACATAGTATATTTCAAAAATATGGAGATCTCTACGAAAATTGTAATAACTAGGTACCTGTGCGAAGTCGCTAGTTAAAAATAAAATATAAAGCGTTCTTTCTTGTACGATGGTACGGAAACCTTCCTTTGCGATCCGACTCCACTTGACTGATTTTTTAAATTAAATAGGTACAATTTACAACATGCAGACGGAGCAAAACACTTTTAATGATTTTTATAATATTATCATACAACATCCTGCACAAAATAATGTCAGAGTAGTTTCATCAGTTATTATCTCTTGGTAAACATTTAACTCATTAGATGGGCGTTTTTCCTTATGACATACTTAATCTTTTGTTATTGGTATTATGTTATTGCTCTATTAGAATCATAATAACTTCTACCGACATAAGACATCTTTAGTTCGTTTAGTTTTTAGACTCCTAAGTGAACGACACAAAAAATGAATTATTAAGGGTGTAAATAAATTTTAAATTAAGAGTTTACCTATTGCGTTCTAGTAAAAACTCAAAATGCTATCGTTCTTTTTAAAATGTTCTTATTATTATTTCGCCAAATTAATGGCTATTCACCATAATTTTATGTTGTCCAGATAAAACTACTTATCTTCCTCCGCCAGCGCCGCTAAAGCTCACCAAAGAAAAACAATAAAATCGTAAAAACCAAACTGGATTTCAACTTACGTCCTTGTACATAACTTAGGCACGAAATCAACGCTGATAAAAGCAACAAACGAGTCATCTTCAGGTCGAACTATATAACATAGCATAACATGTTATATTACGAGTATGCGACGCGTCTCGACGCCGCGCACGATCGGTATATACTGGGAAATGGGAATCTCGATAAGTGACTCGACCGCTACTTTTTGTTGCTTTTTTGCCAAACGACTCCGATTGACGCAAAAAATTTAGGTAGAGAATATAGTTTTAAAAAAGGTTGTTCAGAAACTCAAAGAATATAAGGTTTTAATATATTTTTTAAAACGACCCATTCTATAACCTATTGGAACTCAATAAGAGATAAAAGTACCCCATCCCGTTTCAGATTAGCTGGAGTTCAAAAATGAATCATTAGTGACCATCAAGATTTATGATCCCATTTTCTGACAGAAATCTCATGACTCTTATTTCTGAGAGGCCGCAGCGTAGGTTCCTTACATTTGAAGTACTTACCTAGTAGACAAACGACACAGAATCTGGAGTTGTCAAATCACGAGTTATCGTTCATATAAAATGACAGATTTGCCTCCATGCAAATGCCGTGTCTGTAAAGGTGCGTACTGACCAGGAGCATTCGCTTGTAAATAATATAACAGCTCGAATTCGAGGGTTACTTTGGTGAATATGTTAAGCCAAGCTACATTGCGCACTTTGGCATGATACAGCTCTTTGTAATGATTGAGTGCTGTTGTGAGTGTTACAAAAGCGAATGTTCCTCCGGTCAATACTGCACCTACAATTATAATGTAAATGCTCAGAACCAAATTCTAACATGTAACGTATCTAACTTTTGCATTGAGGCAGATCTTCAAAAGTCAGATACTCGTGGAATATCAAGGCAGTAGCCAAAGAGGTGGCATGTAAAACAACTGCTACATCTTTAAGTTCTACGGGGGAATGAAAGAACTCTATCATCATCAATCAACGCACCGCGTTTACGTTTGGACACTTAGATTGAAAACTCGGAGTTAGGGCTCATAATCGTATCGCTGGCTGTAAAAGGTTTATGTGTCAACGTATCTGCTAGATCGCGCGTCGTATTTTAGCGTTGTTGAAGAATTTACGATTCTGTTGAGATATCAGAATTACTATTCACTGACCTCGTAAACGGTCTGCTGGAGTAATTTATTGGCACGTCTTCACGAATGTAGCATGAGTTGCTCGTATCTCGGTTAGACTTGTTTTGATTGTATCTTATTTGACCTTCTTATATTTAAATACTAGATGATATCCGCCACTTCGTTCGCATGATTTAGGTTTTTAAACATCCAGTGGGAACTCTTTGATTTTTCAAGATAAAAAGTAGCCTGCAGTTAGTGATTAGTTCAATTACTTAAGTAGGTAGGTACCTCTTGATTATTCGTATAGGTCTTTAAGAAGTTTGTGCTTCCTATGATAGGTATAAATAAACAGGAAGGAATAAACTAATTTCATAGTATTAAATCTCCGAATATTTCATGAATAGGTTAACTTTTATGTACCTAATAGTATAACGTACCTACTTTAAATCTGCCGTGGGTGTCTATGCGAGAACTGGATCTGGTAATAAGGTTAATAGTAGGGATCACGACCAATAGCAATGGGGAATATGACGCGCGAGAGATTTCAATATTATTTACTTATACGGATTATAAAAGCTAGGTAGCTTACTAAGAGAAAATACTTAGGTATAAATAATATTGATAAGCATCGAATAATTAGGTATGTTGCATCTAAAGCGATAACAACCGGTATTTATGTTATTTCCTCTACTTATTATAGCTGAAAACCTTATACAAAGACCCGAACTAGAGCTGATATAGTTAGGTATCGGTATAGTAGGTATGCGACAGGTCGAGATGGAAATCGGGGTGGGGACGCCCCGCACACCCGCCTACCCCGCACCGAGCTAGCGCGGGTGACTTGCGGGTGTGCGGGGCGTCCCCACCCCAATTGCCATCTCGACCTGTTGCGTAGTATTTATTAAGTAGAAATCCATAAAAGAGTATAATATGCAAGTCTTGCTGAGTTTCAGCTAAACTTCTGTTCCACTAATTACCTACCTAATGGTAACAGCTATAATTTCAAATTTATGAGGTGCATTGTATGCGCATAGGTGTACCTACCTACTTCTCTGACACAATATGTTGCAGCGTAACTCTCCTCCAAGTAGGTACCTACGTTAATGAAAAGAAACAAAATAAAACTAAACATGTTATTAAAAATATATCTTATATTATTATTCTTAATACTAATTATAATAATTTACCTACTTACTTAATTTTCCTCCATAGTAGTGCGAATAATAAATTAATTACTTTTATGTACTTATTTAATACACAGGTAGGTATACGAATTGAGATCGTTGTATCATATATTTTGTTTTTGAGCTATGAAGAGGACTTGGCTCATTGAAAGCTAGTTTAGGCTAGAGACAAATCTAGAGGAAGGGTGATAATTTATTGAAACTCGGAATCTGCGCCGTTATCTGTGCGGATAAGACGCCGAAGATGAATTCCATGCGAGGAATTCCACTAGATTTGTCTCTAGCCCAACACGTCGCGTTGGTTATTTTTTTAATGAAACAAGAATATATTAAGGAAAACGTGACATTGATCAGTTCTGCTTTTTTGTGTTTGAATAATTATTAAAAATGCAACACTAACATTCCGCCCACTTGATCTCCAAAAGGTTATCCAGAGGTTTTAAGATTATAAAGATTCATGTGATTTGAAGAAATTATACTAAACTATACTCTATCACAGTTATAGTTATATTCACTAATGAGTAACGGCTTAATTAGTATAAATGTACACATAAGTGCACACACAGTGTATTTAGTATTTACGTATTGTTATTTTAATAGCCTGGGTCATAGGTTCAGAAGAATTCCTCATTTAAATAAAAATAAATGGAAAATGTTATCTGCATTGCATTACATTAATATCCAAATTCCCAATAGACATCAATGGAACCAAGAGTTCTCTTGGCAAGGCTCAGACACACAACGCGCGAAGCGATGCGTAGAAGCAGCAGTAAGACAGGACGTCATTGTTGTTCGCGTGTATGATTTGTAATAAAAGGAACGGTACGTCGCACGTCGTCACATTGCGATTGTGTTTGGCCTAGCCTGACTCAGGTGACGTTCCGTTACATGGAATGACGTGTGACGGAAACGTGTCACACGCGACTGCTAGCTGTTGTAATACAATATTCCTTGTATCACACAGTTCTCTGTGTGATAGCGACTGAGATTTCAGTGCTGCGCTGCAGCAGTCTCCGTTTCGGTATGACGTGCTCCATTCGATTCATTGCACTCTTATCCTATACAAAATTTAAAAAGTACGTTATCATAGCAGTCGCAGTTTTTGTGTGTCCAATCCTTTAAGTCTCTTATCATTTATGGCTTAATATTGTCACTGATCCACGACAGGTAATCGTACACCTTGGTATAAACACTGGGCTTCTTGATACCGCATTGCAACAGTCCAAAGCTGACTACGCCTACCACTTCATGAATCTTCTCGTTTTCGTACATCAAAGGCCCGCCAGAGTCACCCTTGCATGTATCCTTATCGAGCTCGCCGCCGGCGCAGATTTGCCGTTCCCATATTAGTGAGCCTTTTAGTGTATTGAAAGCTGATTGGCATTGCTGAAAAAGAAAATACCCGTTGTTTATGACTATTTATGAATTAACAACCAAGTTATTAGTGTTATCAATTAAAACTTCATCAAATTGTAATTGGTTCACTTTTGTGCAAAACAAATGGACTTTATTCATATTGTTTAGTCGCTATTTCGCTGGTCGAAACATGGCCTCATTATACTGTCATGTCTTTCACTCGATGATGATTTGTGGGATTGTCACTGATGGATATTTTTCCACGTTATGTGAAAACCTTACCCCCGTCCCCACTTATCGTTTGTCGGACACGGATTTTTATCGGATTTTCCAGTGGCAGAACATTTTATATAAGACTATTCACACTTTTTGGAAATCGATTTTGGGTTAAAATGTACTGACAAACGAAAAGAGGAAACGAGAGGTCATTATAAAGTTCCGAAATCAGTGTTTTCTGCCAATTATAATCTTTAAAACTAGAGTAGAATAGGCACCTTCTGGGCAAACGTGTCCCATCTTAGGCATCACACATCATCACTTCCCATCAGGTGTGATCGTGGTCAAGCGTGCGCTATAGGCGCTATGAATAAATAAAGAACTTTACTTTTTATTAACATTTAATTTACATCTAATTGAAGTCTATCAATAGGTTATATCAATGAGTCCTCGCGATTTATCATCAGCATTGAAGTGGGGAATTGGGGATAAAATGATTTCAAAGAGTTTTTACGTTAACTACGCGTCTTCTTTTAGTTGTATGCTTTACTTACCTCGTGATTGACGTAAGGTAAGCTGGTATACAGCTTTACATCGCTGAATGGACGAGTCTCACTCACAGCCCCCCAGCCGGCCACGAAAAATCTCATGCTCGTCGGTGGTGCTTTGGTTATGTCTGACGTAGGCAAACAAATTGGCCTGATGAAATCTAGAACAAAAAACGTGATTGTAAGATTTATTGAACTATGTCTTGAATATTGTTGTGTAATTATATTATACAAGAAGTATTCATAACATAAAATCGGCCTTTAGAATGTCATTTCGGCTTTGTAGAGCATTGTCTCTGTCACTCATACCTATATGACGTTTTGTCGCTCTCAACGACAGAGACAGTGCTCTACAAATCTGCTATCTCCTTCTAAAGGTCGATGTACATTACTTTCGGCCGCGTACTGTATAATATCTCACCGTTGAAAGTGACCATTTGGGAAAGTCTAAGCAAGGCGATATCGTGGGCAAACTGTACGATCTTCTGTGAGTTGTATGCTTGATGAGGGATAGCTGACTCGACAGGCACTCGGACGGCACCAGGAGTACAGTCCTCGCCACCGCCCTCCACCGCCACACAGTCTCTTCCACTATTCGTAGTGTTGTATTCACCAAGGAGGACAGCAACCCTGTAAAGAAATATTAAATTTAAAATCCATTTAGATTTTCGTGCTATTATTAATAGACCACTTCGACTTCGAAAATAACAAGCAAATGAGCAGGCGGGTCACCTGATGTTAAGTCATTACTGCCGCCCATGAACATTAGCAGTACCAGAGAAACCGCCAATGCGTTGCCGGCCTTTCGAAGAACCCCATGTGGTGGGAACACCGCTGAAGGGAGTTGATTCCACAGTTTGCATGTGCGTGGAAAAAAGGATCTGTATTCATATTAAAATTCTGATTTTCCGGGTTAAAAGTAGCCTACTCGTATGTCCGTCAAAGGGATGCAAGCTTTGTACTGAATTTCGTCAAAAGTGGATAAGCAGATGAGTCATGAAATAATAGTATGCATGAAACTCGCGGTTCATGTGGGCGATAAATACCCCCGCAACGTCAAGGTTAAGGATTTGGGAACCGGAATCGGCATAATATTGCTTTATCATGGGAGAAAAGATTCTTTCGTTAAGAATCGGTACAGTAGAATGGAAAGATTCGTAGATGGAAAGTAAATTTAAATCTATATATAAATCTACATAATATAAAAGGAAAAGCTGACTGACTGACTGACCGACTGATCTATCAAGGCACATCTCAAAGCACTGGACGGATCGGGCTGAAGATTGGCATGCAGATAGCTATTATGACGTAGGCCTCCGCTAAGAAAGGATTTTTGAAAAACCAACGCCTAAGGGGTTATATAAAATAGGGGGTTGAAATTTGTGCAATTCACCCGGACGAAGTCGCGGGTTTAAGCTAGTCTAAATATATAAAAGGAAAAGGTGACTAACTGACTGACTGACTGATCTATCAACACACAGGTCAAACTACTGGACGGATCGGGCTGAAATTTTGCATGCAGGTAGCTATTATGACGTAGGCATCCGCTAAGAAAGGATTTTTGAAAATTCAATCCCCGAGGGGGTAAAATAGGGGTTCGAAATTTGTGTAGTCCACGCGGACGAAGTCGCGGGCATAAGCTAGTTAACAATAAATTGCGATTATTGCAATAAATAAATCACAATTATTTGTTAGACTAGGTGTTTAACTTAGAATAACAAAACGGTTGCATAATAATATATCCATAAGTATTACTTACACTTCTCGCGGCTTATTTGATTTGTTCAGTATACAGTGAGCAGCCGTCAGCACATATTTGTTGCTTATCAACGATCCTCCGCAAAGCTGCGGTCTTGTATATTCGAGTAGAGCCAGCCACGGGTATTGGTCTATACCTGTCTCGGTACCACCTGAAAGTTTGAGTTCCGATTATTATTTACAAAACTCATTAAATATTTTATTTTAATTAAATTAAACTTATCTTTATTTGTTCAAAATTAAAATCAATAACATACAAACTTCAATATCGCGCGACTGACTGACTGACTCATCTATCAACGCACAGCTCAAACTACTGGACGGATCGGGTTGAAATTTGACATGCAGATAGCTATTATGACGTAGGCATACGCTAAGAAACTATTTTTGAAAATTCAACCCCTAAGGGGGTGAAATAGGGGTTTGAAATTTGCGTAGTCCACGCGGACGAAGTCGCGAGCATAAGCTAGTACCTAAGCTAGTAAGTTTAATACGGGATACACTTCCGAAAAGCACATATTTCCGATGAACCTGAAATTTGGTATAACGTATTTTGACCTCCTAACCGCGAATCGGTATCGTGACGAAAATTAGCGTACGATACGGATCGGTTGGATAATTTGGTGGAAATACGAGTAGCGAAGACAAATCCTAATATAATTCAAACTTACCAATCACTTTATTTCCAGTGAAGCTTTCTGTCCCACAGCATAGGCTCGCGGGATTCGGCGGCAGCGCTGATGGTGGGCACGCGCCGTCTCTCGATATCACTTCAGCACTCGGACTAACGTTCGGGTCACAGCATACGTACATCACCTTCGGTTCGGGTCCCATGCATCTGAAGAAAGACGAAATAGCAATCAGTACAATCGCTCAGTTATGATATGAATTACCCATGCCTTCTAGTATCATCATCTTCTTCATGATAAACTCATCGCCGGCTCACTACAGAGAACGGTTCTCCCCTCAGGTGAGAAGGGTTTTGGCCATAATATAGTCTATCACGCTGGTCAAGTGCGCACCTTTGAGAACATTATCGAGAACTCTCAGGCATGCAGGTTTCCTCACGGTGTTTTCTTTCAGGATTAAATATCACTTTTAATTACTTAAAACGCACATAACTCCGAAAAGTTAGAGGTACATGCCCGAGATCGAACCCCCGACTTCTGATTAGGAGGCTATTATGATTTGGAATAAAAATTACTGACCATAATTCTACGTGTTTCTATCTAGATGCGTGATTGAAAAGTGCTCAAAGCGGGGCGGGCGACGGCGCTAGAAATTGCAAATTGTTTAAGGAATTGTGTGAAGGCTCACAGTTCACACTGCTGAGCGGGCAGAGCAATAGAAAACGCGCTACTTGGAGTCGTGTGTGGTTGTACTGCCGTGTGCTAAGTTTCCTTGCCGTACCGTCGCTACCATCGTGTTTTGTGTGTTGAGGTCTTTATGACTACTATCAAGTTTATCAAACTAGTCTTTGATAAAAAATAAAGTGCTGGGAAAGTACTGAGACCGAGTTAATTTAATTACAACTTGTACAGATGACGTGAAGAAACAATACAATGTTGTAATTAAACTTGCGTGCGTATTATGTCCACCTGAGATTTTGCATTCTTTGCGCGTGGTCAGACGGTTTTTCCTTTCTCATTGTACTCGTAGGTAATGGTAGATGACCTTCAATGACGCGATACACATTTTAAACAGTTGGTTTGCAACTAATGTAACGCTTCTTATCCATTAGAGTTATCTCGACTTGAAAGAAACAGGCTGATCAAAATATGAGAACAAAGTTAACTAAATGCATGGTCCAGACTGAGGTTAACCCTTAAACACAATTCAAAGTTGACATAGTAAGTTGATAAAATTTGGCTCATGGTGCGGTGTGCCTCAGATTGAGGCAGGTTGAGGCAGCATCTCCACTTGAGCCACCGGGTAAGGTGCTGCCTTGACTCATGGCTGCTTCTAGCCTTTGCCTTTCATTCATTCAATCATGATTTTTTGATGAAAGTGATTGAATTACTAAACTGTTCAATTGCCGGGCGTATTGTGCTTAATATACAATAGCGAAGATTGGCGTATCGTACTGGAATACCCAAATGTTGACGAAAACCCCAAACACTTCTGCTCCTCTGAGACACTGAGCAAATAGTGAAGTTAACGCGTAGCGTAGGTTAGAGCGCGAGAGATTGACGTATAAATCACGACCTCTAACTAGAATTTTCTCCTATCTGGCGAATGTTCGGGCCCAAATTCGTCGACTTTCACGTTGGTGTAATGAGGGCAGTGGTAAATAGTTTAGTAATAAATATGGTGTTTATTAAGTATGTACCTCTTTTTTCACCATCATCATCAATATGATCTAAAATTATAAAGTAAAATAGTTATAAATAATAATAAACTTTTTAAGATACACACAATATTCAAGGACCTTAAAATATAAATATCAGAGGGTTTCCTGAAAACAAATACAAAATGGTTGAAAATAAACGATTAATTTATTTATATGGAAATCCTAGTGAATAATTAATCAATCAATTTATGCGCTGAAGTCTGAAGATATTATGTATTTGTGATTATTAGCAATTTAGGGTAGGGCTGTAAACTGTACGTACAAAATGTTCTTTCCCGCTAAGTGCTTTCACAAACCAGTTTGAATCGCCAAGTCGAGATTATGAAAACGGTAATTTCGCCATGTCAAACTCTGCCCCAGATATTGTATTAGTACATGATATCCGTATAGTCCACGCATATTTCCTTAAAAAAATCAAAAAAATTGAAATCTAAGGCCATAGGATTTCCATTTATTTAACTACATACAATGAAGTCAATTTACACAATCTTGAAAACTATTTCATTGCGATCAGAATAAAATCGAAATTGTTTAGACACGGTTATGGAATAATAATCCTAATAATAACCTTATTATTAGGTTCCAGAACCGTATCTAACCAATTTAATAAAAAAATTAAAACCATTTAATTTTATATTCTCGATCAGAACTGGATCATCTCAAATGGTCTATAATAGTCTTAACATATTTGGGTCACCTATTCGACAGAGACGAAAGAAGATAATATTAAAAGAATGCTTTGCTAGTCTTGTAGTCTTGGTCTTCAACTACGCTAGTTCCTAGAAAAATCTAATCACTCGAAAATAGCCAATACAAAAATCCAAAATACCAGTTAGTAATAAGGATTTTACCTCGAGCGTTGGAAATAGTCCAAGCTTTGTGCGGTTTTCGTAGCCAACATCTTTACTATATGTGGACATGAGTGCACAGGCAAACAGGAGCCGAGCTTGCTCTCTAGCGTGAAGCAGGCGTCTGTTGGTAGTGGAGAGACAGAACTTCCTGTTTCTGGAGTTGTAGTGCCTGTAGACGGGCAGCAAACCTATGGAAAGATTTTTATGAATGCACAAGTAAAGGCTACCAAGCTTATCATACTTTTAACATCGGTAATAATCGGTCTCCTCTTTACCAGCGAAGAATTGAAATGTGTTCCTATTTTCAACTTTCAAAGTAAGATTACTATACTAAGTGGGGGTTCATATTATGAAAGGGCTTTACTTGTACCTACATTTTAAAACAGTTTTTTTTAAATTTTTAAGCACAATAGTTGTTGATTTATCGTGCAAAATGTCGATAAAATACGATTGTAGTACGGAACCCTCAGTGCGCGAGTCTGTCTATCACTGGGCCGGTTTTTGTATTTATAATATCAGATTTAATGGCGACAGTATTACAATACAAGCGCTCTCACAAGCCCATACGATTGTCGTATCCTACTATCGCAGGAGCTTGTGCGAACTGAAAGCTTTTCGTCAGCTTCAAACTGCAGTTGAACTATGAACTCCGCAATATTTTTATATACTACTTAGTAACGGAATGCCCGTAGCGACTGCCAGTCAGGACACTAGAGCAATTTAGTAAGACTCTGGTATCTGTCATTTTGATGTCACGCATAACCGCAATAAATTGCCCAAAGGCCATGTAGCGTTGATGCAGTTCCAAGATAACTGATTGCTGATGTTAAAGTATCGTGTACGGTTTGGTTAGTATTATTTTTATGGTGTTGCATAATTTAGTTTCTACCATTGACTTATATATTACTTCGTATGGACAGGGCTATTTAACAAACAAAATGGCACCGACTCAGTGGTGCTTTAGCACCAATGCAATCTCAGTGACGTCTGGATTTCAAACGGGTCGTTCATTTGTATCTAAGAGGTGGCGCTGATTTATTTGGTTCCAAAACCTTGTTCGCTTGACTATATCTTGTCATTTTTATCGATGGTTTCTACAGTGTTATTATGATTATGGTAACCTTGACTTTTGACTAATTTAAAAATTGTTATTCGTTATTAGTATTACTATCGGTATCTTATATATGTACTAAGGTCTAGTTGCATGACAGCCGTTACGTTACGGCTACAGTTTAACTTTGGCCGTCATTAAACGCAAAATAGTTGGCACAAGTACCTAGGTATGTATATTTTAACTTTGGACCAAAATTTTACCTTTAACTTAAATCATGGAGGTATCAATACTGACTTAACCGTAACCGTAATGTAACTTTAACCGCCTGCCATTACATTAGACATAGTAGATATTTTTTTGCATTTTTAAATAATTTTCTCATTGTACAAACACGTGTTTTGCAACCTCCTAGGTACTCTTTTATATGTATACTTAATCACCGATATTTTGTGGATTAGACTTAATAATATTTTAGTCCCAGCTTTTTGAAACAGTAAATGAAAGTTAAGCCAGTCATAGTCAAATAATAGAAATTAAAAGGAAAACGATCAGTGATTTCGTAAATTTCCCCTTTAGGGATGGAATTTAGTTTTATAGTGTATACCTATATTGAAAAGTATTCAAACCAAGTTTCGAGTCCCAGTCTAAACTCTAAATTGTATTGGAATAAAGTGAATCAGGTTACTTACTATGTTAATTAATTTGCAGTCTTAAACGTACCACCACCAAAAATACAGTAATAACGATTACCTTAGGAACTGTGCCCCCCGACGATCCTACCTTAGGAACTGTACCGTCCCATCCACAGTGGTACTGTTTCAGAGTTTCCCTTGATTTGGTAATGAGCGGCTTGAGTTGATCGCAGCTATCCAGCGATATGCATTGGCCTTCTTCTTGCGTTGGTGTGTAGCAGAGATCTGCATAGTAATCTAAGCAACCAATTTTAAATTAGTAGCTACTAGTTTGTATAATATCAGGTTAAAAATAATAATTTATTAAAACTTCGGATCTTTAAATATCTGTTTTTGTGTAGTTTTTTAAAATAAAATGTGTTTAAACTTTAAATAAATCATATAATAATTTTATTCGCCTTTTTAACATGCAACTAACGCACGTCAAGATTCTTGACTATACCTTATTTAAAAAGTCTTTGAGTAGATGTAAAGCCTAACATCAATTTCCAACACTTATTTGTTGTAGGAACCTTTTATCTCTTATTGTTTCACTCTAATGATAAAATTAATTCCGAGAAAGTCAAAGTCAAATCATTTATTCAATACCATTGTACACTTTTTGATAGTCTAGATACAATATTACAATATAAGTGAATCCCTATACATACTCCCTATTCTATATTTTGGTGATTTTGGTTAAACATTGTATAAATAATCGTTATTCTTCAGTATAAAATGTAATGTGTTAAAAATGAATTTTAGTATTAGTAGTTCTTAAATTATGAATCATAATGAGGTTAATTATTGTGATTCACTGAGGTATTTTGCGTATTTCTAATAATATGTAATTAATTCCATACGAATACGGGGATTTATTTTATTCCTGTTTTGCTTTAGATGTCACGTATGCATGAAGACTAGTTTAAAATATAATAAAAATTAAACTAGGGTGAGAGCGGAGCGAGACCAATTTATTAATTAACTAGCTTATGCTCGCGACTTCGTATGCGTGGACTACACAAATTTCAAATCCCTATTTCACCCCCTTAGAGGTTGAATTTTCAAAAATCCTTTCTTAGCGGATGCCTACGTCGTAATAGCTATCTACATGCCAAATTTCAGCCCGATCCGTCCAGTAGTTTGAGCTGTGCTTTGATAGATCAGTCAGTCAGTCAGTCAGTCAGTCACCTTTTCCTTTTGTATATTTAGATTAATTATTAATTAATAATTAAAAATTTATTTATTTATGCTAGGGTGTCTCAGGAATTTTTTTCTGTAAAGCTTTCATTTCAGTAGGATCTTATATAAAAAGAAAAATTGGCCTGACTGATCTATTTTTTTTTATAATGGTTATTTTATGCTTTAAGTTAGGCGTGGCCTTGTTTGTATTGTTGACAAATAATTGTCTTGTCTTTTCGACTAAGTTTTGTCCGTGACTTCGTCCGTGTGACCTATAGGAGCTGTGCATTTTTTTGGGATAATTTGTAGCCTTAAAGTATCAGCTTAGCACTCAAAGACAATGTAGTTCTATATCAGTGAAATAATTTTCAGAATTTGATCATTACTTCCAGAGATTACCCCTACATATAAATTTACAAAGTAGCAAACTTTACCTCTTTATAATATTAATTACTATAGATAACCTCCTTCTATACGACCTTAAGATCCTATAATCTTTAGGTTTTCGATTTCCCACGTACTGAGGCCGATGGACTGAGTTATAGAACATATAGCAAAAACTACAAAAAAAATAAAAAAAATTATTGGTCATTCTGTGGGATCTTTGCCCTTGTATATAATGTCCTTAATTATACCTGATGATACATTGAAATTACCCAATTTATCGGTTTTCCTGGTGCTGTTGATGTCACGTTATGTATAACTTGGCTTATTTAACCTAAACCTAGCTACTACATGTCCAAAGTTCCTACTTTGAATTTCTGTTTGATTGGAAATTGGTGAGCAATGAAAAAGAAAATTCTTTAAATTTCGCCAATGATTAAGGTGGGTAGGTCCGTATGCCTGAGTATTCAAAAAAGTTTTCAAAAAATCTGTATAATTATTAAAGCTATAGTTACTGTCAAAACTATCTAATTTAATATTTATGTATCTCATTTCGAAATGTTTGCAACATCACATACCTATTCGGATCTACTTACATTAGTTATCAGTTATCACAAATAATTAACTGCTTCTAGCAATACCTAATACGCTGCAAATTTTAAGTAAAACTTTATCTTTTACTTAACATAATTATCACCTACATTTATATCAAGATTTAGAACATACAAGTATCTGTGTGAAAGTTACGCTCATACTTCGTGCGTAAATAAATATTTCTTTTCCTAAACTTTAAGGTCGGTCCGACCGACATTGTCTTACCTGTAAGACCTGTATTGGATGAAAATACTGTTAAAGCAATAAATGTGTAAAGAGCAACGTACCTTCCTGGCCGCATACGATGCATATCACAAACGTTACAAACACCACTTTCAATAAAGAGTACATCTTAGCAATGCACGTCCGCTGCGTGTGGAGTCACCGCAACACTGTTCGAACTTCGAAGCACGTCTGTAGTCTGTACTCTGTCACTGTGTTTTGGAGCTTTGGCTTTGCAATTTGCAAATGTGGACTAAGGCGAAAGACACACTGACAGGGCATAGGCGCGGTGTCTTTCCTATCCATACTTAAGTACTAATATTATAAATGCGAAAGTGCGTCGTGTCTGTCTGTGTCTGCCAGCTTTTCACGACTCAACCGTTCAACCGATTTTGATGAAATTTGGTACAGAGTTAGTTTACATGTCGGAATCCGTTCCGAAATGTAAACTATGTCCACATAGGCTACTTTTTATCCCGGAAAAATTAAAGATTTCTCTAGGGATTTTAAAATAACCTAAATTCACGCAGATGAAGTCACGGGCATCACCTAGTTCTTAATAATGACTCAAACTAAGCTATATTATTTACAGAGCCGCGCAGTAAACTCAGGCGCGCTCAAGCTCGTGTGTCCTACATGTTGTGTGTTTATCATCATCATCGACGTTACATCCCTCCGGGGGCCGAGGCCTGCTTCTATTGATTTCTCAATCTTCGCTCAGTGGAGTTTGGAAAGTCAACTACTAATACTAATTAAGACATGACCATTTCATATTATTAGTAACTTACTGCCCCGGCGAACTTCGTACCGCCTAACAGTTGATTCTTTTTCAGGCAATTTTTTAAATTTTTCTGTCCGTAAGAACCATCCTCGTACTTCAAGGTATATTATAAAAAAATGAATTAGCGAAATCGGTTCAGCTGTTCTCGAGATTTGCGATCAGCAACACATTCAGTGATTCATTTTCATATATAAGTATATAGAGCTTGTCATGAATATTATTATTGGTCGCGAAATATTTTTTTCGATTTGACAGTGCTAATTTGGTAAAGAAGTAACTTTAAGGGATGATTTAAGCTAACATGTTGCGGGCACGAGCCGTACCACGTACAAGGCGCGGACGAGGCACGTCCCGCGCTCTCCACGTATTAGCATAAAACATCTATTACTACTAGGTATACCTATTTGTACGCCGACATGGCTAATGTGCTGGACTATGTTTATTAGATTTAACACCTTATGTACCTCCACACATTATAAAAATAAAGAATTGTATTGCATTGTATTCAGAAGTATTGTGTTGTATTGTAGTCGGAAGACAAATCGCTAGTTCGTCTGTGCACTTATTTGGCTCAAGCTATACAAGTATAAATAAGTGATTACGGGTTTCTATTTTAACATGCTACGTACATTGTTTTTCGTGGCTAAAATTATGAATTTACGTTCATTTCAATTATATTTCATACAAAATATAATTTAACTGCTTACACGCGTGGCTATTGGCTTATCAACTTAACAAGTAGGTACTAAGTATAATAATAATATAGCTAATACATCGTATAGAGACTCATTTGCTTCTCATTTGTTATCAAAATAAGAAACGTTTTTAGGGTTCCGTACCTCAAAAGGAAAAACGGAACCCTTATAGGATCACTTGTTGTCTGTCTGTCTGTCAAGAAACCTACAGGGTACTTCCCGTTGACCTAGAATCATGAAATTTGGCAGGTAGGTAGATCTTATAGCTGACATTTGGGGAAAAATCTGAAACCCGTGAATTTAGAGTTAGATCACACAAAAAAAAATTAAATTGTGGTCATGAACTAATAATTAGTATTTTCAACTATCAAGTGGGGTATCAAATGAAAGGTCTTCACCTGTACATTCTAAAACAGATTTTTATTTATTTTTATGCATCATAGTTTTTGAATTATCGTGAAAAATGTCGAAAAAATACGACTAGTACGGAACCCTCATTGCGCGAGCCTGACTCGCACTTGGCCGGTTTTTTGCATGTAAATTCCATTTAGATTAGTCTGCCCTATAACTATGAGCTCTATAATGATCAAAATTGTGACTTCATTTAGATTATTTCTTAGAGGTAGTTGTCGACTGATATTATAATATTACCAATTCTTACCAAAATGACTAAACTTTGGACGATTCAAAAGTACATACCTACTCGTACTTGTTAAACTTTATTTCAACAAAAAAATCATTCCATATTATCTAAACTGTTTTTTTCAATTTGGTTGAACTTAATCAGTTATGTGCATAGAGATAGAAATAAGGTTACGAACCTTTTATTCCGGTAATCTGTGTAATCTGTGGTAACTAGATCATTTAGATGTTGTCTTGCCCCAGGGTCAGAATAAAATAAAACATTTTAACAGTTATAGTTATATTAAAATTTAAAATATGTAATCCATACATTTATTAGTTAAGGAACTTATACCTACACTTATTTATAGTTAAGGAACGTATACAGGAACTTTCATGTGCATAATATTATGTGATTAACTCTTAATGGATATATTGTGAACTTAGTGAATTCACACTAATATTTTAAATGTGAAAGTGTTTCTGTCTGTCTGCTAGCTTTTCACAGTTAATCTGTTTAACGAAATAATAGCTTGCATTCCGGGGCTATTTTTGTAAATATGTTTACAAAATAATTTTATTGATACTACGGGATTTTTGTACCTTTGTACTTTACCTACCAACATTTCATAATTAGATTTCACATTCAAAACGTTTGTATTGATAGACCAGGTCAAATAAATATAAATCCTGCGGAATTTTATTAATTGAAATATCGGTCAAGTGCGAGACGGACTCGCACACGAAGGGTTCCGTACCATCGTACAAGATGTACCTACCTAACACTTTTATATAGAACACTGCAAGTTAATGACGGACTGCGCCATCTTTATGTGATTAAGGCCCGATTTTTCAATTATTAAATAACTTTAATCTCAGGAACAAAATTGTGGTTTTGACAGTTTTTGTATAAATCTGTCAAAACGTCAAATAAATTCCTCAGATAAAAGTTTCTTGACGATTGAAAAAACGGCCCTTAGTAATAAATTTTTTTGTGAACACATAGTAAACACATTTTAATTGCTTTTGTGATGTAACCACAAATTCACGGTTTTCTTTTACTGTAGATCTACCTACCTGCCAATCAAGATTCTAGGTCAACGGGAAGTACCCTGTAGGTTTTCTTGGCAGACACGACAGACAACAAATGGGTCCTATACGGATTCCTTAATTCCTTTTGAGGTACGGAGCCCTAAAAATATGAATATATAAACCTAATGTCCAAACCAGGCGAGTTAAATTAACTATCAGCTTTCATTAGACAGACGCGCTCTTCCCATAGCGCCCTACAGTGTGGCCTGCTTCATAGTTCCTCGCATTATAAATCGTGCATGTTTAGTTGACCGAACTGTCGCCGCGCTTTGCTTCTGTCCAGGACCTTAAGACTAAGCATAGCACATCACAGTATATAGATTTAGCAGGGCAGGGCATAGGCCACGAGCGACGACGAGCTGCGACGCAACTGAGCGACACAGTCCGTGTCGCAGCATACGCCCCAGTCACAAAGACTCGTTCTAGTTGTACAAAGAATAATTCTAAGTTGATGTGCACGCGTCGTGCAGTATCTGTACCTACCGGCACTACAACGCCACGCAGAGCAGCACAGACATGTCTGCGTTGCACGTGCCTGCGCCGTAGCATACGAAGCTGTCAGTATCATGCATTACAAAATCTGCTCCTCTGCCCTGCACTGCTCTGAACTACGTCGCCTGTGTGTCAATTGTCAGCATACGCTTAGCCTTAGGCTCAAATGCGGGTATGAACACTGTGAACGTGTGTAGTCTTTTAGTGTGTGGTCTCTTCAGTAGTTCTTTTTATTTATATTTCGTAATAGTTTCATTAACCCACCACAGGTAATCATAAACCTTAGTGTAAACACTAGGCTTTCCGCGAGTACCGCATTGCATTAACCCGAAGCTTGTTATGCCGACTAGCTCTTGGATGTTGTGTCGTAGATACATCAAAGGCCCACCAGAATCACCCTTGCAGGTGTCTTCGTTTGATGTACTTCCAGCACAGATTTGGTGGTGCCATATTGCTCCGTAGTACGTTAATTTACATACCTGAAATAATATGGTAAGTATAGAGTCATTGATAGATTATAAATACTAGAGGATACCCGACGAGTGCTACTATGCTAAAAAAAAGTGCCTTATGCATTTTTTGGTCGAGGCTTCGACGTCACTGGCAGGCGTCAAATGTTAGTAGGTACCTATGACGTAGGTAGTCCTAAAGTAGACCTATTTTTCTTTGATTATACATCATCATAGCCTACTATAATAATATCGTCGATTCAGGATCAATCCGAGAGTTCCCCCACTCTAGTTCACTCTGCTGCCGTGCCGTGCCGCCAGTGGACGTCAGGCCTTAGAAAGTTATGAGATCAGCGCTTTCCAACAGACTGATGCAGCGAATAAGCGTTACTCCATGTAGTAATCAATCATTATTGATCACTTATCAGTATGTTATACCTATTAGACGTTGCCTTTAACAAGAACTGGTAGAAAACTGGATACTGGAAATTAAAATGAATTTGTTCGATGATATTACCTACCTTACGACTCACAAACGGCAAGCTAACATGCTGCTTAATGTCACTTGTAATTGTTGTTAAGTTTATAGCTCCCCATCCGGCCGCGAAGAATCTCAGATCTCGTTTTGGAGATTTGGTTATGTCTGATGTAGGCAGACAGATGGGCCTGATAAAATCTGGAGGAAGGAGGTATACAATGCTGCTAATTCTGTTGGACACAATCTCCAAACTAAATTGTCTTTCATGCAGATAAAGATAGCACTAGATTTAGACTTGTCAATTTATATTAGCTTAAAGATGGTCTCAGCAGAATTAGCCATATTATCAGATCAAAAGCATCACAAATCACAAAGAGGCGCTGTTACGTATTCCTAAATAACAAAAAATAACGCTTTAGAACTTCAAGAAAAAATGTGAAACAAAGGGATTGTTAAAATAAAAATCTATTGAAGTTTTGTCTGGTGGGAGGCTTTGGCCATCGCTACAACACCATCGACAAAGACATGCTGCCGCCCCGCGCCCGCCAAGCAATTATCGTTTCAGTACGAAGCTTTTTTTATTATTATTCAGATACAAGTTAGACATTGACTGCAATCTCACCTGGTGGTAAGTGATGATGCAGTCTAAGATGGAAGCGGGCTAACCTGGAAGGGGTATGGCAGTTTTATTAAACCCATGCCCATTTGGTTTCTACACGGCATCATACCGGAACGCTATATCGCTTGGCGGCATGGTAAGGTGCTAACTAGCCACGGCCGAAGCCTCACACCAGACCAGAAAAAATTTAGAAATTACAAAATCCCAAATTTCCCCTGCCAGGAATCGAACCCGGGACCTCCCACTGAAAAGACCACAGCATTCACCACTGCGCCAGGGAGATCGTCAAAAATTAGCTGCATACAAACCGATTAGAAGTTTGGGTTAGATAAATACTGCCATATTCCTTCTGCATTGTCATTTATCACTTGTCTCGTCTTATCTTCCCATTCTTATATATAGCCTTTAAGCTATCTGTTTATTTCAACCCACTGAAATTACCTATTCTACAAATATGCTAGAAGAGCTGTGCCATACAAAATGGCAGGTATTTTTTGTACCGATTCGAAGCGCCCGCGCCCCACCGAGAGTACTAGGGATTAAAATTGACACTTCTTGTCAAATGGTCTTCGTGTTGTCACTATGTTGATAGATGCCAAGAATTTGGAAGTACTACTACGTATGTCTCATCACTGACATTATTTCCGAGTACGCTCACATGACGCTCACTACTGTTATCAGTGCCAAAATGTCAAAAATCAAGTTGCTTCAAAAACTGGTCGGCAATATAATTTAGCGTATATTGCTGGTATAATGCATACAAAATGAGCAATCACGCGCGATTTGGACTTTGTGTCAACTGTCATGTCAAAAGTACGATTTAGTCCTTATTTTAAAGTTGTACCGTACTTTTCACATGACAGTTGGCACAAAGTTAAAATGCCGCGTGAGAACTCTTTTTGTACGGAATATACCTATTAGTATTTAGTAGATGTAGTGTTGTGACCTCTTCTTCTATAGGTTGTAGGAGAAGAAAAAGTACTTATAAAACCACTAACCGGTAAAGTTGACCATCTCAGCAAGCCTAAACAAGGCGATATCGTTAGGATAGACTGTATAATTTTGGGAAAGTGGTTCGTATTTTGGGTGGACGAAATAATTTGTAATAGGTATTAGGACGTCACCATCCGTGCATTGCTTTTGTTTCTCGTCCTTCGACAGCTGCACACAATCAGGTCCACTGTTTGCAGTGTTGTATTCTCCGAGCACAACATACAGATCTTGAAATGAATGCCTGGTGAAATTAATATGCATATAAATTAGCTTTAGCTAGCTATAGCTTAGATATTGGCTTCCTATTCAAGGGATCCGACGCTTGATCACTGGCACGCACCTCTAACTTTTCTAAGTATTAATCAATTAAAGATCACTTGTTTCAATGGTGAAGGAAAACATCGTGAGGCAACTTGCATGTCTGAGAATATCCTAAAATGTTTTCAAAAGCATGTGAAATCTAACAATGCGCACTTGATCAGCAAATGGACTCTGGCCTAAACCCTTCTCATTCTGAGAGGAGAACGTACTCTATAGTGGACCAACGATTGGTTTAGCTGATGATTATAAAGCTGTAGAGAAGTGTTCTGTCTTTGCGTTGAAATTATTATTATCTATCTGATGCCCGTGACTTTGGGGACTTTGCTCCGGTGAGGACTATATCCAAGCAAAAAATCGATCTGTTGGTCTGTTGCGGCGTGATTGAAGGATAAACCAACAAACAAACTCACTTTCGCATTTATATACACGGAAAAACGTAGTTAGGTACGTAACAAGTTCAAGGTGCATAGAGTGATACAGATTATGATATTTTTGGCAGATTATAGAAAAATGAGTTTGTTGTTTAAAATCACAGACTTCCACAGTAGTACGCTTCACAAATCGCTATAAGCGGAAAAGCCTAGAGGCTTGCCATTAACGTATACTTACGGCTCTATGACGCAGTGCGCTGCTGTTAGAACGTATCTGTTACTTATTAAAGATCCTCCACAAAGGAATCCTGAATGTTTAGTAGACTTGATTAAAGCTAGCCAAGGATACTGATAGATAGTTGCGTCTTGACCACCTGCAATACATATTAAACACGTTATTGCCAATATTTCTTACTAGCTTTAAAATAAATCAACCAAATGACGGGGGTGGGGGCATTATTCTGCGCAAGTCTAGCCGTGAAAAGTAACTGATTTCACACACCTTCACATTTATTGCCTGCTCTACACTATAGTTTCGACTTTCTGACTCGACGTGCACGCGTCGTGCAAAAATCTATGTCGGCACTACAACGCGACGCAGAGCAACCATACCATACTTCTACTAACTTACAAGTTTGTTTTGTTATTTGAGAGAGAAATTGGTGAACTGAACTTACCCAGAATTTTGTTTCCGTCGAGAACTTCTATCCCACAACACGGTCTCTCAAGGGTCGATTCTTGTGGTTTTGGTGGGAACTCCGAAGGTGTACATACATCATCGAATCTCGTACTTATTTCTCGCTTGTCGCAGCATACGTTAATAATATCGGGGCCGCTGCATCTTATCACACAAGAGAGTATAGTTTAAAACAACATAAAGTACAACACAAAACCCGACTATGAGCCTCACTCAGTGCCGCAAAGTGACCGCGTGGAGGCAGCGCGGCTGCAACGCTGCGGCTGCGCTACTTTGTAAATCTATATAATTTCGATCGATGAACTGACCGTCCGCGTCATCCAAAACGCATGACACCATAGCCGCCATGTTAATTCCGACTGTGACGTCACATGAATTGAAATTGTAATGTATTTCACAGAAAACACCGTTGCTTACCAATCCGTGTGACATCGTGACAGCTCATAAACTTAAAAAGATGGCGGGTAGCGTTTTCGCGGCGAAATTTGAAATGCATTTAAATGCATTGTTATTGCACTTATCGTTGGAATTTTAAAACTTAAACTTTATTTATTTTAAACTTTAGGGTCAATTTAAGACACTTTTCAAAAAAGCGTAAAATACCCTATATTGTGCCTGGCGATATTTTTGCCGCGATTGTGGTCTGGTTGTGGTTGCGGCATGTCTCATAGCGAAATTCTTTTAAGCGAAACTCCCGTGGCCCATACTCTATACTAGCACCCGGTAGACTCTACAAATACTGATTTATCTTGGCAAATGAAATTATACTCGATCAAAAAATATTGCGAATTTACCTTATCTCTTCAATATCTTGCAAATCTTTAATTTTCATGGTAAATGATCGTAGTATTAAATCACACGATTTTAAAGGAACGCATGAACCATATTTAAATTTTCCCTGTATTGTGTGACATGTAGGGTAGATCATTAAATCAGGTGAAACCGTAGTGGTTGTAGTGCTTGTAGTGGTTGTAGTGGTCAATAATGGGCAGCACACCTGTAAAAAGGTTTTTATATGTATACCTAATACAGACTAGAGCTACTTCATACAGTCGGTCATCCAGCGGGACACAAGAGGGCGAGACGGGCGAGGAATTACCGACCGTTTGGATCAGAAGTTCGGGTATGTATAATACGCGACAGGTTGAAATGGCAATCGGGAAGGGAACGTCCCGCACACCCGCACATACCCCACGCTAACTCGGTGCGGGTGAGCGCGGGTGACGTACACGTGTCCGAGGCGTCCCCCCGCCTCATACCCCAATTGCCATCTCAATCTTTCGCCAATTACATATTCTGTGCTTTCGCGGACTAGACCTTTAGCGGGCTCGTCCACAATCATTAAAGGCCTCTGTAAGTATTTACATTGTGCGTATACCTATATTCTGTCTGAAAATAAAACACAAATTTTCAGGGATATTTTTTATAGTAATTATAATATGTTGTTGCAGAAAAATTCACTACCACTCGTAGTAAATATTGAAATCATATTTTGCGGTGTCGACTTATACGATATCTTAGTTTTAGTTTCTTTTTACTTAGTTTTTTTTTCATGAATTTCATGAGTTCATACATACTAATGCGGAATACCCCGCATGCGTTGCAATGTAACACACGCGCCACCTGTTGTACGTTCATGGTACTATGTCAGAAACCTTCACGGAAGCCTCAACAACAACTGTACAAATTTTCAACTCGATTGTATGAATTTTGAGCGAACGCGTAGATAACCAACAGACAGACGGACGAACATCATTTTTATCGGTAGGTAGGTACTATAAAATGATAGAAATTTCATCATTTTGTGAATCATTTTCATCATTTTGTATCATCACATTGTTATTTAGTCAATGCCATGTTTAATCATAGAGAACAAGATGATGCCCGCGACTTCGTCTACGTGTCATTTTTCAGGTCTTTAACCATAGCCATCCAAAAAAATCACGTTAATCCGTTGTTCCTGCGTTGCGCCGTGATTAAAAGACAAACCAACAAACAAACACATATTTATACATTAGGTAGTAGTTATGATTTATTGATATATTCTTATTCGATTTTCTGGATCCTAGAGTGAACAAATTGACGGGAGTAAGTCAGTAATTAATTAGGTATCTACCTTAGGCTCTTTTTCCACCCATCCACAATGGTACTTCGTTAGAGTGACCCGATCAGTTTGTGTGAGTGGTATGAGCTCTGGGCATTCAGATATTAATTTGCACTGACCCCTTTCTTGTTTTGGCGTGTGGCAGACATCTGATAAAAAATCCATAGAAGAAAATTGTTATAAGTTACCAACGAACTTTTTAATCATTGAGTCGCTGTAATTATTTCTATTTGAGGTTCGGTTGAACTTCACACGATACAGATTGACTTTTCCCAATGAATGCGAGAATATTAGCAAAGGCCCACTGACGCAGTGAAGTGGCGGCGAGGCGCTGCTACTATTTTCTTATCAACTGAAGCTAAGCCTTTACTTTTACATAAGGCTGAAATTGTTGTAATGAAAATGAATGACCACGCAAAACGCAGGTCGCAGAGGCAGAGGTGAGAGTCCAGCCAGCTCTCGTCCATATCAGTGTTCAGCTGGCAATCGCCTCTACTAGACTACGTAAGCCCTTTAGTTAAACAATATTCACAATTAATAGATTTTTTGTCATGACGAATGTTTGTGAATATTACGCCTAAACCATTAGAATTGAGGAGTTCACAATCGCCTCTGGTTGGCCGGCATTCTCTCATTATTGACCAAAATGCATTGTTGCAACAAGTATACCATAGAATCACCTAATCAGAACAATTAAGATTGTACCAGTGATTGATGCAGCTTTTTTGCAATCGACCAGCTGTACCTCGGGATTCAATGATAAAGTCATTTGGAAGCTTTGGCACCTTCACTTTAATTTCACTACTAGTCTACAGTCCATGCTCCTAACTCTTCCTTCCTTCCTTAAGGAGTGAGGAAATAGAACTGAATCCAAAGATTATTTGAATGTTATATTTTCATTTGTCATGGGAACGAAATTTATGTGAAAGTAGTTGAAGTTATTTAAAAGGTAATTTTGTACGAGTCATTAAGTATAGGTAACTTCGTTTAGGAAACTGAGAAAATTTTCTGAACTATCAAAACCAAAAAGATTTATTTAAACGGTTCATTAGGATCACTGATATTGTCAACTACTATAGATTTAGGATAGTTTGCTTTGCTATAAAAACGTTTTGATAATTTAAGAGTAAAGAAAACGTACCTTCCTGACCGCATACTGTGTGTATTATGATCGCAATTTGAAAAGCTAATTTCACAACTAAATCCATTTGTCTGGATCGCACGTCCACTGTTTGCGATATCACTGTGTCACTGACTGAGCTTTGCTTATCGCGGACTTTGTTTTATGTTACCTATAATATTTCTGTAGGTAATTAGCTATATCTATAACGTTTCAAATTTTGGGTTCGACAGGAACTCGGATATCTGTTTGGTATGAATATGTAATAATAGAAAAATACGCAACTTTCCAAATTCCAATTAGGTCTAGTGTCAATCTAACAAGGAAAATTCCAATTAAAAATATAATATGCGGACTACAATATATTATAGTCCGCATATTATATTTTTTGTAGGAATTTTCCTTGTTAGATTGACACTAGACCGAATTTTTATATTTTACGGATTATAGCAAAAATCCCTGTTGTTCCTTGTGTATTTAGTGTTCACCGAGCGCTGGAGTACCAAAACAGAACGAAAGCGCATTGCCAATAGGGGAGTCCGCACTAACCGGCTAATTTTAGAAGATTTCTTTTTGTATTGTTTCCATTGAGAATCGTGGCTCGATATGCCTATGATATGATATCAGCTACGTGGATGGCATGGATGGCAGATAGGCGTGTCGACCGCTTCTCTCATCTGATCTGACCAAACGTCTCGGGCAACGTCTGCGAGATCGCTTTCCTCCGATCTTACTAGAGACTATGAGTTTTCCAATATAGCTGACATTCTTGTAATATAACCGAAGTATTCAAAGGTTTCCGCATACATATGTTAGATAGACTCATTTGAGTTTTTGGTTAGCTTAGTAGCCTAGTATTGGGACGTTGGGTCTGTTTGGTCCACGATATATTAAATCATTAAGCATATATCTCCAACGTCACTTCTCAAAGGCGTCTCTTTTTCTATCGGTAGCTTTAAGAGTCCGAGACTCAGCTCCGTGTAGAAATAAGGAAAACACAAAGAACATGTTCTTGTGTATCCAATTCTAGAAAACTGTGACATGGCGCTCTTTGCTTTCGCAACCACCTTTGTTACTCATATTGGAGCCCAGGTAAACGAAATCTTCAACCATTGAATTACACCCATCTAGCTATTGTAGGCTCCAGAAATGTAGATGATTTTTTATTTATTTATAGACTAGCGCTTGGCTGCAATCAGACCTGGTGGCAAGTGATGATGAAGCATAAGGATAGAGCGCGCTTGCCTAGAAGATGCCTATTTACTCTTGACTTTAAGGTACCCATATTAAAATTAAAGGGCAAAACTAATGCTAGAACTTCCACGGCTTGGATATGGAACGCCTCCAGCCTGTGTTCTAGCCTGGAAGAGCGTGCCATATCGTAGCGGCTCGAATTATTAATGAGGAGGCAAATCGTTTCGTACGTATCCGTATAACTTCAACTACGTAGGTATGGGTGCAGAACTTGGCCATGCCTTGCAGTATTAGATATTCTTCTAGAGCTAATTGGCGATGCCTTGCAGTATTGCATATTTTTCTAGAACTAATTGTCTTTTGTATCTTTTCAACATAGTTTGGTACAAAAGAAGATTTGGACGAGGAACAAATCTGGTTTATAGAAATCACCCTATAACCTGCGAGAGAGAGAGATTTACTTAAAACAACAAGTGAGTTTCATTCATTTTTATTACATTTCTTACCACTTTGCTTTTTGAAACAAAAAAGGTAAGTATAGATAGGTATTATCACAATATCATTGACGATCTTAAAATTAGAGTTTTAGGAGGAAGTAACGCTTTGGATCCAAGGCAGATAGGAGTAAACTCTGGTATAGACGCTGGGAACACCCTCTCTACCGCAAGGCACCGGTCCAAAGCTCACTATCCCCTCTAAACTATATCGACCATTTTGTTCAGACATCAAAGGACCTCCGCCATCGCCTCTGCAGGAGTCGAGGTCTTTCTCACCACCCGCGCAGATATGAGTGTCACCGATTTTGGATGCCAATTGATTTAATTTTGACCGGTAAATTTCTTGACATCTCTGAAAAGTTGAAAATTTGCTGTGAGGTTTAAAATTGATTTCATATAATCAGCATCGCATTTTAGAAAAAAAATTAAGAATCTGACTTCTGCCGAAAAACCTCTATCAGACCAATCTCACTTCTTAGAAAAGATGAATCAATAAACTGGTCAAAGGAACAATCTCTTTCCTATAATCGTTAGTCGATTATAAGTGTCGAAGTAGAAGAACTATATTTTTTACATTCTGGAAGCACCCCGCTGTATCTGAGTATTTCTTTGACAGTTTCGACGCAACTGTTGAGCGCTAACTTATTGCTCCTTTCTCGTTTCTGTAGAATTTTCAGCATTGAAAAATATTTTGCGGTCGGTACGGGCCTTGTGACCTAATCTAAGGTCAGCTTCAGCGCACTTCTGATAATTTTATAGAAAACTAGTGACCCGCCTCGGCTTCGCACGGAACAATTTTCGTAGGGATGATATAGCCTATGTCACTGAGAAATAATGCAGCTTTCTACTGGTGATTTTTTTTCAAAATCAGTTCAAGTAGTTTCAGAGATTACCCCCCTACAAACAAACTATACCTCTTTGTAATCTACACTAATATTATAAAGAGGAAAACTTTGTTTGTTTGTTTGTTTGTTTGTTTGTTTGTTTGTTTGTTTGTTTGTTTGTACTGAATAGGCTCAAAAACTACTGGACCGATTTTAAAAATTCTTTCACCATTCGAAAGCTACATTATCCACGAGTAACATAGGCTATATTTTATTTTGGAAAAAAATAGGGTTCCGTAAGATATTTGGGTTTTTCGGACACAAGGTGTAAAAAATCAACCAGAAAAGTTACTTATTTTGCGTACGCTGCCTAAACTATAAAAGATAGAACCATAAAATGTTCTAATTAATTGTAGATCTTATAAATATCTACAAAAAAGTCCGCGACACACTATACCCATCTATGTCGAGTGAGGCACAGCAACCATTTTTTTATTTAAAAATCTTGAATTTTTTTTGGACTACATTTAAACGCGTTTATTTTACTCATGCTATTAATCCTTATCAAAATAAATGATTTCATCACTAAGAACAGTTTATGGAGATAATATTTGGTCTTTGAATGATTAAAATTGGACGTTTGGTTTTGAAGTTATGGCGAAATTAAAATATTACGATTTCTGCTGCACGGCCCGTTGTCTACACTATATAATATTATAAAGAGGAAAACTTTGTTTGTTTGTTTGTTTGTTTGTTTGTTTGTACTGAATAGGCTCAAAAACTACTGGACCGATTTTAAAAATTCTTTCACCATTCGAAAGCTACATTATCCACGAGTAACATAGTATTATATAAAGAGGTAATGTCGTTAAGTTTGTTTGTAGGGGGTAATCTTTAGAACTACTGAACCGATTTTAAAAATTCTTTCACCAGTAGAAAGCTACATTATTCCTGAGTGATAAAGGCTATACGGGATCTTTAAAAACCTAAATCTACGCGGGCGAAGCCGCGGGGATCAGCTAGTATTAGTATAAAAGTATAGATCATAGTCCCAACAGAAAATGTTTACTTACTAGATGATGCCCGCGACTTCGTCCGCTTGGATTTAGGTTCTTAAAATCCCGTGGGAACTCTTTGATTTTCTGGGATCAAAACGAGCGTGTGTCCTTCCCCGGGATGCAAGCTATCTTTGTACCAAATTTTATTGAAATCGGGTAGACTGATGGGCCTTGAAAAGTTAGCAGACATACGGACAAACACACGCTTTCTTATTTATAATATTTAAAAAAAAGTATGGATGAAGTTCTTTACCTTCAATGGCACGTAAGGCAGTTCTACGTAATGTTTCACTACATCGTCTTCATGAGTGCTCTTGGGTCCGCTGCCCCAGCCTGCGTTGATCAGTCGCAGCCCATCGGGCGGTAAAGTTGTAATGTCCGACGATGGTAGGCAGATCGGGCGAATAAATTCTGAAAATTAAATGGCACCTAATAATAATTACAGACGGTAGACAGGCGGACGGAAATCTGAACTTTGAAACATCCACAAAATATTTGTCTGTCTGTTTATTACCTACTTTTTAATGGGACTGAAGTTAAGTATTAAAGCTATAAAGAAAGCTTGCGTGTAGGTATGTATGGCAATCGGGGTATGAGGCGGGTAGACGCCCCGCACACCTGTGCGGATATGCGGGGCGTCCCCACCCCGATTGTATCTCGACCTGGCGACCTTTAAATTATCGATTATACTAAAAAAGCACGTCAAATGATTGTGACGTCACATGCCAGTATTTCATTGAAATAAGCGCGTGTTTTGACGTTTGATAAAAAATACTGTAGGGCGATTGTCTAAAACCTGCATCAATCATTATTACAATCTCAATTGTTCTGATTGGTTGAATTTGTGCGATTCTTGTTGCAACAATGCATTGTGGCCAATAGTGAGCGAGCATTAACCAATCAGAGATAATTGCGATCGTGACATTGTAGCTGTCAAACAACCGCGGTAGGGCCACTGATTTGACTAGTTGTCAAATACAGGATTTATTAAATTTTTTGTAACGCGAAAATGTTAATTAATTTCCTTAACTTTTAAGAGTAGGTAAGGTATTATTATCAATTTTAGGCTTTTTAAGATAACTTCTAGATTTGACCAGTAATAGTAATGTCATCAAGTACTTACAAGGTTAAATGTCGGGTTTTTTTAAATTGGTTACGATTATAAACATATAATTGATAACAAGAATAATAACTGGAACTATTAAAATGTTTTGCATATGGATGTTTAATATTAAAACTATTTTTCACTTCACATGCTCGTAAAGTTCTTCTTTATGCTAGCTCTAAGCGAACTGTTTCGTTCATAAAGTGTTTAAAGGTAAGCAAGAATCTATCTGATGACACATGCATGACACAAAAAATTGTAAGTATGGAAGTTCTATAGGTACTAGGTAGTGCCAGTAATATTTTCCATAAAAGTGCACTTATGATGAGGTTATTATAGATCTCCCTACCTGTAAACCTCATCATAAGCAATTTTGTAACGAGGTTGTATAGGACTCCCGACCTGAGACCTATACATTATACAACCTCACTACAAAATTGCTCAAATTTCACTTTAAATTTTAACTAAATATAGGTACTTATTATCATAATGGGGCCGATTCTCTTGTACACAATCTCTAAACTAAACTAAATTAACAGGTCTAAATCTAGTGCTATCCTTTACCGCAAGCAACATTATGAAAGGGATAGCAATAGATTTAGACGTGTCATGTTAGTTTAGTTTAGAGATAGTGTACAATGGAATTAGCCACACTATTATTGTTAAATTTCCTCGCAAACGAATTGAAAAGCTGAGTGTACAACTCGGTCATAAAACCCATCTTATCCTCGACATAAATATGTATCTGCCGTCGCCGAAGTCTCGGATAAAATGTTGTTTTATGCCCTTGTTGTACAATATACTATGTATTTGCTTACCGTTGTATGGTACTCTTTCAGCAAGTTTAATAATAGCGATATCATGTCCATGGAAATTCGGTCGTGCGAACTCTGGATGAGCAATGACCAATCCTATCGGAATGGTGAGGGCGCCACCGGTGCACTTCTTCTTGCCATTTACGTGGAGGCAATCTGGGCCTGAGTTCGTTTTGTTGAATTCGCCTAGGCGAACATTTTTCCTGTGACGAAAAAATTACGTTAATTGGTTTTCAAACACACAAGACGTATGTTCATACATATCATGGACTAAACCTTCCTTATTTTATAAAAACTGAAAGTTTCTGTGCGTAGTGTCCCCAACACTGGGAGGAACGTCTGTTTGGATGTTTGTTTGGATCATGGTGGCTTTGGGATAACAGGTAATAAAGGTGTACAAACCATGGCAACCCCCTGCAAGACACCCTTAAGTTTAAAAAGTTTAATGCTTTCTGCCAGGGGGTTGCCACGACACAAAGTGTTTGGCAATGCATGACGTGATTTCTAATACTATTCTGAAGTAAATAAAAAAAATTGACTTAAGATTTTTTACATCTTTATTGCGTTATCTCCCCAAGCCACCGTGATCCAAACAAACACCCAAACAAATGTTCCTCCCAGTGTTGGGCACTATACGCAGAGAAACTTTCAGCTTTTATAAAATAACGAAGATCTGGCACGTGCTGCCTCTCTCTCATGTCCATATCCAAACTAATTTAAAATTATTGCGAAAGTGTATCTTACTGTCTATCTATCTGTGTCTGTCTGTTTACTTTCACGGTGTAATCTACACCCCGTAGAGGTACATAGTCTATTTTTTCTTTCGAAAATCTAAATAAAACATATAAATATTGTGACATGAGTTTATGCCATGTTTCAATCAGTTTACACGTGTAAAGTTAAAGGCCAGTAAATAAAGCCGTTTTTTTTGGTCAACCTCGCACTCAATTTCTGATCCAATTTTTTTTAGGTGTTTTTTAGTGCGAGGTTAGATGCACTATTAAGTGGCTTATTAGTTAACTTGAAATGTTACACTAGCATCTCTGAACTAAACTGTGGACAGTGTAAATTGACTGTGAAGTTGTAAAACAGCCTCAACATGCAAACTTACGGGGCATGATAAAGACACTGGGCTGCAGTCAGCACGTGTCGGGAACTTATTAGGACGCCTGTACAAGTGATTCTGCCTGCATTGTGTTCTATGAGTGCAAGCCAAGGGAACTGGTTCAAAGCTGCATCTCCACCTATAATCATTACTTTTTTTTAAGAGTGTCTGTCTCGTGTCTTATTCATCACTAGCTTATGCTCATGACTTCGTCCGCGTGGACTACACAAACTTCAAACCCCTGTTTTCCTCCTTTAGGGGTTGAATTTTCAAAAATCCTTTCTCAGTGGATGTCTACGCCATAATAGCTATCTGCATGCCAAATTTCAGCCCGATCCGTCCAGTAGTTCGATCTCTGCGTTGATAGATCAGTCAGTCAGTCAGTCAGTCAGTTTTTCCGTCTATATAATATAATACATATAGGTGTTCTGCAGGATTAAGGTTAAGACTAAACCCAGTGCGCCGGCCAGTCCATAATGAAATCGTAAATTTTGCAAGTACGTACGCACGATGTACCTACTTCCTTATTATGAGGACGAGAATATTAATAATAACGTAATAAAAATACGAATATAAAATTATCACGCAGTAGAAAAATGAGTTTTTTAAATCAACCATTAAGGGTTGGAAAATATGGCTCTTTACTCTTAACGACAACTGTTTGTACTTTGCCAATAAAATCAAATTGCTAATAAAATCTGATCGTTCCATTATCATCATCGATTTATAAATGTATTCATAAGATGATTCAATAAAACTTGTACTTACTTGTTTCTCGATGGTCATCGGACAGATCGACGCCACAACACTGTTTAGTAGGGTCAGGAAGATTGTCTGTTTGTCCACAGGTATCTGTAATAATATAATTAGATATGTGAAATACTTAGGTTCAATCTCCTAATATACCTAATGCGTTTCTTCTTAAGCTGCCTCAATAGAGGTGCGATACCATCCAGTCCAAAATTGAAGCGTGTTAACCTGGCAGTTGGAAGCGGTATGACAGGTTGAGAATGGATCTGTAAAAACGAACACCCATTGTAGTGCGTTTTTTTTCTGAAGTCGTGTCCATACCAATTCAAATTTGTTTAGTGCATCGTGTTGTGCATCTGACGCTTTTATAGCTGCTGTGGATGTGTCTTAAAGATTACAATGCTTAAAACAAAGTGAGACGGCACGGCGCGGCGCGGCGGTCAAGCGCAAACCTGTTGTTATCAATAAAAACTTGAGATCTGGTTTTGCTTTCATAGTTTTATGCTGTTGAATCGCGAGCGTACATTATCCTGTTCCCTAGGTACCTTTATACATATTCATGCTTTAAATGGTCGACATTAAAATATTATAATGTTCATCCTAATTGGTATTTAAATGACGGCCAATAACAATCATGCAACAGCAGCATTGTCATTAAATTGATGACTTGATGGGCGCATTGAGTAACCGGTTTTTATTGTATAGGATCTAATAGAATATGATACGAAGTGTTTAACATTCAGGAGTGTATTGAGGTTAGGACGTCCGCCTTCTAATCGGAGGTCGGGGGCTCGATCCCGGGCACGCACCTCTAGCTTTTCAGAGTTACGTGCGTTTTAAGTAATTAAATATCACTTGTTTTAACGGGGAAGGAAAACATTGTGAGGAAACCTGCATGCCTAAGAGTTCTCCATAATGTTCTCAAAGGTATGTGAAGTCTACCAATCCGCACATGGTCAGCGTGGTAGACTATGGCCAAAACCATTCTCTCTGAGAGGAGACCCGTGCCCTGTAGTGAGCCAGCGATGGGTTGATCATGATGATGATTGAGGATTCACAGTATAAAACAGGACCGCTTTTTAGAGTCATTGCGTACTGTCGACGAGTCGTTGTTACTTTCTGTGGGGTTTAAATCTTAAACGGGTGTTTACGCACTGTCGACTATAATTATAGTCAATCAGATACCTATATTCTTAGTCGACGTGAGACTTAAGTCACTTGTGCGCAAAGGCTTTTGATCAGGTGGTTGACGTTCCATCTGTCGCAGGTTATTCCTGCTGACAAATCCTGCTTCCTGACGTATCCAAGCAAAAGAATGAAGAAGAAATGAAGAAACAAGAGCGGATAACGATGCTGAGCCGATTGTGATAGCTGGAATCCAAATACTTATGTTGCCTTTGGCTGTGAATATTGCGTTAATAGCGTCGCAGCCATAAAGCTTATGGCCTGGATTAGTAAAAATTTAAACGAATCAGTCTTCTTTTTCAATAATCATTCATTAATACCTTTGCAATTATTGAAAACAAAATTAAACAAAACTAGAGTTTTGAAAATGAACCAGTCCCATTTTAATAATCATCATTCTTTATTTTACTTACTATTATTGCAAAAAGTAAAAAATGGTCAATTTAAAAAGCCTAACAAATATAGCCTAATAAATACATAGGCGGATAGGCCAAACCAGACAACCACCGTCTAATTTGGCCGCACATGGAACCAAAAAGCCTGCCTGTGTCCGGCTTTATCCAGATGCCTGGCAAGTGGCAACGCTAGACACAATGTTGATCAAATAATAAAGAAGTCGTCAAATAAGAATTTAGTACAGCAAGTAAAGCCGTATTTTTTGGTCAACCTCGCACTAAATTTCCGATCCAATTTCTTTCTTTTTTTAGGTTTAAGGGTCACTTACTAACCATAAAATCACAAAATGCTGATAGATCCAGGTGGAGCTACGATCGCAATCTTGAAAGAAAGATTTTGGCCGATATCTCGAAAACTATCCACTTTAGGGTAAAAATTATACAGACCATTATTGTAGAAAATAAAATTTTGCATCTTTTGTTTCCTGTAAACTTTTTTGTAAAACTTACCGTTTACGATTTATGGCCGATTTAATGAACCGGTTTTTCCAATATTTTAAAAGTTATCGGCCGAAATAGAAAAACCAGAGCTTGAGGCCAAGAGCGCACTGGCAGACTTCACACACCTTCGAGAACATTATGGATGGATGGACTCTCAGGCATGCAGGTTTCCTCTCGATGTTTTCCTTCACCGTTAAAGCAAGTGATAATTAATTACTTATATATTTTTATTATTCCGGAAAATTTAAACCCCTGGCCTTCGATTAGGAGGCGGACGTCCTAACCACTAGGGTATCACCGCTTCAATTTCCAAATAGTTATAAGAAGTTCACTTACCAGTGACTGCGGCACAGAGAGCCGAGAGCAGAACCAAAACAAGTATGTGACTCACAACAGGTGGCATTTTGAACACCGTCCGACCGGCATGGAACATTTTCTTGGACTAGCACTTAACATTAGCTAATCGCGTTTTATATGGCTCGAAAAAAAATAGTCGAACAATTTTATAGCGTACACTGTCTTGTTTATAAGGATAAAATATGATTATAAGGGATATGCGTCGATTGGCAGTGGCCTTTTTAGCTGATACAATTTTTGGGATTCCGAGGTAAAACAAGGAACCATTTTACTTTAGTTCAGGGATCGGTAAGTAATTTTAAATCGTGGGGTCCGGATACTGCTGAAATTTTTTATCGAGGTTCACAAAAAAAACTAGGATCGCGGTCCGCCTGGCGCCTGTTGCCGACCGCTGCACCGCGTTAATATTTTAGAATGAACGAAATACCAGGGTAGCCCTAAAACGCGACCCCCCAAATTTATGGGGAATCGGAGCTATATTAGGCTGATAAGCTATGAGCGAAAAATTATATTACAATTTGTTCCAATATTAACGTAATACTTAACCGTGTTGGGCGTCTGGTTGTCTCTCGTCAGCCCCTAGAATCCTTGGCCCTTATATATGGATCTTTTTCTCTTAAGATTAATTTTCGGAACGAAATAAGACTGCTATGCAAGCGTATATTTGTACCTAGATACCTAGTAGTTTTCTTTGTAAAAAAGTTTAAGCTTCGATTAAATTTTTACATATTATACATTAAATAATAATCTTAAACGTGCTTAAACGCAAACGAGTTGCATGGTTTTATTTTGATAAAAAATCACTCGAATAAAATTCTCTCAAATATTGCACTGTCACGCATTATGTTGACTTGGAATCCTGATCCTTTTTTAAATATTTTTCTTTTAGGTATTGCGAATGATTTTCGTAATAAAGCATTAAAAATATGGTTTTTGGCAGCAGGTGTTTTTCAAGACAGTTCAACAACCCCGTCTAACAACATCTTCAATGGATGGGACGTCAAAGATAAGCGATACCTGTTTATTGTGTTTTAATGAGAATTAACGACTATCGTAATTCCGCGAAAATATCCGCTCGCGTTTGGAGATAAATATGAGGAACCCTTCGATACACACCTATAAAAAAAACTACCACAATATTTTTTTGGTCATTTTCTTTGTCGTACTGACTCTTCAATATCATCGGCCTTCATGCTTCTAGTTACCTTACCATAGAATAGAATAGAACAAAGATTTTTTATTTAACTTTAATAAGTATTTTTGTATCGTCAAATGGTTCAGAGAATGCCTTTCGTACCAAAAAGAGCCAGCAAGAAATATTTTTTAAATTTATAGACTAGTGCTTGTCTGCAATCAGACCCTGGTGACAAGTGATGATGCAGCCTTAGATGGAGCGCGCTTGCCTAGAACATAGTTTATATAGACATATATTTTATATTTAAGTATAGGAACCATTGGGTTTATTACCTAAGCATACTATACGCGATTATCTGCTACATGCAGTTCCTCTAATAATAATAATCAATGTTTAGATACAGCCCGATCTTTAGTAGGCATCACTAAATCCTTTTCTAAATGTATTTGAGTCATTTACTTAATATGCAAATAATAAATAACACCAAAAAAGTATTCATTCTATTCAATATTTAAAATTCTTATTTAACATTATATGTTTTCTTTTCCCTCTCCATTTATTTATGCGTTACACTTTTGTATCGGTAAACGACGTGAGACGAAAATAATGTCCTAAATTATAACAGAATCATATGTATGATTAATTATTATTTGCCCAAATATTACAATATGAATTGAATTTATTGACATTTTCGAAGACCCTGACCGAATCGCATAATAGGTCATAATTTTATATTTTATATGCTTGATAATAAACCGATGATCTACTTTTCGACTCAATCTAATATATTAATAGATCTGATAATAACCATATAAAGAGAAACAACATTTTGGCATGAGGAAACATAAATCATATCACGGATTCTTTCATCAGAAAGATCATTTGGTCCGTTTTGTGTTTTTGTCAATCTGGTATTTTTCTCATATTTGAAAGGCTTATTTATTGCTGGGTAACTACTTAATATTCCATTTACTTAGATGTTGCCACCTAATCGCTACTTAATAGCAAATAAAATAAAAAGTAATGTGAAAATGGCTAAGTTATTAAAAAATATTTAGCATCTAAAATCTATAATTTAATTTGTTATCACGCCTAATCAGGGTTTAATTTCCGTTGGTGTTCGTATTAGCTACGATGTGGATAAGTGTAGCTTTAATTCGAAACCTTCGTATTTTATTATTTTCCTAAAGGGTACCTTAGAGCCTTAGACGCATCACATAATGTAATGACTTATTATGTAATGACGCTAGAAGTTGACAGTAAAAGCTTCGAAGGAAAAGATTATTTTATTCTTTTTAGCGAATTTAAATAGAACCTTGTTTTCAAAAAGTTTTTACTTTTAATTTTATGTAAATATCTACTAAGTAAATACTAAAACATCAACATATTTTAATTATAGCAGCTACAGCTGCTACTTGTTGTTAATAAAATCTAGTCTTCAAGTCGGTACCTAATGAATCTTCTCAGTAGAAGCTGCATTCCGAACTGGTGCAGCCTCAGACGTAGAAGAAGAGACATTAAGCCTGATCGTATACGGAGATGCAGGCTGCGCAGACACAGTTCGGCACAGCGCAGTTTTTTGTATACAATGCGTTATCATAGGAGAGCGTATGCAGCGACACGCACGCGTGCGGCATATGTACGACCTGCGTCGCGCATTCCCTGTGCTGTGCTGCGTGGCCTGCGTCCAGAGGCGGATTAATTGTCGAGAGCGTCCTAGGTAAGCACCTCATAGGCGCCCCTCTAACAGCCGTATTATATTTTTTACTAACTTCGAAAGAACGAAGAATCGTCTCATTACATAGCTGGTAGTTGGTGATTGTACTATTTATGTGAACGTGTAAAGAACGTCATGACATTTGGTATATTAAAGAACAGGTTGTTTCAGTCACTCCAAGATACTATTAGAAGACATAATTAGGTTGGCCATGTAAGGGAACATGATCGCGCGCGCCCCTTCGCAACCTCGCGCCCCTAGGCACGTGCCTAGTTTGCCTTAGGGATAATCTGCCTCTGCCTGCGTCTCCTTATACACTTATGCTTATAGTTGTCCGACATTAAATAAATAAATTTTGATTTTATACTTACCATTATCTCTTATTGTTACAGGAGCGACAAAAGAGATCGGCACAGCTTTAACTCGAGTATGTCTTCGACATAGAGCGATAGAGAGCCGAATGAAGACCTTTATCAGGTGAACTTATCTTAATCACTTACTCACTAGAAGAGTAGGTATATTTTAACATACTTAATTATTTATTTCTATGTCACGCATTTGTAACCAAAAAATAAGTGTCTAAAAATATTCCAAATTATCATGATTTAATTTAAATTTAGTCTTAAATAAAGTTCAAATAATATGTAGACAAAGTTACAGGTATATTATTATCTATCTTTTCGCACTTAAAGTAACTGGAAAACTAAATGATATTATTTGTAAAGTTAATAATATTTTAAGCAAAGAAGATTTTAGTAAAAAAAGACGCATAAGCTACCTCTGTACCAAATTTCACATAATCGATTAACGGTTGAGCCGTGAAAAGCTAGCAGACAGACAGACACTTTAGCACTTATAATATTAGTATGGATATGGAGGTTTATTGTTATTTTTATTTGTTGTAAATTCCAGTACATTAATGGACCGCCTCATAACACCGCTGTCGGAACGCGCGGACGAATGGCGACGCGGCTGCAACGGTGGCGGCGCGCTGAGCCGCGAGCACGCGCGGGAGTGCAAGCGCGCGCGCGCCGAGTTGCGGCGCCGCGTGCACGACGCTCAGCGACACGCGAGGAAGGCTCGACGCGCTGCGCCCGATGTGAAGCGCCGCGCGGACGTGTGCCTTCAGGTTTTACATTTTTTCATTAATATAATATACAGGGTTACAGGAAAATAGGACACGATCCCGTTAAGGGGTTATAGTACAGGACATTAGCTATCAAACGACCCCTAAAGTGCTTATGCGAAAGTGTATCGTTTTCGAGTTATTCATTTTTTTATTTTTTTCCTGGTAAAACGGTGTTTGCCACTTTAAAAATTAATAAAAAAAAAGAACAATGTATTTCAGCAGATATTTTTTATTTCTTGCTAGTACATATCCTTGTTAATAATAAACAGTTATAAAACTAAAAAAAAACTTCAAGCATTTTAAAATTACAGCACAAAAACTGTACAAGTTTTCGATTTTTAAATTTAATTCTTTGAATAACTTGCAAATTTTCTGTAAAAATTACTATGGGACTTATCCTGCGGGTTATTTTAAAAACATCTACGTTTCGTTAGGTACCCATTAGTACAAAAAAATTACAAAAAAAATGATAAAATCAAGAAAAAATTACACAACAAAGAGACCAGGTAGAAAATTCTAACAAATGCAATTGCCATAGAATTAAATCAGAATCAATGTAAAAACGAATTTAATGCAAAATAGTTAAAGATTATTTTTAATAAGGTCAAAAGGTAACATAAAATCAGTCAAGTGCGAGTCGGGCTCGCACACGAAGGGTTCCGTACCATCGTACAAAAAATAACACTTTTTAAATTTTTTTAAATTTTTATGGCAGCCATTTTGTAATTTTTAGTATTTATTGTTATAGCGGCAATAAAAATACACATTCTATAAAAATTTCAAGTCTCTACGTATTAGGGTTCACGAGATACAGTCCACTGACAGACAAACGGACAGCCAGATGGACGAACGAACATGAAATTTTCACAAAATGTGTATTTTTATGGCCGCTATAACAACAAATACTAAAAATTACAAAATGGCTGCCATAAAAATTAAAAAAATAATAAAAATTGTTATTTCTTGTACGAAGGTACGGAACCCTTCGTGTGCGAGCCCGACTTGCACTTGACTGATTTTATATTACCTTTTTACCTCATTAAAAATAATCTTTAACGATTTTGCATTATACTCGTTTTTACATATATTCTGATTTACTTCTTTGGCAATAGCATTTGTTAGAATTTTCTACCTTGTCTCTTTGTTGTGTAATTTTTTCTTGATTTTCTGATTTTTTTGTACCAATGGGTACCTAACGAAACGTAGATGTTTTTAAAATAATCCGCAGGATAAGTGCCATAGTAATTTTTACAGAAAATTTGCAAGTTATTCAAAGAATTAAATTTAAAAATCAAAAACTTGTACAGTTTTTGGGCTGTAATTTTAAAATGCTTGAAGGTTTTTTTTAGTTTTATAACTGTTTATTATTAACAAGGATATGTACTAGCAAGAAATAAAAAAAAATCTGCTGAAATATATTGTTCCTTTTTTTTTATTAATTTTTAAAGTGGCAAACACCCTTTTACCAAGAAAAAAATAAAAAAATGAATAACTCGAAAACGATACACTTTCGCATAAGCACTTTAGGGGTCGTTTGATAGCTAATGTCCTGTACTATAACCCTTTAACGGGATCGTGTCCTCTTTTCCTGTAACCCTGTATATAGTATAATATGTACTTTCTTATTAATAATGATCATCATCAATCGATAGACGTTTACTGTTGTACGTGGGTCTCTTTTAGGGTCTTCCACATGCCACAGTCTTGCGCCGCGCCGCGCCGCCTGGATCCAGCGGCTCCCTGCGACTCGTTTGATATCGTCTGTCCACCTAGTGGGGGTCTTCCAACTCTGCGCTTTCCGGTGCGAGGTTTTCTTTCCAGCACCTTAGGACGCCAACTTCTATCGGTTTTTCGAACTATATGCCTGTCAATTGCCACTTCAGCTTCGCAAGTCGCAACCCGCTGAGCTATGTCGATTATATGACGTATTAATAGAATTCGTAAACAATGAAAACATCCAGGGTGAAATGTCTTGTCTTTGAATTTACTGTATTCTATGCCGATGTCTGTAGGTCAAAAGAAAAACCTTGATGTCCAAGCAAGTTCAAAGCCGCTGAATTATGATCTAGTACTAATGATATGAACAAGGAAATAATAACTGTCGCGATATAAATTGGTATTTAAATAGATATATTTGTAATTCATATTGCAATACATTTACATTTCTGAGTATACCTACAATTAGATTAGAATTATGACTTATGAGTAATCCTACTTTTATATCACCTGTTGATATTTGTCAGAGGAATAGAAAGGTATGTTTGTTACTTGATGGGAATGATATTAATTGCTTAGGTAATTTTTTTGAGCAACGATTGAAATTGAATGAGAAAAATATTTTTATTAAAAGAATCACATCAATTTCGCGGAAAAATATGTTTTGATATCGTAAACAAACAGTCGAGCGAAAATGAGTCACAGCTATACTACCTACCTGTGGCACTACGTATAGGAAACCAGTGTCAATTTCGTTTACGAACCTACTACTAAGCGGGGGTTCGATCCCGGGTACGCTGCACCTCTAACTTATTGGAGTTATGTGCCTTTTTAAAGTAATTAAAATATCACTTGCTTTAACGGTGAAGAAAAACATCGTGAGGTAACCTGCATGCCTGAGATTTCTCCATAATGTTCTCAAAGGTGTGTAAAGTCTGCCAATCCGCACTTAGCCTGCGTGGTAAACTATGACCATAACTCTTCTCATTCTAAGAGACCCGTTCTCTATAGTGATCAATTATTCAATCAACATACTTGCGTCCACTGCTGGATATGGGCCTCCCCGAGAACACGCCACCAACCACAGGTCTTACGATTTCTTCATCCACCCACTTCCCGCCACCATCTTAATATCGGCAGTTCAGCGGGTTTGAAGGTTGTCCTACGCTGCGCTTGCTGGTAGCGGTATCTAATACTTTAAATTAATTGTCCGCAGGATATTCAAGAGCGAAAGCAACAGTTGGAAGAAATGGAAGAAAAGGCAGCTAAGGCAGCCCTTATTGAGGAGAGGAGCCGCTTCTGCCACTTCGTGTCCTTGCTCAGCCCTGTCGTGGTCAGTAACACGGATGTCGGGACGGCATTCCATACTTTCCATACCTTAGCTGTTCGTGTTAGAAACTGATAAGAACCGCTAAGGTATGAATACTAATGGTAGACTGGATGTCTCCGCTCCGGTGAGATTGTTTTTTGTTTTTTTTTTTCAGATGTTTTACCGGTTTTATTTATCACTAGCTGATGCCCGCGACTTCGTTCGCGTGGATATAGTTTTTTTTTTAAATTCCGTAGGAACCTTATGATTTTCCGGGATAAAAATAGCCTTTGTGTTAATCCATGGTATAATCTATTTCCATTCCAAATTTCAGCCAAATCCGTCCGGTAGATTTTGCGTAAAAGAGTAACAAACATACACACACAAATACACACAAACTGTCACCTTTATAATTTTAGTGTGATGCATGTAAATCGTTTTACAGGAGAGTGAAGTGGCAATGCTAGCGGAGGTCGGTCACCTGCAAGAAGGTACGGAACAACTGTCGAGGCAAACCTCCGAGCCGCGAAGCCTGTCAGCTGCCAGCCTACAGGTAACTGGACAACTGCTGTGTACCAAGTTATAGTGATTTACAGGTGCATCTATAGAGCGCACTTTGACTTTGCTCAGACTTGAGACATTGTTAAAACGAGCCAGCGTTAAGTATAGTACGCGACATGCCGAGCTCTGCTCATCCGAGAGATAGCTTGCATTTCGGAGTTAGATATTGGATATAGGCTACTTTTTCCCTACGGCATTTTTAAAGATTTCTTTCAGCAGCCCAAAAATGCGGGAAAATTAATATAGTACGCGACAGGTCGAGATGGCAATCGGGCAGGGAACGCTCCGCACACCTGCACAGCCCCGCCTAACCCGGTGCGGTGCGGGTGACGTGCGAGTGTTAGGGGCGTCCTCCCGCCTCATACCTCGATTGCTATCACAACCTGTCGCGTACATGTCTGAGATATAATGTCTCGTTGCAGGTGATATGCGACGTGAAGTCATGCTACAGCGGCTGGGCGGAAGGCGGGTCGGCGCCGCACTCCCCCTCGGCCTCGTCGCGCCTCGGCAGCCGCAAGTCCTCGCTCACGTCCATATCCTCCCTCACAAGCCAGTGCTCGGACCAGCATGGTAACTATGGGAACGTTGCTTGGTGGAAGTCCATAAAGAAAAACAAGCTTCTTTTACTGTACTCGACTAAAACAGTTTTTTTAAATTCCGATACAAATTAGCCCTTGACTGTAATTCCCATTGGTAGTTTGTAATGATGCAGTCTTAGATGGAAGCGGGCTGACAGCCGTGGGCGACAGTATCGCATCGCCCTCTGGAGATTGGTCTATAAGCCTAAGCGTATACAGAGACGCAGGCCGCGGAGCACAGCTCGTGGCTTTAATCTCTCTTCTATGATAACGCATTGTATACAAGTAACGACGTTGTGCTGAACTGTGACGCGTGCGCGGCCTGTGTCTCCATATACCCCTAGCCCAGTTGTATAGAATTGGTGGCACGGCGAGACTATCGGCGCAATTCTCTCATCCGTGGAGATGGCGCATATGCAAAATAAGCAGCTTGTTTTTCCTTGTAGACAATGAGAAGTAATTCAAATTTGAGATATTATAATTTTCCATAATCTGTTTGAGAATGTTTTATTATTATTATAATAATAAATAGTTATTTTTTTAATATGGTTGCGGTATTACCCAGATCGTTGGTTAAAGCAAAGTTCAGTCTGATAACACTATAATAATTCAACCTCGCACTAAATTTCCGATCCAATTTCTTTCTTTTTAGGGTTCCGTACCTTAAAAGAAAAAACAGAACCCTTATAGGATCACTTTGTTGTCTGTCTGTCTGTCTGTCTGTCTGTCTGTCTGTCAAGAAACCTACAGGGTACTTCCCGATGACCTAGAATCATGAAATTTGGCAGGTAGGTAGATCTTATAGCTGACATTTGGGGAAAAATCTGAAAACCGTGAATTTAGGGTTAGATCACACAAAAAAATTAAATTGTGGTCATGAACTAATAATTTTAGTATTTTCAACTTTCGAAGTGAGTGACTATATCAAGTGGGGTATCATATGAAAGGTCTTCACCTGTACATTCTAAAACCGATTTTTATTTATTTTTATGCATCATAGTTGAAGTCGCGGGCATCAGCTAGTAAATAATAAAGGGGGTGGAACAATTTGGCAGCATCGTTATCTCTTACACCATGAATCATGTTTTATTTTGATTTATCACATCAACCGAGTGGTAATTGGCAATATTTGTGTGAACTATACATATAGCACAGTTTACGACTGTTGTAACAAACTTGTAACAAGATACGCTCGGCTGTTGTATAAAGCTTACACGGGCAATGAAAATTCCGCATTTTCAGGCAGTTTAGTCAATTATGACGTCACAACCACATATGAAGCAATTGTATGTAATACCCATCAATTTCACCCTGAAATTTTCAGCAATGTTAGATATGCGAAATAATTGCGATTGCTTCACTTATTGCTCCAGATCGATATATAAATACGTGTTGCCGAGCAACAATTAAAAAAATAAAATAATATAAGCGCGCTATAACCCCCCTGTTGCCATTTGTCGTTTGTCGGGCTCGGATTTAAATCGGACGTTCCAGTGGCAGAACATTTTATATGAAGCTAATTCACACTTGTTGGAAACCGATTTTGAGTCAAAATGTACTCTCACTGGAATATCAAACGACCAGTGGAGACGGAGGGTAAGACGTCTAAACCAGTGATCCAGGTTTTACTGTAGAATTTAGGACTTGACAATTAGTATTTTTTGTGATCCAGGTGTATCAGGATCGACAGTGAGTTGCTCCACGCCCATATCGAGCGCGTCGTCGAGTCTCATGCCAGCGCTGGCGACTGTGCCGGACTCGCTTCGTGGACTTTCACAGGTGCGCCTTAGGGCTGATTTCACTAACGTAAAACAAGTCTTATCCGAGTGTAAATTAGATAATAAAGCTGTTTAACTGAGTTATACAAGTAAATTTAGATCGTTAGATAAAAAGTAAAGGTGGCTGCTGAAAATGAGCGTTGGGGCATCTGGTACCTCAGAATATGTTCGCCACAGAGGTAGGTAGTGTCTGAGGGGCCCGACGCGACGTCTCAACACAAGCCGAGTGGCCTACCTATTCGAGGCATTGCAATGCTATATACAAGAGGAGGCCGTTCTCAATATTATATTATATATTTTGAACACACATTTTTATTTTTATTTATTTTTATTGATATGGTACTTACTTAGTTTATTTTGATTTATTTACCTTTTGTTCCGTAAGGTTAGTATGACATTTTACGTATTACCAACAATGATACAATCCGAGAGTCGAAACACTTCAGCGTTAAATTAAAATGGACTCTCTTGTTTTAAAGCTCAAGTTTAGCCGTACATCTACAGCCAAGGCTCCAAGTTTAAAATGGCTGGTACTGAATTGTTGACTTTAAATCAATAATCTTTAGGTCCATTTTACTTTGACGTTATTTTGTTTCCTCTTCAGTCAACATTGGTGAAATGTAAAATCTCATACTAAGCACACTATTGTCCTTTGTAGTCCGGTTCTCGGCTGGCCAGCGTTTGCAGTGCGGACTCTGGGTTCCGTTCCCAGGACGCGCTCCAACGACCGTCGCTCTACGTTGACAATGTAATTCTTTTAGTTTTTTTAATTTATTTTGTTTATTTTAAGTTTTTAATGATACTTTTTTTTCTTATACAACTCTTATACAAGTGTAATATACTCTTATACAAGTCTAATTTTTTTGGCTTTTTTTTGGTCTCCCTGGTCTTGTATTATCTTCCATGCTATACCCTGCCTGCTGTAAACAGACTGCGCAAGATTGTGGTTTCTGGAAGTCTAGAGAGATGTATGTATGATGTAGACCAGCAGTGGACATCAATTGGTTGGCAATGACGATCATGACATTTCCCGGACGAACATATAAGATCTAGGAGATTGTGATAGCTGTGAGAGGTGCACTAAATACAACCCGCAGTTTTATTATACGTGTCCTGGGGGGTGTTTTGCTGAGGCAATGTGCGACCGAACAACCTTCAATCTCTTAACGCCAGGGGAATGACGTCTGAGGCCACATGCTGCGTTACCAGTGCGTTAGCCGCTCCGGCAGAGAATATGGCTTTGGAACGCATCACACACACCTCCGTGCCACACGATGTGTTGTTCAGCTCGTATGGTATATGGGCACGCTCTTAAGTAAATTAAATTGTCTTATAAATGTGGTTTTGCAGGGTTCAGACAATCAGAGCGTTAGCAGTGAATGCGTCACTCCCTCCAAGACGACCGACGAAGATAATATCGATGATGCCAACGACCTTATGGCCAATGTTGGTATGTATTCGTTTTTTTTTTGCTTTTACGTTCCATTCTAAAGTGGGAGCTATTTGTTTATAGCATATAGCTTTGTCCGTGTCATCGTACCGGAACGCTCAAGCACTTGACGGTACGATAACTGGCCACCGAAGCACTCGTACTAAAATAAACCTGAGACAATTTAGTAATGACTAGCGACTGCTCGCGGATTTACTCGGCAAAAGACCGACATAGCGTCACATAGGTATGAGTGACAGAGACAACGCTCTACAAAGCCGAAATCTCTTTCTTAATATATAATAATCTTATATTTCCTGCCGGCTACTGTACCTGATATTTGACAGATGTCGATTCAGGATCAAATTGAGAGTTTCCTCACTCTAGTTCACTCTGTTAAGGGTTTGCGCTGGGCATTGATGTTCAGTCAATGAGTCAGGACTTTTCTTTTTACATGTATGTATTTATTAAAATTAAATATTTGACCTTGTTGCAGCTTCAGCGACATGGCCGGATTTAAAAGACACAGCACAGTTCGATAGGGCGGCCTCCGCCATAATGGGAGGACGACCACATACTATATCTGGAGGAGGTAAGGACATATTATGTCTAACTAGCTTATGCCCGCGACTTCGTCAAGTTCGTCGTCGTTATCGGTGGGCTTCGTCGTCGTGTTCGGACTACACAAATTTCAAACCCGTTTTACCTCTTTAAGGATTGAATTTTCAAAAATCCTTTCTTAGCGGATACCCACGTCATAATAGCTATCTGCATGCTAAATTTAAGCCCGATCCATCCAGTAGTTTGAGCTGCGTGTTGATAGATCAGTCGTAACTTAGTCAGCTTCTCCTTTTATATAGAAAGAAACAATGGGCAAAATTGTTTTCATTGCAGAAAATTCTGAAACTAGCTTACATCGATAGATATAATAGATATAAAATTGTTAGGAACATGATCCCCTATCTTATTTATTAAAGAAGCTGTGGACATCGAAAGATTGTAGTTCTTATAGTTTTTCGTAAAAGTTGGAATGTATTCAATTATGGAAGATTTTATGTTCATTTTCTGTCGAAAATTTCTTCGTCATAAATTCCTATAAGTTTTTTCCTTAAAATTTTCCTTGAAATGGGGATCCACACTGCCAATTTATCCCAACAGGTGGCGTATAAGCGAACCGGCATAGAGGTAGTATTGACTAGTATCATCTGTGGAACCGGCTAGAGTGCGCTGTCAAATACCAAAATTCAAAAAAAAAATTGCCATAATTCAAAAACGTTATCATATGGAACCTCCTTTGGCTAAATAAGAAACTATGAAGATGACAGCTTGCATTGGCCGGACTTCTTGTAGCGCCCTCTGAGATGAGTTTTGCTTGTGGATCACTATAGGATACTTGACATATTAACTCAATAAATTTCTATAATATAATTTGTTTCAGCGTCAGAACGCGGGCACCCCAGACCGGCGCTCAGCGTTCACACGTTCACAGAAAACACGAGTCGCGACGCTATTTATGCCAGACCGCCGTTACCTACTGTAAGTCATACATTATTAACGAGAATTTACTGGCTACGCGTGTACATATATCATGTACCAAATTTCAACCTAATCTGTCCAGTAGATTCGGAGTAAATTCCCTGTGACAGACAAGTTCCGAGTGATCCGTTTTATGACGTACTTCTTCTTTCTTTATAGTCTTATTTTTCATTGCTGAGGTTCATGACCCCTTTCAGTTATCGTATAATGGTAGTTCTCTTGGGATAATAACGCGATGGGTTCCTAGATCCTTCCGCATTTTGACGTACGGAACCCTCAAAATGGGGGATTCTCTATTCCTCACATGTTTCACCAATCGTAAAAAAGGGGATTTACTTTAAAACTCTTCATTCTGCTGTGTTTTTTTATATGTATATTTTTTTAACAGAGATGTTCGTCACTAGAGAGACCGATAGTACCTGCCAAGACCAATGCTAACACAGTACATGCAGAGTTCAAACCCGCCAAGCCTTCCTCCTTGCCGCCACACCTTGCTAAAGGTATGTACCCATTGAAAGATTATGAAAACATTTAACTAATGTTCAGAAATTGCATGCCAACTATGCAATTTCTGAAACTTATGATTTTTTGAACAATACAAATCTCTAATCTCCCACGAGTATCGCATCCATAAAAGACGCACGTGCAAATCCTGCCGGTTGCATAATTTTTGACATGTATTTAAAATTATTTCGAAATTCCTCAAAGTGTAGGTAAAGAGTTAAAAACATTATCACAAATGTAAAAAAATATTATGGTCTACAATTTCGCTGATTTGTATTACCTGCAGCTTTTTCTATTTCAGGCAGAAGTCAGCACTGTTACTTATTATTAATTTTTTTACTTACAGAAATGCCTCAAGCCGTCTACGTGAATATGTCAGAGTTAGCGACATTAGCGGCCTCTCGGGCTCAGCAGCAGCAACAACAACAACAACAACAGCAACAGCAACAACAACAACAACAACAACAGCAACAACAACAACAACAACAACAACAACAGCAACAACAACACAGCACTGAATATCCGCAGCAGGAAAAGGTACTTATGAAGTATTTATAATGCGTAAAAGATGACTCCTCACGCGCCATTTTAATTTTTGTTTCAAATTTCATGTCAAAAGTACGATTTTAGTTCTTATTTGAATGTAAGGTGAACCGTACTTTTGACATGACAGTTGCCAGCAGTTGACCAATAGAGTTAAAATGGCGCGTGAGGAGTCATTTTTTGCGACCTTACACGTAATAATTTTTGAATCAGATTTCACTTCATGTTTTGGGTCTTTTTATAAGTCGATGCCACCGATAACTGCTTCCAATAGTAGATGTAGTGGAGGCAAATGTTCATCATTATAACAGTATCAGTAATAAGGAACCCACTCAAAATTACAAGAAAATCATTCTATTTTTAATAGAAATAAAGTTCAATTTTTATTGGCAAGTCCTATCATGGAATTATTTTACCATGTCATATTCGAACTTAACTCTTTTAATTTTGCTGCAATTAAATTTAAACTTTATTTTGCAGAGGTTAAGATTAATTTTCCATTTGTGTTGTATCACGACGCAACACTGTAGTTGGTTTGCACTTTAAGAACTTTCTTTTGGTAGCATATTGTTTTCGACAGAATTATTAGCACTATTGCAGTAGAACCAAATAAAGACAAGTTAAAAAAGAATACGTAGCAAAAGTGCAACCAGAGATTAATAAAAAAACAGTGTTACTTTAGACTAATTATATTGAATGCCTTATAACATTTTTGTTTACAAAACGACATAAAAACACATCTACCCCAACAATCCTAGACAAGAGAAATATACGAGACACGAAAACAATATTCTCACACTTTGAATCGAGGAAAAATATTCTAAAGTTCAACCTTTTACACTAAAAATGGCTTAATTATATATAGCTTAGTTTAGTTCATCGCATTAAAAACTCTCATGCTTGTCTTTTTATCAAAATAATATGTTGGTTTTTCGCGTCTATGTCTTGTAGATCTGAAAGAGTTAAATACACATTTATTTTATTATCTTTATAATATACCTATTACTCGATGATGCCCATGACTTTTTTTAAATCCCGCTGGAACTCTTTGATTTTCTGGACAACTTAGGATAGAAGCTATGCCCATTCCAAACAGCTAAATCGGTTCAGTCTTTGTGGCGGGAAGTAATAACAATATGTAATATTATATTAAAGGTACCTAAATTGATTGATTGTCTGACATAATATACATTAGAGCGTAGAGCGATATAGCGTAGAGCTCAAAGAGGTGGGTCTAGAAACTATACTAGTAAAATAGACGTCTTTCCTTATAACGTAGACTCTTACGTTACATAACAAAAAGATAATCTTCAGAAATCTACTCGATCGAAGCCGGAGTAGGTCAGCTAGTTTAGAATTTATAGTATACGCGTCAAAAACCTTCACGATGGGGGTTTAAATTCAAAATGTATGAACACTATTTGCCACTTACAATTTTTCCCAATGAAACTTGGCTGCCAGCGATTCTGAAATTTGTCCTTCCTTAAGTTGCTTCTTAACTACTCTCTCAACCAGACGCAGAGAAGAGAAAATGTTCTGCACGTTCGACGGTTGACGGGCTCGAGATGTCGTCTGAAATAGACTTGTCTTTTTTCATCAAGGGTGAAATAATTAAATTACTACTTTGAATTAAATCCATTTCATCCAAACTTCATAGTCTCGGATCGTTCCTCCCTGTGTCGGGGCCAATATTCAGAGAAACTTTCAGCTTTTATAAAATAACGAAGGTCTGGCACGCGCTTGATCTTAGTCCATTAGGGCACTCGGGTACAAACTAAAAACTGGACTTGATGAATTTACTTAAACGGTTAATTTCAGTTTGATTTCAAACGAAACCCACGTCTACATTTCGTATGCAGCAAAAATTTTTTAAGAAATTCTTACCATAATTTCAACGGCGTCAAAGAGTTTACTCAGTTCCTTCTTCTCTCGTTCATTAAGAGTTGGATCTTGCCAATTAAAGACACCGCTCTCTTTTAACTTCCTCTTGACTGTCTCGAGCGTTATCGGCGGGCTTTGATCGAGGATTTCGCCCGATTTGTATGCAGCCTTCGCATCTTCCATTTCTTGAGGACTAGATATTAGATGCAATTACAGTAACCGGCAGTAAATATTGTACATCGACCTTTAGAAAGGGATTTTGGCTTCGTAGAGCGTTATTGCTGTGTTACTCATACCTATGTGACGTTTTGTCGGTCTCAACGACAGAGACAACGCTCTACGAAACCGCTATCTCTTTCTAATGGTCGATGTGCAATATTTCCTGCCGGGTACTGTATGTGTTTTGTTTTTATGGTAATACTGAGATAATGCCTGCGACTTCGTTCGCGTGGAATTAGTTTTTCAGAATCCTGTGGGAACTTTTTGATTTTTCGGAATAAAAAGTACATTTCATGGGATGCAATCTATCTCTGTACCTTTCCTTGGTTACGCGGATGGTGCGTAATAAGCTAGCAGACATTATTATAATATTATTATGGATTATGGATTTAGGAATGATCGCTATCTTTCCATTTGTAACTTATTCTAAGTGTTCCAACTACGTATTAACCTGTGTGAGCTGCGCAGTTTTTCGTGACTATCGCGACTATTCAACTTTCAAGTAACCGTAACAAGACGGAAAATCAATTTATTTTGGGGTGAGATGGGAAAGGTCGACTGAAATGCGTATTCGTAATAATAATAATTGGGCGGCGCAATTTTTCGTGCCTGTTCAGTTGACCGAAGCTAGATCGAACCTAACTACCTAACCTGGCTAACCTAACCACTAGGCTATCACAGCTTAAACGTGAAAGTAAGGTGAAACTGTACTTACAGTTTAACCTGAAAACCTAAAATTGGTCATACACGATACGAGGTATACCTGCCCCCGATTGTGTAAGAAAAACGTTCTTAAAGAAAAATCTATTAATCGTAATCGACAGCAAATTCAGCCCCCTTGATTGGTGAATCAATCAAGGGGTGCAATTTGCTACCGATTACCATGTATACATTTTTCTTTTACAATCGGGGGGACTGATACCTACCTATATATCTAGGTATATTATGACCTATTTTATTGTCCAACCGAAAAACAAATTCCTGTCTTTTAATATGCGTCAAAACAAAGTAGTAATTTTTATAAGTCGCCCTTCTTAACTTATGTTTACTCGTAAGAACTTAATTATGGGTTTAACCATTAATTCGATTACTCACCATGCTGAAGTAATAAAAACGTTTGCGGCAATTCTGTAACAAAACAAATCGATTTTCATACTTTTGAACTAGAAATGTTAATATACCTTGATAATGGCGATTCGTTATATGGTCATGGTGTCATCAGGTGGGTCAAAATAGTGCTAAAAGTGTGATTTTTTCCTGTACTTGGCAAGTGGCGGAGCCGTCAGTACACGCACAGTTATTACCTATAATTTGTATAGCGATTACCACGTCGAAAGTCTTTAAAGCATAACTGCCCGCACGCGCGAGTGGCACCAATGGCACAAAAGGCGGAACAACTTGACACCGCGATCGTGGACCAGTAGGCGTTTGAGGGAGGGAGTCCGTATCAGAAACGAACGTCTGACCCAGAAAGGGAAGAAAGACTCAAAGGGCAAGGACAGAGATATATAATTTGTAGGTAGTCAATAAGGCGCCCCCGGGTAACACGCCAAGAGCAAGTACCGGGGGGCTCGTCCGCGATTTGGCCCATATAACCGAGAGGTTGTTTGGACCATGGGAGGTGGAAAGTTGTCCGCACCACGTATGCGACAAATCATTAACATTTTAAATCCGTGCTGCTAAGCGAGTTGGCGTTCCGATATATCGCTCATTTCCATCTTAAGCTGAGATCTATAAGGCATAATATGAACAAACTAGCTTTCAATTAAAACAAAGACTGCCATAAATATGTCTCGTTTTAGCTTAGTAAAGGTTGATCGAATCACAGCCTTAGATTGCGTCGTCACTTACGTCGTCGAACAGTAAATAATATCATAACTATCGATTAGTAAGTCGTTACAAATTATAAATGAATGATTTCAAGTATTTTGGAACTAAATCAATTTAGTTGTCAGACAGAACACTTACATTTTCGTGTAGGTAGCTGTTAAGCACTTATCAGTTTTCATAGGTGAAAGGCGAGTAGAATATTGAAACCTTTTACTGAATATTATGAGTTAAAAAATATCTACTTATTTTATTTATAGTTATTAAGAACCATGACTAAGTATGCTGAACGACTTATTTTAAACTAGGTAACGCCCGCGATTTTGTTCGAATGGATTTAGGTTTTTTACAAATCCCGTGGAAACTGATTTTTCAGAATAAAAAATAGCCTGTGTCTATCTCCGGGATGCAAGCTTCTCTAATCTAAGTAAGAAGATACGGAATAGCTATAGACGATAGGTTCTGGTATCAGTCAATTTCGTTAACCATAAGTGATGAACGCCGGATGAGTAGAGAAATGTACAGATATTTGTCACGCAAACATCATTGTGTTATACGGTTTGTAATCCATCGTCACTGTAGTGACTGCAGCAAAACAGACGGCAAAACCTATCGTCTAAGCGACCCTTTATCTGTTAACGAATTATCTTGTTCATAAAGTTACTCACATAATATTAAAAATGACGATAAAATGTTCTATAGTTTTCATTATTTTCTGGCGAAAATTCCAATGCACTCACATCGATACACCGGCAACGACTGAGAAAATTCGATGCGGATTGTAAAATTTACGGTTATATGCCTGCCATTCAGGTATACTGAAGTTGCGCGATTGAAATACTTTGATGCTTGGGTATTTTAATGGACGTTATGGATGTTTTTAATATGTTGAAGCAATCTCAGTATTTGTTTATTACTAAGGGCTTTATGTTTGAACGACGGATGTCTATACTGTATTGTTGTGTATAGAACTTTTTCTGTTGTTTGCTGAATTTTTGAGTTTATATATTTTAAATGAGACGGAATGGAAATGATGTAATACGCGTTTGAGGAAGAAGATTGAAGTTTTATGTCAGTGTTGTATGTTATTATGTTAGATTTTGATGCGTTTTTGGCATTACAGATCCTAAGATTCATTTGCGTTTATTAGCGAGCGTTGCGATTGTGGGTTACTTCTATATACTTGAGTTATTATAAACTAACTGTCTGTGGTCACAACGGTGTATACATGGGTATATTTGGGATTAAAACATATCCTCACTTTATAGATTCTTTGAGATCCTCGTCAGTGAATACTAAGATTTCGTTCTCAAAATATTTAAGAGTATAAAAGTACTGATATTCTTTAGCTATACTTTTATATTTTATTCTCAAGATCATACGATTTCACTACACAAATTCAAAGTAAAGCATGGTAGATAAAAACCCATTGTTCGAACTCTACAAGAAGATTAAACATAAACATGTATTATAAGACTTATGTACACAAATTATATCAGTTCACACAACTATCGAATAGTGAATACCCCGGTAACTTTTGCTACTTACAACAACACATCTACACAAATAAATGATATCAAAGTGTCCTTGTCTTATTTGGAAGTAATTGCATTTTCTGAACTATACGTTATTTGCACGTTATCAAAACTGAAACACCGGTTTTTAACGGATTGCGAAGGAAAGGAGACGTAGTAGGTTCTCAATTTGAAGCGTTTTTTGATTACCTACGTTACTCTACTCTATAACTCCATCAATGAACCGATTCCCAAGATTCTTTTGTTTGAAAGGATTCGTTTCTTTGAAATTGATGATACGTTTATTTGAAAAGATGTACCGTCAAGTCGGTCACAGTAATATTTTAGTAAGAATCTAATAAATGTTTTCGGATATATAGGACTCCTTAATGGAGTAGGTAAGAGTTGGTAAAACGCTCGTACATAGTGAATAACATGTAGTACATGCATACCACAGTCTATAACGAGATTTGCACTTTGTTTTTATGTCAATCCAGGTTTGTTCAGAAAGCAGTGCGAGCGAATCTTCTTTGGAGTCTTCAAGTGGTTACGGGAGTCAAGGAGCATTCGCGGGTGAAGACCATGGGCACCAACACATGATGCCTCATCCAGATGGTATGCCAATGTAGATCTTATTGTGTAACTTATAATGAAGCATTTTCTGTAGACGTTTTTGCGTGTTATTAATTTGGTTGCTCATTGTTTTAAATGTCCTGTGATATTAGATTTAAATAGTGTAAATATTATTGCTTTTTCCTTTGATTATATTTTTAGTTCTTTTTTGTGTAACTGTTAAACTGCAACTCTTTTTTTGAATTTTTGATACGATTTTATATCCATTATTGCACAGTATTTTTGTGTTTTTCGTATAATTGGGTAGCTGACTGATATGATATGAAAATAATGCTGGCTTAACTGATGGTCGGAGAATATGTATCTTTTTGGCGGTTTTCTTGCAAGGATATAAGTAGTTAAAGACCAGGAAAGTGACATAGCTACTTTTCATCCTTCTAAATCAAAGAGTTCCGACAGGATATTAAGAACCTATATCCACGCGGGTGAAGTCGCGGACATCAGCCAGTTTTAATAAACCCAAACCACGTGAACGAAGGCGTGGGCATCATCTACTAGCCAATACGTTAAATGAAAATGAATATAAATATTACGTCAACTACTCAATTAGGCTCGTTTGTTCGTTTTGATGCTTTGCATGCGATTTATTTGCGTACAACCACAGTCGAGTCGGAGATCGTCACGTTGCGAAGGGACAGCGAGAGCTCGGTAGCGGCGGCGAGGGAGACCTTTTCCATATCCTTGGGCAGCTTAGAGGAGGCGGTCCGCTCCTTGGACGAGGCCACTGAAGCGCCCACATTTGCTACGATAGGCAAAAAACCAGCGGTGCCGAAACGACGCCCAGTTTCCATGTCAGGTAAGGTTTTATTCTGCCATCAAAGTATTGCCAGAGTTAGGTAATTCTCGCTCGTTAAATAATTAGGATCAATCCTAAATCGACGATATGTGTAATATTAGGCTATGGTGACGTGAAATCAAAGAAAAATAGGACTACCTGCCTCAAATGTACTAGCATTTGACGCCTGCCCGTGACGCCGAGCCGAAGCCTCGATGTTTTGTTAGAAGTTCCTTAACTGTCGTGAACTATGTATTGCTTCATATAAAATCGATACCATTTCATATTAACGCTTCTGTTAATAAAAAGGTTAGAGGTTACATGTTACCCAAGTTGACAGTT